>NC_056729.1:185077749-185427749 GCF_019279795.1 Protopterus annectens
ATTAATTTTACAAGTTTTAGTGGGCTTAGTAATGTTATATTGAATATTAATGCATAATAAGTGCCATGGCGAATTGTTTTTATCTATTTGAACATTTTTTTTTAAATCAAATTCATTCATTGATACTACAGTTAGTAATTCTTACTAATTTGCAGAATAACTTGGACTTATCCAATCTGAGATTGTTTTAGCTATTGATGCTTTTATATATGTTTCTATATTGGGTAAGTCTAATCCTCCCTGTTTCCATGATCTGATATGATGTGTTAAAGTTATTATGTTTCTTTTGGGAAGCCATAAAAATTTTATTAGGCATGAGTTTATTTCTTTGATTATATTCCTTTCTGGTAACAGTTGTATTGCTAAACTTATATATACTATCTTGAGTAGTAAAACAATTTTTATTAACTGTATTCTATCTTCAAATGTTAATATTATTTTGTTCCACTTTTTCACAGATATTTTAATTGTATTGATGATATTATTGTAGTTTTTTGAGACTAATTCATTATTATCCTTGCATAACTCCATTCCTAGATATTTTAAGGTAGATTCTTGTGTCCCTATAATGTGATTCCCCTTCATCTGCAATTCTTTTTTTTTTCTTTTTAAAAATACAAATTTTGATTTTGATCTATTGAAATGGTGTCCTGAAGTTAGTGTGACTATGGTGGTGAAGTGGTTAGCATTGTCACCTCACAGCAAGAGGTTCTCTGGTTTGATCCTCAGTTGAAGTGCCTTCTGTGCGGTGTCTGCATGTCCTCCCTGTGGTCACGTGGGTTTCCTCCGGGTGCTTTGTTTCCTCCCACATCCCAAAAACATGCCGTAGGTGGATTTGACACTCTAAATTGGCCCTAGGCATCAGTGCATGCATGTGTGTGACTTTCATTGAAGGTTGAGCGCTGGGGTGGCAACTCAACACTGTAAACCTCTACTGCCAATCATGAGCAGACAGGTGATCCACTGTGATGACCCCTAACTGGGAAAAGAAGAAATGGAGTCATGAAGTTCTGTGAAATGTGTCAATTAAAATATCTAATTCTTCTAATGTCGCTTTTGTATTAGGTAATGTTAATAATATGTCATCAGCAAAGAGCATTACTTTACAATTGTATTGTTCATAAACATCTACCCCTTTGATTTTTGTATTGTTATGTATTGAATCTGACAATATTTCAATAACTAAAGCAAATAGAATCGGTGACATGGGACATCCTTGTTTAATACCCTTTGTTATATGTATAGATTCAGAGGTGAAAAGACCTAGCTTAACATACGCTAAATTATTTGTATATATATTCTTTAGAAGATGAACAAAGGAAGGAAGAAATTCAAATAACACCAGAATTTTGAAAAAAAATAGTCCCAATTTAGGGACTCAAAGGCTTTCTCTATATCTAAGCCCAATTATGAGTGTTTCTTTATTTTCTTTATTAACATAATCTATAAGAGAAATTATCCTTTTAATATTGTCATGTGTGTGTCTATGATATACAAATCCAGTTTGATCATTATTTATTATTTTGGATAGTGGTATTTTCATTCTGTTAGTTAATATTGTCATAAATATCGTATACAAACACCGAAAATCCACAAACAACGAACTGTTGAACTGAAACGGAACACAATAAAAGCCGGCCAAAAAAAGTTAGTGCTATTTATTATAAATCACACTTTCAGCTAGGACAGTGCCTAGCCTTCTTCAGACAAACAGTTAAAATATGGTAAACCAATGCCTTTTATCTAACCAAGTCAGTGATGTCATCAATTAGGCAATATTGTTAGTAACCATAGCAACATGTTATCGCAGCCTACTTTTATGTAACAAGTTATGACTCATTGACTTGTAATACAGGAAATAATGAACAAAACAATACGTAATCCTATCTCATCTTGTGTTAAAAACACACTTTTATGTGTATACATGCTAAAAACTAAACTGTACAAGTTTAATGACAACATGCTCTACTTAAAACAATTAATCTAATTCATACTAAGTAAATCAAATTCGTAAAAATACTGATTAATTCCCTGGTTCTCCATTGTGTAAATATAAAGACTTAAAAATACCTAGTTGAACAAACGCTGCACCAACCAACCTCTAATTCCTGGTTAAACTGCCATGTGAAAAAACTTTATATAATTGCATTGTGTTCAATTTTTATCTGTTCAAAGTTAGAAGTTTCAACAGACTTTTAATGGAAATACTATTATTTATCCCTGGGGGCGTATCAGCCCTCGTTCGCACTTGCCACTTCAGTTCATCTATTTCGAGCAAAATTTGCCAAGGACTCCCTCGGATGTTTTCAATTCTCTGTTGTAAAACTGTGAACCTAAAGGTGTGTACAGGAAATTCAGAGCAATGCTTTGCTAAAGCATTGTTAAAATCTTTCTTCTTTATTGCATAAGAATGCTCATATATTCGCTTCCTAAAATGTCGCTCTGTTTTCCCAATGTAAAACACATTACATGTGTTACAACAAGCAGCGTAAATCACATCTTTAGATTCACAATTAAATTTTCTTTTTATTTTATATGTGTTGTGGTTCAAAACCACCTGGTTGCTAACCAGAATGTATTTACATTGTGAACATGAACCACATTTGAATATCCCATTAATTCTCCCATAAGAATTCCTGCTATTAGTGTTGCTCTCTAAGAGGGCTTTAAGATTTTGACCACGTCTATATACTATTCTAGGACTAGAACCAAGAATTCTAGAAAGAGAGTCATCATTTTTAATGAGGTTCCAATTTTTATTTAATACCTCTCTAATAGACTAGAAATCTAAAGAGAATGTATACAAAAAGCTGGTTTGATAACTTACATTACCAGCTTTTTTATTTAAGAATTCAACAGGTAGACTAGCCGGTCCATTAAGGACTGGATGAGAAGATGAGCTTGATTGTCCTTTTAATAAAAGAATGAAGTAACCAACATTACGCTTGAAAACTACTTCTTTTTTTGTGTTGTAAACAAGTTGACTAGGATAGCCTCTTTTAATAAACATGTTACAAAGATGGTCACATTCAGTCTCAAAGTCTACTTCATCCGAAATTATACGAGCGGCCCTCACCATCTGGCCTTTAACCACCGCTTTCTTTTGTTGGTAAGGATGGTTGCTAGTAAAATGAAGGAAACAGTTTGAGTACGTCGGTTTCCTATATATAGAACTTTTGTATCTACTATTAGACTTGTCATTAACTAACCAAATGTCCAAATAGTTGATCACAGTTACACCTATATTATAAGTCAACTTTAGAAAACTTGTGGTCCTGTTAATGTTATCAATAAAGGCTGGTATCAAGGACAGTTCTCCATTCCAAATACAAAACATGTCATCCTGGTATCTAGTATACCAGGTGACATTGTTTTGAAATAGTTGATCTTTAAACAACAAATTGTTTTCCAATAAGCCATAGTGGCATTGGCGAACCTAGCGCCACATGGAGAACCCATGGCCACACCAGTTTTTTGCAGGTAAAACATACCCTCTAACAACATAAAATTGTTCTTCAAGACCATTTCAAGCAAAGTCTTAATTATGTAAATGATATTATCATTTGCTTTTTTACTGTGCAGAAATTCCATACTCATACACATAAAAGTAGGTTTTTAACACAAGATGAGATAGGATTACATATTGTTTTGTTCATTATTTCCTGTATTTCAAGTCAATGAGTCATAACTTGTTACATAAAAGTAGGCTGCGATAACATGTTGTTATGGTTACTAACAATATTGCCTAATTGATGACATCACTGACTTGGTTAGATAAAAGGCATTGGTTTATCATATTTTAACTGTTTGTCTGAAGAAGGCTAGGCACTGTCCTAGCTGAAAGTGTGATTTATAATAAATAGCACTAACTTTTTTTGGCCGGCTTTTATTGTGTTCCGTTTCAGTTCAACAGTTCGTTGTTTGTGGATTTTCGGTGTTTGTATTTTGTTATCATGGCGAACGGAACCGAAGAGGCCTCACAAGATTTGTTTTCTTCAAATGGAAGCAGCCAAGCAGGGAATAATGATTCGATTGGGAATCCCACTGCCCTGGTTCAGGTTCTCCTAGGGAGAGTGGATTCCCTCACACAGAAGTTTGAATCTTCTGGCATTTTAAAATTACCGCAAACAAACGCTGCACCAGTGGGACGTAATGAGCAAGGTAATACAAACAGTAACCGTGCTAACGGAATGGAAGGTGGCAATAGTAACGAATTCCGTAGAGATGAACTACAAGGTTCGAATTTCCCCAGTGAAGGTAATACTGTTATAAATATTTCAGGCAACTGTTTGTCCCACAGCACCGAAACGGTGAATACTAACAACAGACTGTTAGCAGTAAGGGGTCCTTCTGAGCACGAAACTAGAATGGCAGAGGACACAATTCCTTCTATGGAATCCTTTTTGAATGTCCCACATCTTTTTAACAATTTAAACTCTCAAGCTGGGCCTTCAAATAATTTGAACGAACAGACTGAGAATGTTCTTTCTACATATATTAATGAATTCGACACTAAACTTTTTAAATGTAAAAAACTTCAGCTTGAAGTGTCATACCTACAGGAGTGTGTTCACAAGAAAGTCATTCCTAAAGGGTTACGTCAGTGGAGATATCCAGCAGGGTTAATTGAAAATTCAGCGTTCCATCAGGAACTGTTAGAACTTTTTGACCGACAGGGGCAAGAGTTTTTATTAGCCCTTATTAACTTTTACAGCAAAGACATTGTTGCTTTGAAAACTGATTTAGAGACATTAGAACTTGTTATAAAAACACACGTTGACTTTTCAAGATAAAATATGAGTACTGTAGGATATTCACAAGTATTGAAGCCACGACGAATAAACTGCTTATCACTAAGAAAAAGAAATTAAATAGGGATATTAATGATTATGCCAATAAAAGAGCATATCCTAGGCCCCCTCTTCACTTTCAAAAAGTTTCTAATGTTAATCCCGATGTAAATTTTGATAATGATGAAGAAACACCAGCCTCTAACAACAATCAAAATAATAACAGTTTTGTGAATGAGGAAGTACAAGGTCCAATTTTAAGGAGAAATGAGAGGCTACTTACCAACAGTAACAATCAGCGAGGTAATAAAAAGCCTAACCAAAATAATGCAAGGGAGCAGTCTAACACTATAAATGGAGAACAAGTCCATAACCAACAGGGTTTTCGGGCTGGTACCAATATTGGACAGAACAACAGGAAGCCCAATTACAATCAACAACAAGTAAGGAACAAGAGAAGACAACTGAGGAGGTAGCTCCTATTTTAGTAACTGAAGAAATACCTTCTCTTCATTTGAGTAGTGAAGGGGATTTCATCGTATACAACTACACTTCCTTAGATGTCCAACAGGACATGGTTGATTTTTTATCTAAGGGGCTGTCCTTTGTACCTGCGAAGTCCTTTGACATAACCAGAACTATAATGGACTTAAAATTGTTTATTCGTAAACTTAACCTCCAAATATTAATGGGACCTATGGCTAGTATGGTGAAAACTTTGAGAGTCTCTAGTGTGTTTAATCCTCCACTTCACCCAGGTTTAAACACCTTTGAGAAAATGTGTGAAATTGATTTTTGGGCCATCAAAGAAAAGCAAATATACACGTCCCGTCCAGTTCAGTCTAACATGTCTATGACGGAACGTGGATTTATTCAACTTCTTAAAGATTGTAACACAAGAGTCATGAAGCCTGATAAGGGGGTGGCTTAGTTTTTATGGATCATTGTTTATACATGGACAAATTGATGAAACATTTAAATACTTCCAATTATACTCAGGTAACAATCAATGAGGTTAATGTAGCTTACAAGAAGGTAAGGTCAACTTTGGATGACTTATTTGTGGAGGGTTCCATAGACATTGACCTCTACCAATATTTAAATATGATAGCTCCTAAAACACCAGTACTTTTTGGGTGCCCGAAGATCCACAAAGACATAAAGTCCCCCCCTTTCAGACCAATAGTTGATGGCCGTGGCTCAATCACATACACTTGTGCTAAATATGTTGACAGTTTGTTGAAGCCTTTTATTGAAACTGAAGCACAGATTTGCAAAGACTCATGGAGTTTTCTTACAAATATTAGTTCTTTAGAATACCAACCTGAGGTGTATTTTTTAACTATAGATGTTAAAGATCTATACACAGTGATCCCTCAGGATTTAGGTATACAATGGGTAAGGGAATTTCTGCACAGTAAAAAAGCAAATGATAATATCATTTACATAATTGAGACTTTGCTTGAAATGGTCTTGAAGAACAATTTTATGTTGTTCGAGGGTATGTTTTACCTGCAAAAAACTGGTGTGGCCATGGGTTCTCCATGTGGCGCTAGTTTCACCAATGCCACTATGGCTTATTGGGAAAACAATTTGTTGTTTAAAGATCAACTATTTCAAAACAATGTCACCTGGTATACTAGATACCAGGATGACATGTTTTGTATTTGGAATGGAGAACTGTCCTTGATACCAGCCTTTATTAATACCATTAATAGGACCACAAGTTTTCTAAAGTTTACTTATAATATAGGTGTAACTCAGATCAACTATTTGGACATTTGGTTAGTTAATGACAAGTCTAATAGTAGATACAAAAGTTCTATATATAGGAAACCGAAGTACTCAAACTGTTTCCTTCATTTTACTGGCAACCATCCTTACCAACAAAAGAAAGCGGTGGTTAGAGGCCAGATGGTGAGGGCCGCTCGTATGATTTTGGACGAAGTAGACTTTGAGACTGAATGTAACCATCTTTGTAACATGTTTATTAAAAGAGGCTATCCTAGTCAACTTGTTTACAACACAAAAAAAGAAGTAGTTTTCAAGCATAATGTTGGTTACTTCATTCCTTTATTAAAAGGACAATCACGATCATCTTCTCATCCAGTCCTTAATGGACCGGCTAGTCTACCTGATGAATTCTTAAATAAAAAAGCTGGTAATGTAAGTTATCAAACCAGCTTTTTGTATACATTCTCTTTAGATTTCTGGTCTATTAGAGAGGTATTAAATAAAAATTGGAACCTCATTAAAAATGATGACTCTCTTTCTAGAATTCTTGGTTCTAGTCCTAGAATAGTATATAGACGTGGTCAAAATCTTAAAGCCCTCTTAGAGAGCAACACTAATAGCAGGAATTCTCATGGGAGAATTAATGGGATGTTCAAATGTGGTTCATGTTCACAATGTAAATACATTCTGGTTAGCAACCAGGTGGTTTTGAACCACAACACATATAAAATAAAAGGAAAATTTAATTGTGAATCTAAAGGTGTGATTTATGCTACTTGTTGTAACGCATGTAACGTGTATTACATTGGGAAAATGGAGTGACGTTTTAGGCAGCGAATATATGAGCATTGTTATGCAATAAAGAAGAAAGATTTTAACAACGCTTTAGCAAAGCATTGCTCTGAATTTCCTGTACACACCTTTAGGTTCACAGTTTTACAACAGAGAATTGAAAACATCCGAGGGGGTCCTTGGCAAATTTTGCTCGAAATAGATGAACTGAAGTGGCAAGTGCGAACGAGGGCTCATACGCCCCCAGGGATAAATGATAGTATTTCCATTAAAAGTCTGTTGAAACTTCTAACTTTGAACAGATAAAAATTGAACACAATGCAATTATATAAAGTTTTTTCACATGGCAGTTTAACCAGGAATTAGAGGTTGGTTGGTGCAGTGTTTGTTCAACTAGGTATTTTTAAGTCTTTATATTTACACAATGGAGAACCAGGGAATTAATCAGTATTTTTACGAATTTGATTTACTTAGTATGAATTAGATTAATTGTTTTAAGTAGAGCATGTTGTCATTAAACTTGTATAGTTTAGTTTTTAGCATGTATACACATAAAAGTGTGTTTTTAACACAAGATGAGATAAGATTACGTATTGTTTTGTTTATTATTTCCTGTATAACAAGTCAATGAGTCATAACTTGTTACATAAAAGTAGGCTGCGATAACATGTTGTTATGGTTACTAACAATATTGCCTAATTGATGACATCACTGACTTAGTTAGATAAAAGGCATTGGATTACCATATTTTAACTGTTTGTCTGAAGAAGGCTAGGCACTGTCCTAGCTGAAAGTGTGATTTATAATAAATAGCACTAACTTTTTTTGGCTGGCTTTTATTGTGTTCCGTTTCAGTTCATAAATATCTTATACTTATTATTTAATAATGATATAGGTCTATATGAGGTACAGAGGTTTGAGGATTTGTTTTCCTTTAAGATTGGTGTGATTAAGGAATATCTCCAAGATGGTGGTATTAAAACTTGTGACTGAATTTCTAATAGAGGTTTATGGAAGAGGGGTAACATCTTTGAAGGGAAAAGTTTATATATTTCCATAATTATGCCATCTATACCTGGAGCTTTACCCTCTTTTATTGTATCTATAATTCTTTTGTAGGATATGGGTGCTTGCAGATCTAGTTTTAATTTTTCTGCAATTTTTTTTTATATTAGAACATTTTTCATCTAGATTTAATTGATCAATATGTATATTTTCTTTTTGGAAATGTTCTATATAGTGATTTCTAAAGGCATCAAGAATGTCACCTATATCTGGAAGGCACAAATTTGTATGTGTGTAAACTTTAAAGTATTTATGGCTAGGTATATTATGGTCCTTCTAATTATTTCCATAATATTGTTTTCCTGTATCATATACTTATAGCTGCTGATTTTATTTTCCTTATCGCTATTTGAATATTTATAGTATAGATGTACTATAACAGCTAAAAATTTGTTTGTCCTGTAGACTGTACTAAAAATGATGCTATGTCTAGTTTACATCAAGTACACTATTCTGTAACAAACATACTTGTCTCGATCCCCTTCAATAAAACCACGCCACACCAAAATAACATTTGACAACCTTTTATTAAACTTCCATCAACATAACTTTATTGAAACATTTTAATTTATAAATGACAACATAAACATTCATCAGGGCAGTATATCCCCATTCACCCTGTCTAATAAGCAGCATCAACCACGGCTCACTTATTTATTTATTAATTTATTTTACATTTATTTACTGAGAAAGTCTGACTGGACACAGGTCATTTTTCAACAGAGGCCCGGGGAGAAAAGCTCCATTACAAAATAGAATAAATATAAACATTATAAAAGCTGACAACTTACATGATCATAACATGAGTACACAGATAGTATTTACACAATGATATTGTATACATTCCTCATGTGGAAGCTTTATCATAGAAAATGGTATTACAGAAAACATGCTTTGAGTGAGTCACAAGTAACTTCAAGGATACGAGTAGGTTAGAAGTCAGCAAACAGTGTCTGGTTACCTATATAGAGGTAGACTTAGCCTGGAGAATTACAGGTCAGAACCAAGAGTTGGCCACATGTGTCATAAGTAGCTTTATAAACTGTGCTGTGGAGGAGCTGGAGGAAATGGAGGCTGGCAGTTTATTCCAGATTTTAGTGATGATGTTTGAGAAGTGTGATTCCCCAGCTGAGTAGTTTGCTTATTCATATTTAAAGCAGTGACTTACTATTCGCTTTCATCACCCAAACTCTTTGCATCAAACACCAAACCCCAGAGAGGGAACAGAAGAGGGAGAAGCCTGCACCTCTTACCCCATAAGTACCCAAACCACAAAAGCAAACAAAATGCATAATATCCTCAAAAGAGGGTGGAGGGCAGGTAGACGTTCATTCCTAAATCTGATCCCTTTCCCAGCTACACTCACATAAAATCCTCTCAGCTCCACCCCACATGTGCCTCACTTCCTTCCAACTTTCCCCCTGTTAAATGAACCCTTCTTCACCCACAAATCTACCTAACCTCATTCCCCTTCATCCTAGCCTTAACATCTTCCACCCCACCCCTCTTCTACCCACCCTAACCCCCTTTCTTATCATCCCTGCATAGCCCACAAAACACTAAAGACATCTCTGGACAATTTGGTTTGTTCTCAAACCTCATTTGTCCCAGTCCCCTTCAGTAAAACCACTCCACACAAAAATGGCATTTGACAACCTTTTATTAAACTTCTGTTAACATAACTTTATAGAAACATTTTAATTTATTAATCATAACATGAACATTCATCAGGGCAGCCTATCTCCACTCACCCTGTCCAATAAGCATCATCATCACCACTGCTCACTTATTCATACTTATCAAAGCAGCATCCTATCTCTCACTCTCGTCCCCCAAGCTCTTTGCATCAAACACCCAGGGGAAAAAAGAGGGACAAGCCTGCTCCTCCTCTCCGCCAACCAGCCTGACTTAAGCTGTTTATTTATTTATGTATTTATTTATTTTACATTTGTTGACCGGGCTAATCCAACTGGATACATGTCCATTTTTAGTGGAGGCCCGAGGAGAAAAGCTCCAGTAAAAAAACATCTTAAAGACATATTAAAAACATATTAAAAACATCCTTGGAAAAAAGCATAGAGATATATCGTACAACTATTAGAAAATAAACATTAATATAAAATGATGCATCCTCAGATTAACAAAAATTTACAATTTACATATTTTGATTTGTAAAAATTTAAAAATACCAAAACATAATTTAAAGAAAGCGGCGTTAAAAAGTTAGTTAAAGAATCGAACATGGAAAGTGGTACTCAGGAATGATAATGTTAGTAATTAAGAGGAAAGATCAGTTTATAGAGAGTTACATAAAGAAGTTTATAGTTCAGAATATTCTGTTTTAAATGAAACAGGAAAATTAGTGAATAACAGTTAGTCAGGGATGGTACAAGAGCATAACCAGTGGTTAGAGAGGAAATGTTTTAGGTTAGTTTTAAATAGTGGGAGAGAGGTTAGGGTTGTAAGGTCTTGTGGTAATTGATTCCATATTTTACCAACTGAGTTAGAAAATATGGAGTCGCCTGCTGAGTTATATGATAAGGAAGTGTAAATGAACATTTTGTTAGCGGAACGTAGACTCCTCAGGTTGTTATATGACCTTATGAAGGTAGTAAGAATTGGTGTGTTGTTGGGTTGGTATAGGGCTTTGTGGGCAATTACAAGTTGGTTGAATTGTAATTGGTGAGGTAATTCAAGCCAGCCTAGTTGTTTTAGGTTCTGGCAGTGATGAGTCCTGTAGGGAGTGTTTGTAGCAAATCTGGCAATATTGTTGTATGATCTAGCTAGTTTGTTAAGGTTATTTTTAGAAAGATTGGTATATATGGGAGAAGCATATAATAGGGTAGAGATTAGGTGAGTTCTAGATATTGTGGTCCTGGCTTCAGGTGTTAGGAAATGTTTAATTCTATAGAGGGATCCGAGTTTTCTGTTAACATTCTTTATTGTGGTGTTTATGTGACTGTCAAACTTTAGATGATTGTCAATAGTAATACCTAGGAGTTTGGTGGTGGGGTCTGGTGAAATAACAGTACCATTACTGGATATGAGTGTGAAATGAAGAGGGGGAGACAAGTAAGAAGGTGTAAAGAGCAAAAGTTTGTTTTTTTTAGGGTTAAGGAGAAGACAGTGGTTAGAGAACCATTGTTCTATAGTGGTGAAAGCTTTTTGTGTGAGAGAATAAAGTTCAGTTTGGGATGTGCCAGAAGAGATTATGGTAGAGTCATCTGCATATTGAATGCAGGTAGAGAGTGGAGTAGAAAGATGAAGGTCATTTATGAAAATGGAAAACAATAGTGGTCCTAAAATGGAGCCCTGAGGGACACCTAGGGAGGTGGGAAGGAGGACTGAAAGATGGTTTTGCCAGAGAACCGCTTGTTTTCGGTTTTCCAGGTAAGATGTAAACCAGTTCATAGCAGGATTGTCGAGAGAGAGTAACTTCAGAAGGTGGAGGAGAAGCTGATGATTGACCATGTCAAAGGCTTTGGAAAGGTCTACAAAGAATGCTGAGGAAGGAATATTTTTATTGTGATTTTTGTTGATACTGTTAGTAAAGGATAACAAGTCTGTGGTGATACTATGAAATGGCTGGAAACCATGTTGACAGTTAGCTAGAAGATTATGGAGGAGTAGGTGGTTTAGTAATTGTTTGTGGATGCATTTCTCCATTATTTTAGTGAGTGGAGAGAGTAGAGCTATGGGACGATAGTTGGAGAAATCAGTTGAGTCTCCACCTTTGTGAAGAGGAATAATGTGTGAGATTTTCCAGATAGATGGGATAGTGCCTTCTTTTATGGTTCTATTAATCAATATGGAGATGGGATAGGCAATAGCTTTGGCTCCTATTTGAAGGTATTTTGCTGGTAATTTATCAGCTGAGGGGGTAGTCGGTTTTAATTTTTGAAGTAAGGAGGAGATATAGGAGGTGGGTATAGGTTCGAGATGGAAGGGAGTTCAGAGTGGGCAATTTGGAAGTATCAGGTTTTTGTTGATTTGCTAGATTTAGTATAGCGGTAGTAAAGAAATTATTAAAGGCATTTGCTGTTTGTGTTGGACAGTCATGGTTGGAGCCTATTGGATTAGGTGTGGCTACTTTGCCTGGTGATAGTAGTGTGTTAATAGTAGTCCAGAACTTTTGTGGTTGTTGAAGGGATGATTGTTGTAGTTGAATATAAAAGTTCTTTTTATCTTGTAGGATAGCTTTTTTGTTATGTTTCTTTGTTGTCTAAAAGTTTGGTGATCAGTATTATTCCTTGTGGTACGCCATTTTGCCCAAGATTTGTTTCTATTAAGGATTAGTTTCTTAGTATGATTTGAGAGCCATTTGGCTGGTTTAGTTTTCATTCTTATGGAGCGCATTGGGGCATGATGGTCTAATATAGCCAGGAAAGTGGTATTGAAGTAATTAACTGCTTCATTTATAGGGAGAGACTTAAGAGGTGACCAGTTGCATTGTGTAAGTTCAGTTTGAAATAGTTCGTGGTCAAAATGTTTTTTGGTACGGACTGTTCTTACTGAAATAGGGATAGCTAAACTTGTTTTATGTCTGATAATATATATTAGAGAGTGGTCACTAAGGTCGCCTGGGAGGGTTCCTGTTGTATATTTTTGTTGTGGGCTATTTGTTAGTATCCAGTCCAGGATACTTTCTTTATTATTAAGTTTATTTGTTCTAGTTGGAGAGTTTATAGCTTGTGAGAAGCCAAACAGGTTGATCAGGGTGGCTGGGTTAATGTGGCTACATAATTTCCAGTCAATATTAAAGTCTCCTAGAAGTATTGTTTCCTGAGGGAGATTTTTAGAAAGCCAGTTTAGTAAGCCTTCTAGTATTGCAATATTTTTACCTGGGGGAAGGTAGGTGCAGATGATGTTAACTGATTTATGAGTGTTAAGCAGCAGTTTAGACATAATTATTTCTACATTATTATCTGAGGGTAGGTTATGATTTATTTTGGTAATTTGTAGTCCTGCTTTAAAGAGAATTGCTACCCCTCCACCTTTTTTTTTTATTACGATCTTGTCTAAAGATATTATAGCCTGGGGGCAAAATTTCTTTATCTTTTATTGTGGGTTTTAGCCAAGTTTCTGTTAAGCAGAGGATGTCAAACTGCTGAACATCTAGCAGGGCATGAATTTGTGGTATTTTGTTGCAAATACTATGTATATTTAAATGGGCTACTGAGAGTGTTTTAGAAGGTTTGGTTGCTAGTAAAGGGTTTGTTTTGTTTTGGTTGCAGTTAGTGGGGAGTTTGGTTGCTGGTAAAGGGATTGTTTTCTTTTGGTTGCAGTTAGTGGGGGGTGGGGAAGGGTTTGGACCAGGGTTGGGGTGAATGTCTCCATCTATTAAGGAGTGGAGTAGCATAAAGTTGTAGTATTGGAGAGATTTACAGTGGTAGTCAAGTAATTTTCTATTGCTTAGAATTGAGTATTTAATATGGATTAGACGATGATATTTAGCTTGATAGTAACTGGGCTTGTAGAGGGCATTGAGAAAGTTTGTAGTTAAAGATGGATAAAGTGTTATTGTTTTGTTGTCTGGGATGGTAAGAGTAGAGAGGAGGGGATATTCGTAGGAGGTTAGGAGGTAAGTAGTGGTAAGAGATGTTAGGAGTAAGAGTGCTAGTAAAGATTGGTGTTGGTCAGGCATGGCAGAGGAGTGTATAGTAGGTATTAGAGGGGAAGGATTGAGAGCAGGGGTTGACTTATGGAAGGTTAGGCTGGTGTTAGTGGGTGGAGATATATTCCTGGGGGAGTGGTGATAGAAATGTAGGGTGTGGCTAGTAGTATTAGTATGATTGGTTGATGGAAAAGGGGGTGTGTTTATGAGGGTATAAGTTAAGAGACACTGGGGGCGGGTGGGATTTGGGGGCAGGGTAGGGGAGCGGAGTGAGCCCGAAGGGCGAATGGAGCGGCAAGACACAAACGAGTGGATTACTAAGGGAGACAATCTGTAGAGTGGAGGAAAACAGCAGGTAGGTCAGAGAGTGAGAGAAGTGTAATGGTATATTAGGTTAATCTAGGGAGATAACTACGTTGGGATACAGGAGTGTGGTAAGAGTATTGTATAGCAAGGTCAGGGAGGGAGGGTTGAAAAGGAATAGGTCAGTGTAAGAGACTCTATTTAAAAGACAAGTAAGTAAGGGCTGAGGGAGGTTAGAAAAACAGTGTATGTGGTGTAAAAGACAAAGTAAGTAAGGGCTGAGGGAGATTAGGAAAACAGAGTATGTGGTGTAATTAGGATAGTGGGAAGGTGCCACCTTGTGGCCAGTTGTTTAACTGCAAGGACTGGTTCTTAAGCAAGGGGCTGATAGCAGGAGGGAGAGAGAAAATATACTATAAGTATAGCAATAGGAATGGTTGAGCAAGATATAAAGTAAGATTCAGCACTAGTAAGGAAGTGGAGATTGGGGGTTATTGGCTGCTGGCTATCCTGGGTAGGAAGCTTACCTAACGTAGGAGAGTATTTTAATTTAGAACATACAGAAACAGGACATACTTTCACTGTCTTATTGAGTTGGTTTCTCAGGGAGCTGAAGGGAGAGATCTTAGTTGGTGAACTTTCTGGTCTTCCAGGAGGGTGGTAGATGGGTAGTTAGGTTCTTGAATGTACCAATTAACCAAGCTAGTGAAAGGTAGGAGGAGAGAAAAGATAGTAAGGCTAACAGTGTTAATGTTAGAAAACAAATTCAGATGTATCACATACACTTACAAGTATTTGCTAAAAGCATCAACAATGTATTCATGTTAAAATATATTCATGTTAGAATACTTCTAGTCAATAAAATGAAATACACAGATAAATTCAAAGAGGTCTAACAACAGTTCCTATGACATGCTGAAAGCTTGAATATTACAGCAGTGGGAAAAGTTTTCCATACATTAGTTATCAAATGAGGCTATCAGCAAGCCCTACACAAAAAGCGGATGTTAAATCCTAAAATACTGACTTGAACTATAATATAATAGGGTAAGTAGAAGCGAATCAGGTAGTCATTTGTATAAGGCTAATCGGTTCAAGACTGACCTGTGTTCTATGTTAAGGTGAGATTAGCATAGACTTCATTTATTCAGTGTGGGTAAAATCAGAACCAACAACTACGTGCTATTGTGGGAGTACAGTACTATATTAGCCTCTAAGATAAAACAACTACTTCCCCAATTGTCATTTGACTCTCTTTGGTAATGTGTACAGCGGCAAACAGAAACATGTGCAAATCATCAAAGTTACAGTAAGTGGTCTCTGCGGTAGCCTAAATTATCAGAAATTAGTAGCGCATGTTCAACATTGCCAAGGTATTAACCTTTAGAGAGAGTACAGTAAATCGAACGATTACATACCATTTTTGTTAGTGTTTAACCCAAAAAGAAGGTATGGCAAAAGAAAGTAATCTTAATTCATTGCCATATGCATGCCGAGGTAAAAGCCTCTAGGGCACGTACAGAGAATAAATACGACAGCTTTACACAGCTAATAGGAACCTAACCAGGGAGAGGTACAGCTACAACTAATTCTAACTTGTGACTAGCTAAGAGAGATAAGCCTTGAGCAGCCGTTAATTAGGGCTATAAACAGTAAGCGTTCAGCTGCAAACAATGTGTCCCTAGTTCGAGCGTACAGTTATAACCTTCCTAGGGACTCTAGTTAGATAAATGTGATAGCAGGATAGGTTTGTGGCTGAGTATAAAAAGCTTTACACAGCAAGCATTATAAACTTCAGATAGGACTCTACATATTAAACAAGCAGACTATCTCAATGTCAATTCTATGACGCACACAAAGTATATGCCCACGTGTAGACGCTAAGCAAGATCGAGTAATTATCGGCACAATTCTCAGTCCATCAGTGAGAAAAAGCATGCATAACATGCATAGTATTTGCCGGTTAGACAATAGAGATTAAAAAGCAGATATTCACAAACAGTATTGCTATTACAAGCAGAAAATGCTAATTCTCAATACAAGTCAAGCATCCAAACCAGTTGTCCAAACGTCTCTGGACAATTTGGTTTGTTCTCAAACCTCATTTGTCCCAGTCCCCTTCAGTAAAACCACTCCACACAAAAATGGCATTTGACAACCTTTTATTAAACTTCTGTTAACATAACTTTATAGAAACATTTTAATTTATTAATCATAACATGAACATTCATCTGCTCCCCTCACCTACTGCAGAACTTTCACTAAACCATCCAAAAACAAACCTAAATTCAAATTAAAATCCAAACCAAACTCATTCAGATGCATTCCATCCTCTCTGAACCAAACTGGGTTCTTGTGAGCAAGACAATTGCCTTGCTTGACTACAATTAACAAACTGCTGATCCCACTCTAACACCATAAAATTGCCAAAATTCCTCCAAAATAATGTGGTACTGTTTTGACCACACAATAGACATACCTGGATATAACAAACAAAAACAGTCCTTGAACCAAATAAGGAATCAGATGCAAAAAACAGAGAATACAAAAAAGAGATAAATAATCTGGTTCCACACAGCAGTGAAAATCAATATGTCCTTTATTGTAGTAGGTAAACGCTTTCTCGGAATAACATCCGATTCATCAGACCAACAAAGATAGAATAGCAGTTATATTTTTAAACACTAAAACATCCAATCAAAAATCAGATAAATTGTGCATCATAGCTAAAAGCCATGTGATAAAATACATCTGTAGAATATATAGATCGTTAAACAATTGAATAAAGCAGACTAAATGAACAATATGTACTTAAAACTGGTAACAAATACAATAGTAAAAAATAATAAAAGATGGACTATTGAATCATATATGATAAAATATTAAAAGATTCATTTATACACCATTCCTTAAATCCCTTTATCTTAATAATATAAGCTGGTAGTCTCTGCTTATATTAAAATTGGTGCCTTTTTATCTGGCCCACTTAATATACTAAAAGGCACTAGACAAAGTTGCCCTTTGTCTCCTTTATTATTTGCATTATCAATAGAACCCTTTGCCAACTTTATAAGAAACAATGCTAATATAAGAAGTAGTGGATGCAAACTATTCCTCTAAAATTCTTCTTTTTGCTGACATCTTATTAACAATTGGCAATATTGATTTATCTATTGACCATGTTATTAGATCATTAAAACTCTTCGAATAGATCTCAAGTCTTAGATTTAATCAGAATAAAATAGAAACTATTCTTATAAATAAAAAATTAAGTAACACCTTATCTACTCATAATAATTTTTAATTGGACTAATGACAAATTGAAATATCTATGGATTTATATTCATACTAAATGGAAAGACACTATAAAAACAAATTATAAAATTTTGTGGGAGCAAATTAGAGAGCATATTATTAAATTGAATAAAATGCTCCTTACCATGGAAGAAAGATTATCCCTGATAAAGATGATTTTATTACCAAAAATTCTATTTTTTTCTTCAAGCGATAGTAACTCCTCCTTCTAGGAAGCAACTAAAATATTTAAATTCTTTATTAATTAAATTTATATGGCATCCTCAAAAACTGAGAATTAAATATGACTGTCACTATAAAAATTGAACTGAAGGAGGAATTGCTTTTACTAATTTTGAACTTTATGCAGATGCTATTATTCTTAATATAACAAGTTTATGGTTAAGCCCAAAATACTCTTCAAATTGGAAATATTTACATAAAGCAATCCTATTAAGTAATATTGAATCTGTAACTATGGGTATGGATTGCTCTGAAAATATTAAGTTTTTCATAGTAATTAAAGAATTTTTTTTAATAGTGAGCTGAAAAATTAAAAATGTACTCCTATAATTAATTATATCTTGCAAAATTTAAAAAAGTAACAAATAAGAATTTACTAACTAATAATTTGTCCATCTTAATGCTCCCAGTAATCTTAACTAATGGTTGTTTGGACTCCTTTAACATGGCGAAAATAAAAAAAAATATGGAAGAAAATGGTTTAATATTTTGGCACCAATTTTAAGGAGATAATAATATCCATGACATCACTTATCTCTTAGCTAGATATAATGCCTCCCATAATAATTGGTTAAATATACAAATCTTTAGAGAATTTATTCTAATGGAATCCAAAAGATATCACTTTTCTGGTATAACAGACCTACCCAAAAATGTATCTATCTTTTTTTGAATTTTCCCATTTAGGATATAATGAAGGTATTTCACTATCAAGATTTTATAGTATTCTTAGATCTGATTTAACAATTTCAGAAAAAAATTATGGAACTATATGATTAATTTCAATAACACACACTTATCAGAAAATGATAAAATATTAATTCTTAAATCTGTACATTATACATCTTCATCTACATATTGGAAAATTTTCACTTGGAAATGTATCCATAGAAATTTTATTACTCCACAAAAAGCCACTAGAATAAACAAGAAGGACACTTGTAAATGTTGGAGATGTGATGAGTTATTAGATGCTGATTGGGCACATATGTTTCCAGAATGTAGAACAGTAACACAATTTTGGATTGAGTTTAAAAATTTTATTAAAGCTTTGTGGTCAGACATATGCGAAATTTCTAATTCTTTGTTGCTTTTTAATGCACCAATGCCAAAGTATGTTCCATTAAAGCAAATGAAACTTCTTTGGACCCTTCTTGCTGTAGCAAGAAAAATCATTATCCGAAATTGGAAATGTAGAAATATCCTCTCTTTTAATGAGTTTATATCTCTTACTAAGATTATTTGTAGTAGGGAATTACAAACAGCTTTGTTACGTACCTCAAATGTGACTCATAAACAAATTGCATGGATAAAGCACAAAAGATTATTAGACAAAATGTAATCTTTATTGAAGAATTAGCAACTATTTTGGACTCTGTATATAGTTTGTATATAGTTTGTGTTAGTACACTGTGTTTCATTACTTGTGAAATATATGTAATTGTTTTTAATATTTGAAAACCAATAAAAACAATTAAAAAAAAGATCTTTGCTATTTGCAGTTTCCAATTCCAACAGGCTTTGAACCCCTTCCACATCAATTAATTTGAAAATGACAATGTACTCCACCTTCTAGATCTTTTCTTTAACTGAAGATGGTATGTGAGGAGTCAGAAAGACTGCCCCTTTCCCTTGCCCCAGGGTCTGTGTAGCTAACTAATCACTTGGCTAGGTCCCAAAGTTCAACCCAGTCACATGTTGTGGCTCCACCCTCTCTACAGATGACACATATCTCCCCAAGAAAACCTTACACTACCCTCCACAATGAATGCCTCACCTTGAACCTGCCCCCCTTCCTAATCTTCTGCAGATCTTCTATGGCACCTGTAGTTCTCCCATATTCCTGATGTGACTCATCCTCACCTATACCCTAGCTATTCCCAACATGCTCCAAGTCTGACCTGCCTACAGAAACTCCTACCAACATGTCCTTACCTGCAGCCACATCATGCACTGCTCCAAAAGCCATTACAGCCACTATGACAGGATCCCTTCATTGCCATGCATGTTTCTGTTGGGCTACCAACCCGCTCTTCACTGCCTGCCTTCTCATAGCCTCATAGGTGAGTACTAGGCTAATGGCCCAAGAGCCAATACAAGCCTAGCCCAAGAATATTACCAGTCATCCTGTTGCCAGACATTAGTTCCTTGTTCCCCTATCTAGCAAGGCTGAAGTGATCCCCAGGGTGAATTTCCTGTTACCCATCCACTTGTCAAGATTTTTCTTGAAGAGGGCTAGTGAGGTGCTCTGCTTGACATGAATGGGGAGTGTATTCCAGAGTATGGGAAGTCTCTGGGTTACGAACCTGTCCCTCCAGTAGGTTCTGTTTATTGTGGTGATGAGGATGAGGTCTTTGCAGCATGCGGTCCAGAGGGACTGGGACTTTTTCAGATGAAGCATGTCTAGCAACACTGGGTCAGACATGGCTTTGTATGTCAAGCAGAGATCGCCTCTAAGTAGGCAATATGAGACAGAGTAAAGCTGGAGTTTTTTTAGTCTTCCTGTATAAGGCATTTGTTTGAGTCCTAGGATCCTCTTTGTGCGGAATTGTTGTGGCCTTTTCAGCTGCTGAAGGTGTCTAGTGAGGTACATGCCAAATAGGGCATTGTACTCTATAATGGGTCTAATGAGGGATGAGTAGAGAGGGATTATGGCTTCTTTCTTCCTGGATAAGAAACCTAGTCTAATGATGTGTGCCACGTAGAAGAACTTTCTAATGACACTGAAAACATGGTAGTTGAAGGAGAGGTTGCTATCTACCTGTGACCCTAGATCTGTTATCACACCTTGGGAGTTAAGTGGGCTACCATTGATGTGGTAGTTTGTGGGCACCGTGTTTTCCTGAAGGGAATGACAATGCACTTTTTAGCATTGAGCTTAAGACCATGGTTCTGGCATCAGTCATTGGTCTCTGTGAGGCATTTTTGTAGGATGTCTACCTCAGCATGAGAATCAATAATAGCTCCCAGTTTGCAGTCATCCACAAATTTGGTTAACCAGAGTCCCTTTGTGTTGGCCTGAACTATAGTGAAGTAGATGCCAAAAAGGAGAGGACCCAGAACAAATTCCTGTGAGACTCCGCTGGTAACTGCCCAGTAGTCAGAATTGGAGTCCCCTACTTTCACCATGTGAGTTCTGTCTGTGAGCCAGTTGGCAATCCAATTTATGACATAGGGATTAATGCCTAGGTTAGTAAGTCTGCCAATGATCACTGAGTGGGGGATGGTGTTGAAGGCCTTGGCTAGATCGAGGTAGGCTGTATGGACTACCTTGCTTTCATCCACCGCTCTGTTGACAGATTTGAAGAAATCTATCAGAATGAGCAGACATGATCTGCCCTTTATGAATCCAAACTGTGTGGGGTCAAGGATTTGAAGGTTCCCTATACCCCTATTTATAAGGTCCATAATGATGTGCTCCATGGCCTTACAAATCAGGCTCATCAGGCTGATAGGGTGGTAGTTTCCAGCGTCAGTAGTCGTTCCCCCTTTGTGGAGTGGAATGACTGTAGCGGTGCACACTTTAGTGGGAGCAAAGCATGAAATGAGGCTATGGTTGAACAAGGCACTCAAGTGTGGTGCTATTTCCCTTTGTAATTTATGCAAAACATAGCCAAGTATATTATCATGTCCCATGGAAGCAGTATTTTTGGCTTTGGACAGTGCGCTTTCTACCTTTACAGCTGTGATATTAGGGATTTGGCATTCCTCGGGTATTGGGATGGGCCCTTTAGGGGGCAAAGGTGGGGGTAAAGTTTGCAGTAAACCTGTTGGCCAACATATTGGCAATATCTGTTGGTTCAGTATAAGTGGTGCCATTGTGCAGTAGCTCAGAGCACATCTGCGTATTGTTATACAGATTCTTGACATAGCTAAAGAATGCCTTGTGGTTATCTTTAGTATTTAGCAATTTTGTTTTCGTAGCTAGCTTTGGAGGATTTCAATGAGGGATCTCAGTTGTTTGCTGAGATTTACAAGGGAGTTTTTCCAGTTTTGGGACTTTACTCTTTTCTGCAACAGTTTTTTTTTCTTCTGTTCTAGAGTTTGTTAATGGCAGGGGACCACCAGATTGGCTTCATTTTTTTGAATGCCAGAATATTGGTTCTGTTTGATATGGCCTGATCCATGCACTTGTGTAAATGCTTATACAGTGCCTTGGTGTATTATTCTGCAGCCATACACCCATTCCCCATCTGCATGGATGACGTGAAGTTTGTCACTTCTCTCTTTAGAAGCTCAAAATTGACTTTAGAGAAGTTCTTCACTGTGGTTTCCTTCATGGGGGGGGGGTGAGGGTGGGATTTGGATATAACATGTGGTTAGATTTAATCAGGAAGGAGTTGATTACTGGTATAGAGAAGCAGTCCTCCATGTTTGTAATGACCAGGTCAAGAATGTTTCTACCTCTGGTAGGGGTGAGAATGAGTTGGTCCAGGGCATTGGAATTAATGAATTCCAAAAATCATTGGGCAAATGAGTTGGAACAGGAGTAATTTTCCCAGCTAATGGAGGGGTAGTTAACGTCTCCCAGTATAAGGGTAATAGGGTGAACCTTAATGCTTTCCAGAGTGTTCAGGAATGCAGAGTGAGAGTCTTGGGACATTGTGGGGGATCTATAGCAGGCTACAACCTGGACTGCAGAGTGTTTGTTGTACCTGAAGTATCTCTGATACATTATATTGGGCAACTAGTCTGTAGGTGTGCACATCTTTTATGAAAATGGATACAACAGTGCCTTTGGGGCTTCAGTTTACACCTCCTTTAGGGCTTCAGTCCAGATTTAGGGGACAAAAGGTGAGATATGCATTGCAGCCTGGTAGCATTGGGGTGCTCTCCAGAGCCTTGAACCATGTCTATGTTACTGCACAGAGGTCGATGTTCTCCAGTTTAAGGAGTGGCTCCAGCAAGTGCATTTTGAGATTTAGCCTTCTAGCATTGAATAGCATAACCCACAGGTTGCGTTTGTTTGCAGTTATTATGGTGGTAAATTTGTCTTCAGGGCATTGTCTAAAAAAGGCACTATAAGGGTAGGAAGAGCAATGGCCAGTATCCAGAATCCCAGGGGTGACAGATGTAGGCCATCTCTGTGAAGGAATTGAGGTCTGTTGAGCATATCATTCCAGGCAGACAGATACTGGACGCCCTTTGAATGACACTAGAAACTTAGCCAATTGTTGAAGTCAATCATTTTCTGCTTGTACTGGGTTATCATTCTAGGTGACAATAGGATGTTACTCAGGGCTAGGGTCATATCTGCCTGGGCTACAAGATCTGAGAGCTCCTCCATGTCTCTTTTCATGTAGTCCAAGGATGTACATCTTAGTTTGTTTACACCAACATGGACAATGACAGAGTAATATTTGTACTTGTTGCAGAGAGACCCAAGTGTGTGCGTTATGTGGTGAATCCTGATGCCCAACAGGCAGCTGACCACAACTTTCTCCCTGTTCCACCTAGTGAGTGGGTTTGCACTTTTTTTACCTCAGCAGATCCTCTTTGGGCATCCCGCAGATTTCTACAGCAGCAGAAAGAAGAAAGAGAGACTCTGCTTGATCATGAGTACCTGTTTTAGCTATCTTTAGCTTAATTTTGCTTGCCACACTTTATTTCAGCCAGTTTTACAAGCTTGGTACTAAATTACCTGTATTCTGCTGATTTTTGTCTACTGCACTTTATTGAAAAATGTTTCCACTGCATTTACTGTTGTAGGCTACACACTCAAGTTCGCTAGCCTTTTTGTCCTTTAAAATTATATTTTAGCACTGCATTTGCTGTATTTTTGATTCTGTAACAAAAAAAGAAAAAAAAATCTATCTACTTGCTTGTTTCCCACCTTTTTCTAAAACTAAAATAGTCCATATCTCAGATTTTCTGATTTCAAGACTGTATTTTGTGTTTCTGAGTTGTCCAGACCTTGCTGAGATAGAAGAACGTCTTTCTGCTTATCAGTGGGAGTGGTAAGATCTGAGTGGCCTATCTATTATTAGAGGAGTGGTTTCCAGCTCAGGAATTGTATTTTATTGGCCATCTTGGCTACTTCTATCCCTTTCAACTTTCTGACTTAAAAACCTGTGTTTGCACTGGTTTGTGTGACACACAGCGCCACTAAGCTTGGGTAAACTATTACCGGTGCCTAAAGGTCTGCTCTTCAGATATTCCCTTAGATCTTGCTAGCTTTCATCTCTGAGCATTCAGATTAGACCTTTAAACCCAACACTTGCTCAGAACCTCTTGCAACATTTATTGTAAGCATAGTAGCACTAAAAACCTTCCGTAAAGGAAAGCAAAACAGCTCCAGTACTTAAATAACTGAGCTCCTGTCCAGGCATGTCTAATGGTCAGTTCTCTATGCTTTCTCCTGTTAACTTGGTGAACCTGGGCATCCTGAGACAATGCAGCAATTGCCTCATGTACACAGACAACCCTCTCCTCCTAGCTCCAAACACATCCACTTGTGAGAGATGCACTTACATAGTCAAACTAGAGGCCACACTCTCGCCAAACAAGACTGGACTAGCCAGTCAAGAGGAGAAGGTTAACACATACATCACACTACATAGAACACATAGCTCCCCAGATCACACACCAACACACCTCTCAAATAGCAACACAAAACACACACACTTTTGTGAAGGCTCTCAATAAAAATCTGCCCAAACAACAAAGACGTCCAAGGCAGAAACACAACCAACCATCTCACCCAAAAATAACCCCCAAGACACAGAGCCCACATAAACAATATGCCATTCAGCCTAAGCCCCTACGGCAAAACATTTTACCCAACACAATAGTCATAGGTGACTCAATAGTAAGGTACACTGATGTCCCACTCACTAGGTTGAACAAGAGGTTCCTTGGCTGCCAGTGACTCACTGCTAGGCAATTCTTGGAACAGTTCTTCAGGCTGTGAAACAATGGCTGGCCATCCTTGCCACAAACTTTTCACTTGAGTCATCTGCAAAAAGAAAGTACAGCATTAACAATCTAGGGAGAGAAAAAAAATTCAGTGTATCCTTCCACATTAGATTGTACCTGTCTTTTACCTAGAGCAGTTTGACTGTTGACTGTGCATGACTCAATGAATTCAAGATCTTAAACCTGTCAGATGCAAACTATATGCTCCTGCCCATCCTGCCACAGTTCCGCCTAAAATGACCTCAAGCTTACCTCTCAAATCTGGACACCATGTCCTATTTTTTTTTCTTTAATTGCCAAACTCGTGTGTATGCATTCAGTTAACTTGTTTAGTTCCTTTTACATATGCATGCACCACAACAGGCTGTACAGAAGAATAAGGGTACTTTTTTTTTTTTTTAGTAATATGTACAGTGGACTGCTTATCAAAGACCCATAACCAACACTATTCAAACAAAAATGTTATACTGAAGCATTTATGGATGCATCCGTTGAATTACTGACATGAAATATTGTTCAGAGTATACAAACCTGAGATTAAAACAGTCACTACTAAGATCATTTACTGTAATGAGATGTCTAATATTAAGTCTTCAGTTTATGAACTATAACTGCAGTTTAGATCTCTATATGCCTTAACTGATGCTACCATGGCATTTGAACTTAGTGTATATTCCTTTGACACATTACTCACTTAGCACTTTCTTATTGCAATTTTGAAGTTTCCAAACTTCTTATGCGTAACAGGCACCATTATTCTGGATAACTCTTGGCTGAAACACAACCACCACAGGAAAGTCACAGCATTAAGCACATATATTAGATTTTTCTTACTTCCTAAACCTGCAGTACGTCACTGGTTAACTGTAAGATACACAGGCTTCTTCACCTTTAGTCTGAAATATGTAAGTAAACCACACCCACAACTCACCATTACAGTCTGGAATGACAAACTACAACACTTCATTTACCTCTAACACTTGTCCGTTGCTGGTGCCTGGAGCAAGAAGCTTATTAGCTCTTTACCTCATATGAGTTTCGATATCTGGATGCCTTTGCCTGTATTTCTCTTCAAATATCTTTAGAGCTGTTTTTTTTTTTGTATTAACTAATTTGGCTTTCTCCCTTGCATAAATATTGTACAATATCAACTCTCTCTCTTTCTTTCCCATGTCCATATTTCTTTTTTATACCTTTCAAAATTCTCTAGATTGTGTTCTTTATATTTTTGCATTTCCTCAGTTGCTTCTTTTTCCAAATGGCCCAAGGTTTCTTGGCCTATATAATGTTTTTCATAAATCTACTGTATTAATGAACACATACTTTTATTTGAAGATTCTGACAGTTTTACCTGTGCATGTATTTTTCTTTCCTCTAATTCCCTCTTAATCTTTATGTGTAGCTTCTGGCTGGAAATTCTGGGCTTCTTGCATAATAGTAACAACACATCATTTCTTTCTTATCCTCAGTAGTCCACCCTATTATCTTTATGGCTCTTTTTTGGCCTATCAGTTTTTATACATTTTCTGGACTACTACTTCCTTCTACAACAGGGGAGCCATCCTCCCCATGAGCCTAGCCTAGCCCCATTGTAGGAATGTTTTCATGTCTTGAGGATTTGACACTGTCATTTTTTTCCAGTCTTGGCACCAGTACACCTACCAGGATTGGGCACTTTTTTATCCTGGGTTTTGTGCAACCAGCTATCTTTTTTATTTTTAACCTACTTCTGTCCATGATATATGCTATATAAAATACAGTCTATATATCAGTGTCATCTTGATAAGATTTGGTGAACAGGGTCCATTTCATGAAGGTACTCACCAAGACTTAGGGATGAATTCACTTCCAACAAAACTACTCTCCTTTGCTTGCTGATGTATCATCTCTCCATTCAGACCCGTGATCTCTCCATTTGGAGCCTTGATCTCTCTGTTCAGAACCTTCATCAGGTCACTTAGTTATACATGTTGTCAGTATACTGAGTACAGTGATGTAGTAGGTGTGTGTTGTTTAGCAAAGAGATCTTTAAGTAATGAATGTCATGAGATATTTGTTGTCTGCCATTGCCTGCACAATAGAGTTGCTGACTTATGGGTAGGATATAATAGCATTTGTCACAGGCCAGTGTACATTTGGTGTATTTGCAATTAAATCTACACCATGTTAATCCTTCAACTGGGTATGTTGTATGTTACTGTAGTGTCATACAGTTCTTACTATTGTTTTTTCACAAGGCTCACTTCAGGTCTATATATTAATTGAAATACATCGTTTACACATCTGTAGTCTAATACATTTATTCTAGTTAGCATGTCTGGCATAGCAATTATGCCAAGAAGGATACAGGTCATATAGACAATTACAGTAAAAGAAAGGCATCATAGTCGCAAATAATTGTCACCTGACAATTGCTTCATTTGCCTATTAGCTGATGAATTAACAACATACTGCCAGACAGTATTGTTATTTTGCCCATGTCTTCTGTTGGCTACCTATGTATTTGTAATGTTCAAAGAGATGTATCCTAGAATATTGATATAAATCCTGACATTCAAAAGCAACTCATTTGTCAGGGCAATGACTACACTCAACATGTACCTTGATCTATGTGCATTTTCATATGTGTTATGTTAGTGTGACTCATTTTGCATGTATGCATGTATATTACATCTGCTATATTTAGAGGAAATGATACGTCTATGGTATCATTATTCTGTTTATAACCTGGTCAATGTGACACCTCTGTGTATATGACATGTTCCTCTATGTTTTGCTACATACATACATAGGATGCATGAACAGTCACTAAGGTCTAGCATTCACAACATGCAGGTGGCTTAATGAAAGCTTTTTTTCATCACGTAATAACATTATTGGTTTGATTCCACAGGTTTGTACACTGTCCAAAAACATCAGTATTGTTTTCTCCATACACATATGGCAATGAGAGCCTTATAAGTCTTTAACCTGTATGTGTATCTGATCATCAACCATGCACATGTAATGTACTACTTTTTATCCCTCCTGCAGTATGCATTCCAATGACAGAGTACTTCAATACATCTGTCAGATATGTGTAGCTAGACATTCTTAATGCAATCATGTGAGTAACGCAAATATTACTGAGCATGTCATTGAACACGTATAGTGACAAATGTACTTTTATGTTTCTGACTTTATTATATTAATGTTTATCATTTACATTAATATAAAACACATGCTTGGCTAATACATGTTTAAAGGTACAGTACCCCATTTCTATGGCTACAAGTGACAACAACTGTCAAACATATCCCTTTCTGATGTGTATGAGACAACAGCTGTGCAGTTAATTTATTCCTGTTTATACATGTTGAATTGGAGAATACAGCAGTACTGTCAGTTACCACATATAACTTTCTGTATATGCAATAACTGCAGTATAAACAAATATCCCCAATGTACCTACTGTCCTTGCTAAATATTATATCAGCTGAGCATTTTAATGACATTTATCACATCTGTGCCCCTTTATTACACTGTTTCATTGTGTCCATCTCACATGCTGTATCAGCATGTCCGCTTTTATTCATGTACATGGGTGAATAAAATGTATGGGATTACTTTTTATTAAATCAATATAAATTATTTATGGCAAAAATGCTCTTTGTGAACTAATCACATTCTAATTATCTAAATACCTTATCCCTGCATAGCCACCCCTGCTTCTTGTCTGTGCACTGATCACAGTATATCTGAGTACAGTTTCTCCATTTACTTCCCCTGCCTCTATATTATTTCATTAAGCATGCCTTTGCCTTGTAATATGCTTTCTGCACATGCTAACCCTATAGGTTTGCTCTCAGGCAACAATGTTTGTTTATATTACATGTTCAAGCCTCTGTGCACTTCTTCTTGGCAATGAATACTTGTGCTGGCCATGAATAGGTGCAACTAAATGTGTAGGCTTATTTAGCAGCTTGCATATTCAATGAACACTGCAGTTAATCATGCTAACATGCACAAATTGTGTTAGCTTAAGATTATAACTGATCTCATTAATTATGATATCAAAAAATGTTATTAGGCTTGACTCTCAATTATTTACAAACCTCCCCCTGTGAAAGTGTATCAGCCCCCCAAGAATGCCCCAGAACCTGTATTAGGAAGAAATAAACACAAGTGCTAGATACTAAAAAATGCTGAGAGGTGTCTATTACTGCATTCGTAAGCAGCCATGAGGATGGAATAAGTGTCTTTAGGGAAAATAAATATTGTGTGGCGGTGTGTGTGAGAATTACCCTAGTTAGATAAAAGTTTCTGGTTAAGTGACTTACTCAAATTCACACAGTTGGAGATAAAAGGACTCAACCCCTGCATCTTTGGAGCAGCTCATTAAGATCTTGCAGCCTTAATACTCTACAAGAACTGCCAGATGTCCCTTAACTTCTTCTTTTTTTGGTAAATCAGCAGAGTTTCATAATTCTCATTGCTTGGAAAATGTATGTCCATGGAACACCTATTGTAGTTCTGTTCACATTTTAAGTCACTTAAAGTTATCAGATAGTTAAAGCTCTCGGCTTTTATTTTCTTGCTTCCTGTAGTCAGTGATACTGGGTTTGAATCTTCCCCACTTCCATTTCTGATTCTTGAGCAAGAGATTAAGAGAGCATGGGGACTGCAATGGGATGCATTCTACAGTTTTCACAGCAGTGAGCTGAAATACATTTCTCTGTCATTATTTACATATTTGTTCATTCATTGTTATGCAAGCAAAGATCTAAATGTATGCAGTCATACAAGGGTATGTAAAAGAAGGAATTGATTCTTGTATGCAAGGGTCTCATATGAACCATGTTCATTGGATACGATTCTTGATTTTCTTGTTTTGTTGGCTGTTGACATTGGGCTTATTTGTCTGTGAATAAACTGCAAATCATGACATCTATAAGTGTAATATTAAAATATTGACTATGAATGCATTTTTAATTTAACTTGTTTTTTACAGGCACAAGGGTGTGAAACACACTATGATGGGCTACAACAGTTTGATATTTTCTGCAGAAATTTAGGGCTATGAAATGTTAATGAGCTCACTACTGTAGCACAGTTTTTGATTCCTGCATCCTTTGTCTAGTGTTAGTCTGGCTAAGTCATTTCATCAGACAGTTCTCCTGGGCTACCTTACTTCTGCCCAGTAGGCTATCCCAAGCTGTTATCAGATTCATGAAAGATTCTTCAGGATAGATCCTAATTTATGCTTCACTATAAGCTATTTGACATATAATTTCTGTATGCCTGCCTGCTATAGTTTAATGGATTGTCAGAAGCATTTTCAATAAATGTGAGTTTCAAGGGAAGGGAAGTTTACTTTTGCTCATTTTGCCTTGTATCAATGTGAGATTTTTTTTTTGTCAAATGGCTGCCAGTGTTTTTCTATAAATTTCTTAATAAATCATTATAATAGTAAAGAAGAAAATAGTATACACGCTGATAGGTTTCAACAGTGTTTTATAGTAACTGACATCCAAGTGATGGGATGTTGGCAAGGTTGTGGTGGTGATGGGGGGTGGGTTGGTCCATCACTTGGCATAGGGCCCCATTTCACCATGAATCAGCTCTGGTCTTATTATTCAGAAACTGTACACGTGTATTTAACCTCATATGTATACCCTATCTTTTGTTTTTCATAGGTTTTAAACAAGGTAAAAGGACAACCCAGAAGCACTATGCAGTTAAATGATGTATTCAAAGTCACACAGTAGGCAGACAGAGGAAGAAAGAATCAAAGCCTGCACCTTTGACTACAGTAAGCACCTCACTAAGAAATTGGGCTTCTCCATTAACTACCAGACCTTCATTTGTGTTTTATTTTCTGATAAATCACTGAGGGTTAAAATCACTAATGTTTATGATCAGTCAGTAATGCCAGTTATTAGAGTTTCATAGTTTTTGTTTTTCAAATGTCTAAAAATACATTCTGTACAACACCTGTTCAGTTAATTTTCTCTCTCTGATTTTTTAGAATATCAGTAGCTTTGCCTCATATTTATGTTCTGTCCTTCATTAACTTCTTTCTTTTGGTTAATCACTGCGGATTGTTTTCAGTCTGTAATGGCAATCAAAAGTTTCATAATTTCTATTGTTAGAGAATGCACTTTCATGCAACATTCATTGCTCTGTTAACATTTTGAGGTATTTGGAGTTGTCTGCTACTTATGTAAACAAACTGTTTCCTGTAGTCAAAGGTACAAGGTCTGAATCTTTTCACCTCCATTTGCCTACTTTGTGACTTTGAGTTAGTCACTTAATTAGACAATTGGTCACTCATGATAAGGAACTCTTTGTTTGGTTTATGTGGTTAACAAATACATATAATAATTATTTCAAACTGGAACTTGTCATTTACCCTGACCAAGTTATTTGCCTCCCAACTGCTATTGAGATGTTAGCCATTTCAGAAAACATTTATTTTACCATGGAAGAAATGTCAAGAAGCAATACTGATACCTTTGGTATTTGGGAACCCGGAATAAAGCAATGTAATATCATCAAATAGTGCCACAGTCTTTCTTCAAATGTCATGAAAAAAGTTAAGAAATGTATAAAGATAATCCAAAGGCCCAAATGAATATGATAGCAAGAGTCCCTTTATGTACCTTTATGTTAGTTGATATACTGACTTAATTGCTATGGTCTTGGTATGTGACATTTAATCCAAAAATGCAATTAGATGTTGTTTTGAAGGTGTAGCTAAAGCTTTCCAGGGAATTCTCTGAAGTCTACAGTGCCATAAAAGTTTGAATAAATCCATTTCAAGATTTTATCAAAATCATACAAGCTAAGTGTATAATGGAAACATATTGTTAGTAGAATATGTTTTTTTATAACATTTACTGAATACAAGACAGAAAGTATGCATGACTATATAAAACTCTAGCTCTGTAATCTGTTTTTTTAATCTTGTCTTGAGTCTTTTGGAGATTAAGAATTAGGCTACTCTGTTTTGAGGTGGTATACAGGATACCTAAACATTCGAGATGTGTAAAGGCTGAGATGCATCAGTTAAGTAATGTTCAGAGATGTTAGGGACCACCATTGTTTGAGATTTTGATAAATTTATAAAAAAAAATATTAAATTTACTTCATGGAACTTTTTTTTAGAAATATCCCTGCAGTATTGATATTAGGCTGGATTCGTCAACACCAACACTTAGCTCTGCTATCATGTACATGATAGCATGTTATCTGGTCTACATCAAACAGCTTGCCACTTAGTGCAGATCTTATAAACAAGGGTAAGTGGTAGAATATACTAATGAAGGCATAATTAGCCAAATTACTTGCTAATTAAGTAATCCAACATGGCAGAGCTATTCATGAACATTTAAAGTGCGAATATATACTCAGTATTCCCTTTTGCCCTGAAAATCCAAAACTCTTTGGAATACAAGCACAATTACGCTTAGAAAAAAATGCTAGGGATTGCTTTTGCCATCCTTAACCTGTATGTGAAACAAGCTTTAATTCAAGGTGATGCTGCTGTCAGATATTGGCTGAGAAAGAGAAAAGTGTTAAGACCCCATTTGATTTATTATTGACTGCATGGCACAGAAATTTCAGAACAATGCAAGGTAGACAGAGAAACACTAGAGAAACTATACAGCCTCTGCCATACTCACCTGAGACCTCAAGGAAATTCTGGAAAACTCATCAGAAGTGGAAACCAAAGTATGTGCATAATTCCTTGTACTAACTAGAGGTACTTCCCAGACAGACACACAGGGAATATATTAGCGGTTTCACAGGCCTTAGCCTCTACAATATTACATCACTTTCTAAATGCAATGCTGTCAGTTAATAAAATGTTCAAAGACATAGGCACAGACCTAAGCCATCATCTAGCTTTTATGGATGAAAAATCTGGTAAAATTTGGCTAATAATGACTAGGCTTGTGAGGGCTCTTAAGCTGTTATGCTAGCAATCTCTTATGAAAGTATGAACCTATAAACAACATGCAAGGCAGCACATTGCCCCCCACCCCCAGGATAAAGCAACAACTATGCAAGCATTTTATGCAATAACATACTTCCATGATGTTTTTGTGGCCATAGATTGCGCACACATAGAAATAAAAGACCCACATTCTTTATAGGGAAGGAGGTAGGGTGGCGGCGCAGTGGTGCAGCGGTTAACATTGTCACCTCACAGCAAGAGGTTCTCCAGTTTGATTCTCGGCTGGGGTGCCTTCTGTGTGGAGTTTGCATGTTCTCCCTGTGTTCACGTGGGTTTCCTCCAGGTACTCCGGTTTCCTCCCACATTCCAAAGACATGCATCTGGAGCATTTCTCCATGGGCCTCCACTGAAAACAGGCTCGGTGGAACCTAGTCGGACTTTCCTGGTCAGCAAATGTTAAATAAATAAAAAAAAAATAAAATAAAATAAAGGCACATCAACAGGAGAGGATACCACTGTATAAAATGTCAGGTTGTCGTAATGCCCAAAGGATTATCTACAATATGAATGTGTAGGGTAGCCCGGGTGGTTTTAACATCTCACACATATGGCACACCTGTGAGCTGTACACAGTGTTTACTAGGGTGGCTTTCTGGAGCCATGGCTCATAACACATATGGGGAAGTCACATAACCCCACTAAGTAAGTATACAATGAATCTCACAATTAAACTAGAAATATCATAGATGTGTTTGGATTATCTAGACACATCAGGATGTGCACTGCAGTATAACTCAGCCACCTATGTAGACTTGTGCCATGTTATAGAAAATAATTCTCAGGAAACAGGTTCAATATGGACTGCAAGGGGCAAGACAATAATTTCAAGGACAACAGTTAGGGCCAGCAACAGCAAAACAGCAGATACAGAAGGAGAGTCTGAGGGAGAACCACCAGCTGCAGATGATGCTGGCTGATGGAGGCTTGCACAGTATGCCATGGCTCTATCCAAGAGGCAAAGGAAAGCATACGCATTCACTACCAAGGTCAAAATCTAGGATCCCACTCACATACAAATAAGAAAAATGTTGCCTGACAAACTCCACATCCTTTTTTTAACCATGTAATGGCTATATTCTGACAACATCAGAGAGGGACAATTCCCAGGAACACAATTTGCACCTGAAATTATAACAAGGTAAGTGTGGAACCTGTAACAAAAATAAAAAGGTTACATAACAGAATGCTCTGATATGAAAATATGTACATGTCCCTAAGCACAGGATTTGTCTGAGGTGTACAGTTATGTCAGTAGTTGCTCATGCATCTGATGTTTGCAATACACAGTCTTCTACTTTACCCAGTACTGTACATCAGGTATTTCACTTATCCACTGTCTATAAACTATGAAACAGGTCTATTACACTCTCATTTGCACAAGTATATCAAGAGGCAAGATTGAAGTACCTAGAGGTTCAACTGCCTTTCTCAAAGCACTAACTGAAATACAGTGAGGTTTAACAATTATATAAAGAATCATTCACAAATGAGTAGGAATAAGAAATCAAAAACTTTTCTGAAACACTTATTAATAAATGCAAGCTTGTAAGTAAGCAAGCAGTAGCTATCCATTATGTGCATCAGACAGGTATGCAACCCTAAGTCACAAAAACATGTGTAAAGGGCAAGGCACAGTCATCATCATTGCAAAGATGGGTTGGGGGTTAGTGACAGGAGGGAAGGCTGACATGAAAGAAGTGAGGGTGTGTATAACACTCAACAGTACTGTTTACACAAGTTGCACGTGTGTATGATTTATTTGTGAGTGATTTTTTCAGTGTGTGTGTGTGTGTGTGTGTGTGTGTGTGTGTGTGTGTGTGTGTGTGTGTGTGTGTGTGTGTGTGAGCACAATGTGATAACACTATATCTTGTCATCTTGAATAGGTCTTAGCCATGCATGGTAAAGAACCCCAGTATCACACTCATCCTCTTCACCACCTGACTGTGCCTCTTCATCTCCATCATCATCATCATCATCATCATCAGATGCTATCAATACTCTGACATCTGGTGGTAGGAGTTCCCCTGCACCATCAAAACAATCTATAAGCACAAAGATAAATAGGGAATGAAATTGATCAAAGCATTTTTTTTTATATGAAAGGTATATTAAACTATAATAGATCCTAAAGCAATACAAATATGATTCACAGTTAGACCTAAATTTACCTTACACACACTAGTAATAATAACAAAAGTGTGCTTACAACATGCAGTCAGTCTTGCAGACTGCAAACCAGATGTTCATGTATATAAGGAAGGGAAAGGAAATAAGGCTGAGAAGTATCATAATACTAATGAAACAAGAAACAGAACAATCCCCTTTACATGTTCAGATTAAATCTCTTACAAAATTCTACTGACCAGCTGAATTCCTCCCAAACACTCTCGTTTAACTATCTATTACTGTGTCATCTAAAACACACTTATTGCTGGGTCTAGGTATATCAGACACTTAAGTTACATATAAAGATATATACAATGGCACTTGCAATTATTTTTATTTTGCATACATGGAAGTTCTGTTTGAGATGCTCTGGGTCCTTGGTCCACATCAGCACTGATATTGATGATTCTGTGCAAACTGTATATCAGACTATCTGCATCTCTGACAGTAGACAGAAACTCGTCTTTTTCAGTTAGTGGTGGTTCAGAGCCAGCTCCCATACACACCTGTTCTTGGGAAACAACAGCCACCCAACAGCAGGTAGAAGTTATCATTTCACATGCCCTGTGTCATATTTCAGAGTAACTTCTTCCACACCCTCTGACAACGTTGCTGTCATTGGCCACCTGCTGCCAGATTGTTCACCTCTATCTCTCCCTAAGATAAATGTAAAACCTGGATAATGACCTAATTTCCTGCATCAGTGAATGGTGGTTTAAGGGCTACAGATCTCTTCTTGGGTGCCATGACCCTGTATGAGATGAAACAGAAAACAGACACAAAAATACATTTATAATACACAGACAGAATGGTTGTGATTCCAATTATATATGAATGTATGCATCCATCATGCATATAATAATTTAAAAGGTAATTTTCCAATGTACCTAACACTTTAGTCATAGGTGACTCTATAGTCCGGCAAACTGATGTCCCTCTCACCAGGTTGAATAAGGAGAAAATTACAGTCAGCTGTCTGTCGGGTGCCAGGATCCGCCACATAACGCATGCACTCAAGTCACTCCACAACAAGTACAAATATGACTCTGTCATTATCCATGTTGGAGTGAATGACTTGAGACGTACCTCCCTGGACTACATGAAAAGAGACATGGAAGAGCTCTCGGATCATGTGGCCCAGGCAGGTATGATACTAGCCCTGAGTAGCATCCTGCCTTCACCCAGAATGATACCACAATATAAGGATAAAATTATTGACTTCAACAATTGGCTAAGCTTATGGTGTCATTCAAAAAGGATCCAGTATCTGTCTGCCTGGGACGAAATGATTGACAGACCACAATGCTTTGCCAGAGATGATCTGCACCTGTCGCCCCTGGGATTCAGGTTACTGGCTAAGGCTCTTGCCACCCCTATAGTGCCTTTTTTAGGCAAACTTCAAAGGACAAAACCACCACCATAACAGGTACAAGCATGCAAAATCAGAAGGTAATGCTACTCAATGCTAGAAGTCTAAACCTCAAAATGCACTCTCTCGAGGCACTCCTAAAAATGGAGAACATCGATATCTGTGCAGTAACTGAGACCTGGTTCAAGGCTCCAGAGAGCACCCCTGCAATACCAGGCTACATTTTTTGGCCACCAAACCAGGACCGAAACACTAAAGGTGGAGGAGTGTCAATATTCACCAAGGATATTCACACCACCAGGCTAGTTGGCCAACACAATGTGTCTGAAATTCTCCAAGGGCAACTAACACTAGGTAACACTGCAATCCAAATTGTGGCTTGCTACAGATCCCCAACCATACCCCAAGATTCTCACTACACCTTTCTAAACATACTGGAAAATATTAAGATAGAACCAAACACCCTAATACTGGGTGATTTTAACTACCCTGCCATTAACTGGGAAAACTACTCATGTCCCAACACCTTTGCGCAACGGTTCTTGGAATTCATAAATTCCAATGCCCTGGATCAACTAATCCATAGTCCCACCAGGGGCTCCAATATCCTAGACCTGGTCATTACCAACATGGGAAATCAATGCTCCATACCTATGGTCACCCCTCGTTAGTCAGGTCTGACCATAAGCTAATCACCCTTAACATCCACATCCCACCCCACCCCCAGTAAAGAAACCATCATAAAAACTTCTCCAAAGCCAACTTCATGCTACTCAAGTCAGAATGACAAACTTCATGACACCCATGCAGACAGGAACTGAAAGTTCAACTGCTGAATCCTACACTAAGGCACTGTATGAGCACATCCACTCATGCATGAATCGTGCCATCCCAAATAGAACCAAAATGCTCTCATTCAAAAAAAGTAAGCCAATTTGGTGGTCCCCTGCCATAAACAAACTTTACAACAAAAGGAAGAAACGTTTGCAGAAAAGAGGAAAATCCCAGGATGCAAAAAACTCCCTTACTAGCCTCAGTAAGAAACTGAGATGCCTCATAAAATCCTCCAAAGCTAGTTAAGAAAATAAAATTGCCAAAGATTCCAAAGACAACCACAAAGCATTCTATAACTATGTCAAGAATCTAAATGGCAATGCTCAGATCTGCTCTGAGCTAAAACAGAATGGCATTAAATATACTGATCCGAAGGATATTGCCAATATCCTGGCAGATCGATTCAGTGCCAACTTCACCCCTCTCACCCCTAAATGGCCCATCTCAATACCGGAAGATTGCCAAATTCCAGTAATAATGGCCACACAGGTACAAAACGCACCTCTCTAAAGCCAAGAATACAGCATCCATGGGACCAGATGACATCTCGGGCTGTGTACTACATGAACTACAAAATGAACTGGCACCTCACCTAAGTGTCATGTTTAATCATAGCCTCACCTCAGGTTTCGTGCCCATTGAGTGGCGCAGAGCTTCAGTTATCCCAATCCACAAGGGGGGATCCACCTTGGATCCCGGAAACTACCATCCCATCAGTCTGACAAGCCTTATCTGCAAGGCCATGGAGCGTATTATCATGGAACTTATAAACAAAGACATTGGCATCCTTCAAACACTGGACCCCACCCAGTTTGGGTTTGTGAAGGGCCGATCTTGTCTCCTGAACCTGACTGACTTCTTTGAATCAGTCTCCAGAGCCATGGACAAGGGTAAGGTGGTCCACACAGCCTATCTAGACCTTGCCAAGGCCTTTGACACCATCCCCCACTCTGGAATCATAGATAAACTTACTAAGATGGGTATTAATCCCTATGTCACCCATTGGGTTGCTAAATGGCTTACTGATAGAACCCACACTGTAAAAGTAGCCAACTCCAAATCCAGCTCCAGACAAGTGACAAGTGGAGTACCTCAGGGTTCAGTCCTGGGGCCAATCTTGTTTGGCATGTACTTCTCTGAAGTACAGGTCAACACTAAGGGACTCTGGCTAACAAAGTTTGCAGATGACTGCAAACTGGGAGCCATTATTGAATCCCCAAATGATGTGGATACTCTACAAAAGGGCCTTACAGAAACAGATGCTTGGTGCCAGAACCATGGGCTCAAGCTCAATGCCAAGAAATGTATTGTTATCCCATTTGGGAAGAAACATGTATCCATGAATTACCATATAGGTGGCAGTACACTAAACACAGAAAGTGTGATAAGAGACTTAGGGACACAGGTGGACAGTGGTCTCACCTTCGATAACCACATCGCCACAACAGTCAGGAAATCCTTCTATGTGGCACACCTCATCACGAAGGGCTTTTCATCCAGAAAAAAGGAGGTCATTGTCCCACTGTACTCATCCCTCATTAGACCCATTATAGAATACAACGCCCCATTTGGTATGTACCTCTCAAGACATCTGCAACAACTGGAAAGGCCTCAGAAATACCACACGAAAAAAATCACAGGCCTAAAGCAGATCCCTACGCTGACCACCTTAAAAAACTCCAGCTATACTCTGTCGCATATCGTCTACTCAGAGGCGATCTCTGCTTAACATACAAGGCCATGTCAAACCCAGAGCTGTTGGACATGCTACACTTAAAGAAATCCCAATCCCTCAGAGCTACACGCTCCAGGGATCTAAACCTTGTCATCACAATAAACAAAACATGCTGGAGGGATAGGTTCCTGACCCAGAGAGTCCCCAGACTCTGGAATAGATTGCCCATACACGTCAAGCAGAGGGACTCTTTAGACCTCTTCAAGAGGAACCTTGACGATTGGATGGGAGAAAGGAAATTCACCCCAGGGATCACATCAGTCACCCTGCTAGACAGGGGTCCAGGAAAGTAAATAATGTGGGAAGAAATAGCCAGGGAATTGTTATGGCTAGGCTTGTATAGGCCCTAGGGCTGATAGCCTAGTACCAACATATGAACCTATGAACTACACACAAGTTAAAACAGTCCCACCAAAAAGAAAATCATATTTTAATAAAACAACAACAGATATAATGGTTCTGTAATGCAGACAGCAGTTGTGTTAATGTGTAATACATTGCACCTTTAGCAATGCAAATCTGCAATGTACAAACAGACAGAGAAAACTAATATAGTGCCATTTCCACTGGTATGGAGGGCAAACAGGTACATGATACAACTTGAGCACATTCTTTGGCTACTCTTGCAAAATTACCTGGCCTTGCTGCAAAGTTATAATACACTCTTATTCAATAACTGTTCAAATTGCAAGAAAATACAAAAATAAATAAATAAAATAAAATAAACAATTATGGCAGGTGGCAATATTTACCAAACTTTGTAATGCAGAAAAATAACTGATATCCATGGGCTGTGCCAACAGTAAAAGATAAAGAAAAATCAGACAGAAAAAAATGGTTTGTACTGGGTAATGTAATTCATCCTTAATGGTACACTAAAAGAATCCTGTAATAAATAGCAACATAACTTGACAAGATAGCACTTCAGAAAGTAGATGAATCTCCAAAAGTGCCTGTATTTAGCAGCATCAAAAGGTCTGGATCCCAGCAGTCTACTCACTACAATACAAGTTCATTAGCTATACTTTATTTAGTGTAGTGTCTGCCATCTGAGCACTGGGGGTATGCAATGAGGTGTTAAATAATTAACATTCCTGAATACTCTAATCTGCAGTAAGTACAGTGAAGGTAAACATGGTGTAAGGAGCTGCACATTTGAATGTACATACCCTAGCACGACAAGGATGAGCGGTAAGAAGTGTTATCTGCTAATGGCTTGCAAATGTCTATGATTAGTCTAACTGCAAGAATAATCAGTGCTCCATGGTCTCCCCTCTTTGATGTACACTTTCTGAGGGTGTGTCAGGGAGAAGAGACTTCCAAAAAATCTGAAAATAATTGAATGACTTTGGAGAGCAACACTCTTACATTCAAATGCTCTTTTAATGACCACAGTTTCTGTCTTTTACTGAGAAATGTGCATATTCAATGGAGTACAGTAAACATCGATACATATACCATATATAATAAAGGTCAGAGAGCATTCTGATAAGTAAGCATAGATGAGGGAATGAGGCACCATAAAAAAAGAGAGGAATATTCTTGCAGTGTTTGCAGTCTTTGTTTAAAATTCTGTGAGCACGTGGGTATCCGTATTGCTGAAAATATCCCAATCATCCAGTTATTTACTGACAAATGAGAAAGGACAACATTCATAAATAGTTTATGTTGCACTTTCAATGTGACTTGATACAAATATACCAATTTTAGTACATCTAAACACTTTTATTCCTGGTTAATATATGTCATTGTCTGCGGCAGATATGAGAAATTATCTTAAATGACTGGCTTAATACTATTTATGAAGGTTTTAAATTCATAAAATTCCTGTTTCTAGATAACAAAGTTGAGGAAATAATCATCCCCTGGGTTTGAATAGTAGTGTCAATTATAAAGTGGGTTTAAATTTAAAATAAAATGTTAACAAATGCAAATAGATTTGTTTTACTGATATTTCAATACTATTTTAATAAGTACACATTTTTTGGAAATGTAATCAGCATTCTCATTAATTTAATTGCATGGGGTTGTGTGATTTGTTGGTGCGAGCATATAAATAATTAATTTGAATATGTTGATTTATTGTTTTGAGGAAGACCATTATGTTCCAAAGTGCCTAACTGTTTATTAAAATGATTCAGTTTTCTAGAGTCAGTTGTCAGTAGTGGTCTTTGTTAAAAACTGAGGAAATATCAGACATGTACATTGAAAGTATTTGTTTCAAAATGTGCCTTTTTTTCTTCTTGATCATTTGTGTGCCATTTAAAATTGTGCTCTATTGACTGACAGCAGTCAGTAGCAGTGAATGGTAGTTTACTTACAAACGTGAAAAATTACAAATTTGAATTGGAATGCCATCAGTAGTGGAATTGATACTGACATCGGTGCGCTTTCCTCAGCACTGAGTGAAGAAATTCAAGTGTTACCCACCTATCACTGTGGCATAATATGTAAATATATTGCACTTAGAGAAACAGTGCAGGTAATGTAGGGTTCAGAACCTGTTAAAATATCATTTTAAAGAGGGTTGACGTAATAAATAATGACAGTCATTTTAGTGAATAAATGTGTCAAGGGAAAACTGAAATAATTTTGGTATTGACTGAAAGTAAGAGACAGATATGTCATGTGAAATTATGTCAGTATTGATTGTCTGTACTTTGTGAAAAAAATGAAGCATTCCTGCTGTCCCCTGACCCCTTCCCAATTCTTGTGGCATTACCTAAAGTCCTCTTGATATTGTGAGACATAAATGATAGTAGTGATGCTCCAGGGAGATGTGAGAAGGCTGAATGTGTCATTGTAATGCAGTAGTAGTGTAATCCAGTAGTAGATTTGCTCTTTCTAAAAACATACTATGGTTATTTTATTTTCCTTTAAATTGCTATCCAAAACATTTTTGTAAATGTTTTTTATTGAATATTGCCTTCTATATGTGTGCTGCTCTTGGCATACTGCAATTAAGTTTCATGCCTTAAAGAAAGAAGTAAAACATGTAATTTGGCTTGCCTTCAGTAGCGCAAACAAGCCTGTTGTCAGTGCATGCCATTCAGTACCCTGGATAGTAATGACTGCAGAGGATGCACCTGCTTTTCAACTTGCAAGCAGAGTATACTACCAAAGGATAAAAGTGAAAAAATTACTTTGTGCTGGTTTATGTATTACAAATATGACTGGCAATGGTACATGGATATCAGCAGTCTGGATAGTGTGTAGTGATTAAATTCCACGTCTTAAATAACTATCCTTGCGGCACAATATGTAATTGAAATTAACTTTTTGAAATAAGAAATTAGTTAATAATGTCTTTGAATTTGATGGTACTTTATACAAACAACTGCAAGACATGACCATGGGGCAGCTTTGCCTCCATGTATGCAAATGTATTTATGGGCCTTGTGGAATTTAGTCACATATATATCAATGAATTTTATAGAAAGTTTGTAAAAAGATATTTCAGGTTTATAGATTACCTTATATTTGTATGTACAAGTAGCAAAAATGAAGTAAGTTTATTTCTTGATTATTTAAATATCAATAGGTTTCACATAAAATATGATGACCTTCAGGAAGGGACCAAAGTGAATTATTTGGGTATCACTTTGGAAGGCTTACATACTGGTACAATAAAAAACAAAATATGTAGGAAGTTTGAACAGCCTAGCTATATGCTGCATGCATCTAGTTGCCACTCAGAACATACTTTGACATCCATCCCTTATGGAGAAATCCTAAGAATGAAAAGACTGTGTAGTAACATACAGGAAGCGAAAAGTGAACCTGGAAAAATAATAGCCATGTTTCTTAATAGAGGCTATGATGAGACTCTTGTTATGGATAGTTTTGGAACAATGTTTAGAGATGAAGAAATGGATTTAAGAAATAGAAATCAAGTTAATAAATATAGTACAAAAGATAAAGAATGTAATTTACAACAAATTATATTTTTTATTTCCAAGTATACATTATTCTCTACTAGGTTGCTAAAGTTAGTTACAGATTTTTGGAATATAATAAGAAGGGAAGTGCCATCACTTGTGGAAATAAAGCTTAAGTTCTCTTATCAAAGAGGATGTAGTTTAAAGGATTTTTTTGTTTCATAGTAATTTCAGAAGACCAACAGTTGAAATAAGAGGGCTAATATCAGGGATAGGCACAGGACCCTGTGGAAAATGTACAACATGTCAACATGTGGCAAAAACATTTGATAATATAAATGGAAAAAATATATACAAAAGGGTGTTTTAACTGTAAAAGTATAGGTATTGTGAATGCTGTTAAATGCCCCTGCAATATTTTTTTATATAGGGGAAAGTAAAAGAAGCCTGGGCGAGAGAATTAAAGAACATTTAAGAGATATTAGGAATAATAAGATTATAAGCACAGTAGCAGAGCACTTCAATAAGAAACATGAAGGAAATTTTAGTAGCTTACAAGTTGCAGTTTTAGAACAAATAGATGCACAGTATTTGAGTGAAGCTAGAATAAAATATCTACTTAGAAAAAAAGAATCAGTTTTTATACTTAAATATAATACATTACATCCATTAGGGTTAAACAAAGAATGTCACTGGAAGAGTTTTATTTTACTATATGTCTTTTTAAATTTATTTTATTAATTGAGTGTATAACTGATTAATTAATAGGTTTAGAATTTGTATAGTGTTATATAAGGTGTGTCTTGCTTTAACAATAGTTTACTCTGTAAAGGCTGTTTTGGCCAAGGTGCTAAGAGAGAAAGATATCTTGCTGCTATCTGTGTTTGTTAAGAGAAAGGCCATTTTGCTGCTATCTGTGTTTGTTCTAAGTGTAATTTCCTTTGCTTTTTGCACAATGACCTTCTGGGTGATCAATAAATGAACTTTTGATACATTATTCAGAGGTATAGTTCCTGGTCTTCGTGGTATATTTTTCCTGCTTGGTTCTCAGTTGTTATCAAGGTTTCAAATACTGTTCATTACTAAATTTACTGAGGGTGGCAAGAATACATAGTTATACACTTTTATTTGCGTCACTCTGTTGTGTAAAACTCTATTATTCTCAGTATTGCCAAGAGCATGTGAACTGTTGCCTGTCCACTTTCACACAATTTGTCATTAAATGCCTATCTGACAATGCATACTACAAAATATGTTTCTGATGTTGCAAGTAGATGTGAGAAGGATGAATGTGTCACTATAATGCACTTTGTGTTCTAGTCATTGCTAGATATACCCATTAACTGAAGTCATTATACTGTCAGCTTTTTTGGAATGCTCAGTAGCAATGGTGCACATTCATCAGCTCTCTAGACAGTACTGAGTGGAGAAATTCCACCAGTCAGGTATATTTCTTTGTGGTGCAAATATAAGTGCAATAAGCTTAGAAAAAAATGACAGGCAATGCACGGTTGGAATCCTCTTGATAGATTTGCAGAGGGTGGTCTGAATACATATTTACTCACATTTTGCAAGACATAGCCATTGATTGCATTAATTTTACTATTAGCTCTATTTTTCCTCATATATTGTTGCATTTTCTCTCTACTAGGCAATGCATAAGCACATTTCACTGCTTAAGTAAACAAGTGAAAATTTTAATTTAGTCTACCTCCTGTAGTACAAACCAACCAGATGGCATTGTTTGGCCACCAGAACTCTGTATAGTAGTGAGTGGAGAAAGTACACCTAGCACTTACCTATGTCTGTGGTAGAAAGTATAAATACAGTGACTTTAAATAAAAAACAGAGCTGATTAATGTTTTAAATCCAGCTAAAATATAATTTAACAAAGAGTGTCAGAATCCCTTTTCTTGCAGCATTTTGATGAGAAATGTAAACTAAAGACAAATGAGGAAGATAAACATGTTTATTGCAGGCAACGTGTCAGTAATGTTTGCATAACTAAACTTTTCAATTAAGCTTATATCATCAATGCTTCACAGATAACCTCAAGCTAATGTTTTTACAATTTCTTAAACATGACAATAATGACATCTGAATTAAAATTGACTTGCATATGTATGATGGGCACAACAGTATTGTTATAATCATCATGACTCATCACACATCATAACTATGTGTTTAGGACAGTATGTCTTGTGAAGTATGTATGCAACAATTCCCAAACTGCATTATTCAGGCCATGCAACTCCATCCATCTGAAATATTTTTACAAACAGAAATATCGATTTGTACATAGGAATGCATTCCCAAGACTACTTAAAGGCACAAACATTCAGGATTCTCAGAAGTATATCTCAATTAATTCTGAAATGAGTATGTCTCTAATTAGCATGTGTAAAAGATAATACTCCCCATGAGAATTAATAAGCTAAGATTCAATCTTTGTATTCTTTAGCACATGAATCTGATTACCAGCTAGTAAAACACAGTGTGTTAGTCCCAACATCAAAATATGTTACAATTCATGTGATTTGTCTTTCTAAATACCAGAGATTACAAGCCAAGCCATTAAGCATTTCATTGTTTAACATTGGAACATGTGTCAATCGGTCAGGCATCATACATAGCAAATTTCACTGCCATGTTTCATACTTGAAGTGGTATTTGATACAAGTACTGCCAATGTGTATGCCAAGGAATCCATCTGCATTCAATTTGCAAATGCATTTGGCAAGGCTGTGCATCTTTGTGTATAACCTGTTATATGCGAGATCTGAAAGTAAACTATTTGGACATCACTTTGGAAGGTCAAGAAAATGGTGAGATAAAAAACAGTATTTTTAGAAAATGTAATCAAGTGCATCATATGTTGCATGCACAAAGTTGTCATCTGAGACATACACTTAATAATATCCCCTATGGAGAAATTTTAAGAACAAGCAGATTATGCAATAATGTGAGTGAAGCCAAGGAAGAGGCTAATAAAGTGGTAAATATGTTTATTAATAGGGGGTATAGAGCAGATATGGTAGCTCATATTTATAGTAAGGTGTTTAATAATAAGGTAAATAAGGAAAATATTTATAGAGGTAATATCACAAAAAAGAAGGAACTGTTTAAGTATGTTTCAGAAAAAACAGTTATATTATGTCTTTAAATATACACTATTTTCAGACAAGCAAGCTCAGGTGCTGAGGAATTATTGGCAAATAGTTAAAAGAGAAGTTTCTTCCTTGAAGGAAGTTGCATTACAGTTTTCATATCAGTGTGGTCGTAGTCTCAAAGATTTTTTAGTTCATAGCACTTACAGAAGACCACAGGAGTTAGTTATTAGAGGAATGAAATGGGGATGCTTAATGCCTTGTGGGAAATGTGCAATATGTAGTACCAAGTTTTAATATTATTAATGGAATTAAATTCCACACACAAGGTAAGTTTTCTTGTAAAATTACTGGCATTATTTATGCCATAAAATGTTCTTGCCATATTTTTTATATAGGGGAAAGTAAAATAAGTCTTGTAGAGAGGGTTAAAGAACATATTAGAGACATTAGGAATAATAAATTTACAAGTCCCTTAGCAGAACACTTTAATTAGTCACATGAAGGTGATTTTAATAAATTAGAGGTAACAATATTACAGAAAGTAAAACAGATTATCCGAGTGAAGATACAATTAATTATATATTAATAAAGACGGAATCTGTCTTTATATTAAAATATAATACTTTACATCCTAGGGGCATGAATAAAGAATTTAACTGGAAAAGTTATATAGAATAAGCCTTGAAGAATGTATATGGGCCGGATTCACAAAGGCTTGCACGGAGTCTAAGAGTAGAGTAAGACTCCATGCAGCCAACATGTCCACCGAGCGATCCAGGAACAGCTGGTAGGGGCGTGCAACAGAGCTCCTAAAATGAGTCTTACACGGACAGGGCTTGGATATGCAAATTACCTCAATTGCAGGCAAAAGCTATGCAAATGAGGTAAATTTGTGATCCAGGAAACCCAAACCTGTCCGAGTAAGAGTAGTGTTATTTGCAGAAATGTACTCCGTTGACAACTGAGTACGGTTCTGCAAATAGCAAAACGGAGCCTGACAGCTCCAAAAAAGGATGCATCCAGTTGAGGAAGCATGCCAATGGCCACAAATACGGCCATTGGCAATGTTCACCGATGCAAAATAAAAATAAAATATATTTTTTTTTTATCCCGATCTCCGGTGTTTAAGCGTAGCGCAGCGCCGTGTAAACATGCTGCTCTCTAAAAACCCAAAAACCAATAATTAAAACACAAATGTGGATGTTATTGTAATTCTTAATTTACAATGCAAGGGAATGGCAGGCTGAAGACAACATGGCTACCGAGTAGAGGCTGCTAAGGGGGGAAGCTCAGTCTAAGAGATGTAACCAAGCATTAGTAGGCAATCCTATGCAAATGAGGGTTAGGATAGTGAATCCCAAGTTTGCAGAGCAAATCAGCACAGTCAGTGGAGTGTAGGAGTAGGTTAAGGGGAGTAACAGAGTAGAAGATAGGTAACATCACGAGGGGGGTATGTATGAAAGAAGTGAAGCTCAGTGGAGCAGAGTGGCATGTGTCTGCTGTCAGTTACACATCACTGGAAGAGGTGTGTCAACAGGTAGCCTAGCTAAAGGCAAGAAATCGATGGTGTATGCCGTGGATAACACTAAAGTTTCTTGTTGAAGTGCTTGCAACGTGTATGTATGCGGGAGCACACCTGTATATCTGAGTAAGACTGTGTGCGCGTGTGTACACCTGTGTGCGCATGTTTAAGCAGGAGTAAGCATGTCTAAGGCTGTTTAAAGTTGTGTAAGCGCGTTTGCACTGGTGTGCATGCGTTTTAGCAAGAATAAGCAAGTTTTAGTCCGTGTAAGCATGTGTGCGTGTGTGCGAGCTGATGTGTGCATGTTTGCGCTTGTGTGTGCGGCGCTGCCCCCTTGAGGAAACAGAAAGGGAAAAGGAAGCACAACAAATAGTAGGAAGTTAACCAGGGAGTACTAGCAGAGCTAGCAGGTGAAAACAATCAGAATCAGCCAATTACACAGGCAGTACACTAGCCCAGCCCAGCACTTAAAACTCTGCAAATAACATTCTACTATGTTTCTTTCAGAGACACTGCAACACTGCAGTAAGCTAATAAAAGTCAAAACTGAAAAAGCTTTACTGAGACAAAGAAATGTTAGGGGCTGCCATTGCTGTTATAAGGTGACATATGCAACATGCTGAGGGTGGTGACAATGTGAATGCTGCTGGACAACCCACAGTGAGGAGACGGAGAAGATTGTACAGGCCCAGGGTAACCTATCAGGGGCTACATGAGCTGGAGATAGTGGAGTGCTATAGAGTGGACAGAGACCTCTTGCAGCAAATTGTTGAGCTGTGCAGGCCACGCCTCACACACAGAATCAACAGAGGGAATCCATCCCAGTGGAAACCAAGGTATGTGTTGGCCTAAGAATATTAGCAACAGGTACCTTCCAGAGACCAACTGGTGATATGATGGGGATATCACAGGCATCAACATCCAGGGTACTGCACCAGTTCCTGGATGCCATGTCAGCACATGGTGATCATGTATATTTCCCCAATTCCCGGGAGGTATTGGCCAGCAATATGCATCTCTTCCAGCAAATAGCAGCATACCCTGGGGTAGTGGGTGCAATAGACTGCACGCACATACGCATCAAAGCACCAGCCGCTGAGTGGGGTAGGGTCTACTTTAACCACAAGGGCTTCCCCTCCATCAACTGCCAGGTTGTATGTGATGCCAAGGGCATAATACTGAATGTGTGTGCTGGCTGCCCTGGAAGCTACCATGATTCCCATATCTGGTATCTGACACAGCTGTACCAGACATTTGACAATGGGGATATCCCTCATGGTCACCTAGTGGGGGATGCTGGCTATGCACTGAAGCCATGACTGATGACACCCATCAGAAACGCACACACACCTAAACAGGAACGCCATAATGAGGCACATGCACAAACACAACATGTAATTGAGTGTGTGTTTGGGCTGCTCAAGTCACGGTTCCGGTGCCTGGACACATCTGGTGGAGCCTTGCAGTACTCACCAACTACATGTACCCAAATTGTCATGGTATGTGCTATGCTACATAATATGATCCTGCGAAAACAGCTGCAGCGGGAGCAGCATAGGTCTGGGCCAAACAGCCCCCCACCATTGCCAAGGCCATCACAGGCAGAGTGTGACATGGAGGAGGAACAACCTGAGCCTGCCCCAGTAGGCAGAAGGAGGCGTGCCCAGTATGCTTTGGCCTTGGCAAAGAGGCAACGCATAGCATATACACTGGCTCAGTAGGAACCCTGGAAATGATACCACTCTCTCACTCGCACATATAGTAAAAGGGATGCCTAACTTGACACTACCTGTTTTCAAACATGTCTAGGGAGTGCAGTATGTGCATCCGACATAGGCAGCCCTGCGGCACCACCTGAGGCATGATTGCCATGTGTTAAGCAATATAAAGCAGTGCTAAACAGCTTTCACCACCATTTAGTATATGTAAAACAATTGCACACACACTGAAATTAGCACAACAGTGGTCAATGTTGAGCAATATTGGGCAACGTTCAACAATGTTGGTTAACGTTGAGCAATGTTGGACAAGCTTGGTCTACGTTGGGCATAGCTGAACAAAAGTCAACATGCTCATATTTGCTCTACTGGCCCTTAAGCAGTCTGGTCTGCTCAGTATGAGAATATAAAGCAGGGATAGGCCTCGAACCCTGGATACTGTGCACTACAGTCATAGTACTGAACCACTAAACCATGACAGTATTTCACTGGTCAGCCTGTATGAAGAAATGTTGATAAGTCTATGCAAAGTATCTCATGGAAACCCTGCAGGCACAGCATAATCCCTGTTGAGTTATGACACAAATGTGAGCCCTGCAGTAAGAATAGAACCTGATTTTCAACACACATATAGTATACATGTTAATACTGGTCATGTTCACACACATCAACAAATGTAGTGGACTTCAGACAGCAACCTACTGAAAGGTCACACTGGGCATGCTCACACACTTGAATAAATGAGACAAATGTCAGGCAACAAAACACTGAAAGCCCAGACTGGGCATGCTCACACACTTAGGCCATGTCTGAGTACAGCAGTGGGCCACACATATCCGGCAGTTGCATGTGTTAACCCAGGAACCTCTCACTATTCACCAATCCGCCTTGTGCACACAGTTATATGACAACAGACACATATATAATATATTGGAACCCTGCCATAATAAAATTTGTTCTGCAGATACTTAGGTTGTTCGTAGAAAGTGGGAAAGCAAAGAATAAAAAAATCTGCAATCAGTATCATCAATAAACAATGTGCATCCCGAACATTACCATAGGTGCATAGGTTGATATTAGGCTATCTGCCCTAGGACATTTATAAGCCTAGCCAGAGTGTGTTTGGCCTTCGCAGCCCTGTTAGATTAGTAGACTGTGCCTGTGAATAGTAGGTCACACAAAATAGGCCTTTTACATTTAGTTTATTGTGCCTCTGTCTAGCAGGGACCCAGAAGAGATCCCAGGGGTAAACATACGATCACCCATCCACTCGTCAAGATGTCTCCTTTAGGGGGTCAGTGGGGGTCTCTGCCTATGCGGGACTGGGATCCCATTCCAGAGTGAGGGGAGCCTCTGGGATATGAATGTGTCCCTCCAGCATGCCCTATTGATATCTGTGCTGTGGTTTAAGTCCCTGGACCATGTAGCTCTAAGGGATCTGGATATCCTGAGGTGGAGCATGTCCATTAATTCTGTGTTGGACATGGCTTTAAACAACAGGCACAGATCGCATCCGAGTAGGCGGTAAGCGACTGAGTAGAGCTGGAGTTACTTTAGCCGAACTGCACAGGGCATCAGTGTGAGTCCCTAGATCCACTTGGTGAGGTACTTTTGTGGCCATTACAGTTGCTACAAGTGTCGGGTTAGGTACATCCCAAATGGGGCATTGTATCCAATCATGGGCCTGATGAGTATAGGGGCACAATGACTTTACTTGATCTAGATGTGAAACCTTTTGGGAGACGGAGGGCTATATTGAAGGTCTGTCTAACCACTTTGGCAACGTGATTGTCAAAGGCGAGATTACTAACTACTCGTGTCCCCAAATCCCTAATAACTTCTACTGTACTTAATAGATTAACACCTATGTGGTAATGTGTGGGCACTTTGTTATTCCCAAAGGGGATGACTATGCATTTAATGGCATTTAGCTGTAGGACATGGCTCTAGCACCAGTTATCCATCTCTGTGAGACCCTTTTGGAGGATGCTTGTGCCAGCTGGAGAGTCAAATATGGCATCCAGTTTGCAGTCATCTGCGAACATGGTCACCCATATCCCTCCTGTGTTAGCCTGTACATCAGAGAAATATATATTGAACAAAAGAGGTCTCAGGACTGAGCCTTGTGGGATGCCACATGTAACTGGTGTAGAGTCAGACATGGAACCTGCAGTACTTACCATGTGGGTGCTATCCCTGATCCAGTTAGCAATCCATCTTGTGACATATATGTTGATATCTAAGCTGGTGAGCTTATGTAGGATGCCTGAGTGGGGTATTGTGTTGAAGGTTTTTGCGAGGTCCAGGTAGGCTGTGTGGACTACCTTCCCTACGTCTATGGACCTGGTAACTGTTTAAAGAAGTCGACCATGTTCAAGAGGCAAGATCTGCCCACAGCAAAGCTGAATTGTGTAGGATCCAGTGTCTTTAGGTTCCCGATGTCTGTGTGTATGAGTTCCATGATGAGACGCACCATAGCTTTGCACACCAGGCTAGATAGGCTTATAGGGCAATAGTGTCCAGGGTCTGTTGTGGCACCACCTTTGTGGAGTGGGACCACTATTGCTGTACGCCATTCCTTGGGTGCATATCCTGTAGTAAGTCTGATATTGAACAGTGACTTCATGTGAGGGTTACGTTCATCATGAAGCTTGTGTAAGATGCAGGCCGGGACACCGTTTGGTCCCATTGATGCTGATTTGTCTGCTTTGGAGAGGGCAGCACTCATCTGATCATCTGTGATGTCAGAGAGGCTACACTCTGTTGGGATGTACATTTGCTCATTAGGGGGGACGGGGGGGGGGCATTTGCACTGAACCTGTTTGCCAGGATGTTGGCAATGTCTGTGGGTTCAGTGTATGTATTGTCATTTTGCAGTAACTCACAGCATATCTGGGAGTTGGCACCCAGGTTCATGACATAACTAAAGAAGGCCTTGTGATTGTCCTTAGTGTCTGGTGCAATTTACCTTTCAAAGCGGGTCTTATATGAATTCATGAGTGAATGTAGCTTCTTGCTAGTACTGATCAGAGATGCCTTCCCTTTTTGGGATTGTACTCTATCATGTAGTAGCCCCCTCCATTTGTTGTATAGCTTATTTATGGCCGGGGTCCACCAGACAGGTCCCCATGCCTTTGGAGGAGTGAGTCTTGTCTTTATTTGGGATAGCACAAGCCATGCATTCCAGTAGGTGTCAATAGAATGTGTTTGTAAAGGATTCAGCAGTCTGAGCCGTATTTACCTCTGTCCCAGGGTCTTTGAAAGATACCACCTCGGTTTTGAGAAGTGTGAAGTTTGCTTTTGGTAAGTTCTTCACTGAGAGTACCTAGGATGGGGGTGAGAGCGGGATATGGATGTCCAGTGAGATAAATGTATGGTCTGACCTTACCAATGAGGGGTATACCTCTGGTGTGGAACACAGAGTCCCCATGTTAGTGATGATCAGGTCCAATATGTTTTCCCCTCTTGTGGGTGTAGTGACCAGTTGTGACATAGCATTTGAGTTTAGAAATTCTAGCAACCGTTGGGCGAGGGTGTTGGGGCTTGAGTAGTATTCCCAGTCAATGTTTGGGTAGTTGAAGTCACCCCATATAATGGTGTTTGTAGAGACCGTCATATTCTCCAGAGTTCCCAGGAAAGCCGAGTGGGTTTTCTGAATTTGGGAGGGTGGTCTGTAGCAGGCTACAAACGGAAAGGCAGTTTTGCCCACTGTTCATAGGTTCATAGGCTGGTACTGAGCTATCTACCCGAAGGCATATATTAGCCCAGCCACGTTGTGCAGTATTCACCACCCCTTTAGTAGTTCCCTAGACCCTTGTACTTGCAGCTAGTACCCTTGGCCCCTATCTAGTAGTGCTGTTGGTGTGATCCCCGGTGTGAACTTTCTGTTACACATCCACTCATCAAGGTTCCTTTTGAAGAGTGATAGTGAGGGGCTCTGTCTTATGTAGATCGGGACCCTGTTCCATAGTAAGGGAAGTCTCTATGAAGGGAATCTATCCCTCCATCATGTTCTATTCATTGTTGTGTTGAGGTTTATATCCCTAGAGCATGTAGCTTGAGTAGATTTGGTTTTGCTAAGATGGAGTATGTTCAACAATTCTGGGTTGGACATGGCTCTGTACGTTAGACAGAGATCGCCTCTGAGAAAGCGATATGCAACAGAGAACAGTCTTAGCTTTTACAATCATGCTGCATAGAGCAACTGTTTGAGGCCAGTAATTCTCTTGGTTAGGTACCTCTGTGGTCTCTCCAGCTGCTGGAGATGTCTAGCCAGGTGCATTCCAATTGGTGCATTGTACTCAATAATGGGTCTGATGAGGGAAGAGTAGAGGGGCACTATTACATCCTTAGATCTTGATGCGAACCCTTTCATGATCAGATGGGTCACATAGAAGGATATTCTACCCACTTTGGCAACATGGTTATCAAAGGAAAGCTGGCTATCTACTTGGGGCCCTAGATCCCTTATTTCTTCTTCAGATTTCAGGGGATTACCTCCTATGTTGTAGTTTGAGGGTACTCTGTTTTTTCCAAAGGGGATTACTACACATTTTTTGCATTTAGCTTGAGACCATGGCTTTGACACCATGCATTAGTCTCATTTAGGCCCTTCTGGAGGATCTCATTGTCGGCCGGAGACTCTATTATAGCACCCAGTTTGCAGTTGTCCGCAAACTTAGTCAGCCACAGCCCTTCCGTGCTTGCCTGTACTTCTGAGAAGCATATGCCAAACAGGAGGGGCCCTAGGACAGTGCCCTGAGGCACACCACTCGTTACTGGTCTGGATTCAGACATTGATCCCGGTACTCTTACTTTATGGGATCTGTCTGAGAGCCAGTTTGCGATCCATCTTGTGATGTAAGGGTTTATGCCCAGGCTGGTGAGCTTATCAATAATACCCGAATGGGGATTGGTGTCAAATGCTTTAGCAAGGTCAAGGTAAGCCATGTGTACCTCCTTTCCCTTATCTATAGCCTGAGTAACCGTCTCAAAGAAATCCACCAGGTTCAGGAGGCATGATCTGCCCTTGACAAAGCCGAACCTGTGTGGGGTCCAGCCACTGGAGGTTCCCAATCTCTCCATTTATGAGTTCCATAATGATTCACTCCTTAGCCTTACAGATCAGACTGGTCAGGCATATTGGTCGGTAGTTCCTAGGGTCAGTTGTTAGTTGCACATGTATGGTCTCTGATGCTTCGTGCAGTGCTACTAACCTGGAGGTGTGTGTATCTGTGATATATACGGATACTCCCCCTATATTTGTTAGTCGGTCCGAGTCTTGTGGCCAAAAAGCATGGTATGAAGTATAACCTGGTAGTGCTGGGGTGCTTTTGGGAGCCTGAACCAGGTGTCTGTTACTGCACAAATATCGACATTCTCCATACTGAGGAGAGTCTTCAGTGCATGCATTCTGAGGTTTAGACATCTGGTGTTGAGCAGCATTACCCTTAGTTTCATTTACCTTGTATTGTCTATGGAGGTGGGTATGTCTTTTGAGCCTTGCCTAAAAAGGCACTATGGGGGTGGCAACAGCCTTAGCCAGTATTTGAAAGTCCAGGGGTGATGTGGCATGTCGAGCATGTCATCCCAGGCTGACAGATACTGGATCCCCTTTGAATGACACCAATACGTTAGCCAACTGTTAAAATTGATCAGCTTGTCTGTATACTGTGCCATCATTCTTGTTGAGGGTAAGATGCTACACAAGGTCAGGGTAATACTGGCCTGGGTTACATGATCAGAAAGCTCCTCTATGTCTCTTGTCATGTAGTCCAGGGAGGAACGTCTGAGGTCATTCATACCAGCATGGACAATGATGGAGCCATATTTGTATTTGCTTTGGAGTGACCTGAGTGCACGTGTTATGTGGCGGAAACTGCCACCCGACAGACAGCTCAAAGTGTCCTTCTCCTTGTTTAGCCTGGTGAGTGGGACATCAGTGTGTCTGACAATAGAGTCACCTATTACAAGTGTATTAGGTGTGTTGTTTAGCCCTAAGGGCAGTGACTGTGTGACACACTGACTTTGTGAACCATGTGATATGTGGGTATTGTTGTGGGGTAGCAGTTATTTGGCTGTCTGCTTAGGAGGTCTATGCTGCTTAGGCAGATATTATTTAGACCCACTGAGTATGCATTTGTGTGGTAATGTATTTTGTTTGCTGTCGCTATAGGTCTATGTGAGACTGGATTTGTGGTGTGTGTGGTTACCTTCACCACCTGATAGACTGTGCCGGTCATGGGTCGAGAGAGCTCAGCCTCCTGTTTGTCTATATAGTTGCATCTCTCACATATATCTGAGTTTGTTGGGAGGAGGTGAGGGTTGTCTGTGTACATAAGGCAGTTGTAACATTGCCTCAAAATTCCCATATTCACCAGCTGGACTGGAGAGTACACACAAAACAAACCTTTGGACATGCCAGGGTATTATGATGACATACTCTCTGTTGACTGATCAAAAAGGATCAGTAGGGTGTTAAGTGTGTAAAAGAGTATAACAGGTTTAGTGCTCAGGTTTGTCAGTGTTTTGGAAAGATTATCTGCGAAGGAGTCCAGACAGAACCATGACACTTCCTTCAGCTATGTCATACATAGCAATGTACACTCATATATGTCCTGAGTCAGGGCCAACTGTACCAATGCCGAAATCCTGTCAGACAGGCCCATGCATACATACTCACCTCCCACTGACAAAAGTCCCTATCATCATACCAGGAGATATCACATGTAGAATGGGTAAACAGCTCCTTCCAAAGCCAAAAACATGGCATCAATTGGATTACATTGTTTCCCTATATGTGTCATAAGTGAACTACAGAACAAACAGACCTTGCACCTGAACAGTCTGTCTCTCTACAGGATCTGAAGCTGTTGAATGTGTTACAGCAACATATGGCACACACCACAAGTGTTGGTGCACAACAGACCATTGGAACTATAGTCCTATAAGCCTATGACATCTGATCTGCAAGGTCATTGAGTCCATTATGACTGAAGTCATAAACAAAGCTATTGGAAGCCAACAAACACACAGCCCTACCACCTGTGGTATGATCATGGGCAGATCATGGTTCCCAAACCTGCTAGACTGTTTGCAAGGCAGACACCCAGGACACACATCACTGAAAGGAGCTACACACATCCCACATAGACTCTGAATAGCCCTTTATCAACATCACAGACACATGTTGTATCCACAAAATCAACAACCTGTGCATAAATATGTATTGTCATATGAAGGAATGGCAATTTGTCCACAGATAGATCACACAAGCTAAGAATTGTGGAGTCCTGTTCAAGCTGTTAACACCTGCTGACCCACATGGTTCATTCCTGGGATTGCATAAAACAAAGTGCACACACATTACCATGTCCAGTCAGATTATGTCAGCATCCTACAAATATAGCAGGAGAAAAGAGAGCACCTGGTAAAGCATTTAGTGTGTCATGTTAATGCATATCTCTGTAGTATCATAGCATAATTAGGTAGGGGTTTGAATCCTGCAATTGCTGTGTGTGTGATTTTCTTTGAGAATAGTGCCCTTTTTGGAGACTAGGAAAACACATTAAAAGAGGTAAATTCCTCTTTGGCAAGTCTGATAATGTCAGTATCCCACAAATACAGTGGTGGAAATGAAATCACCCAGTAAAGCATAAAGCGCGTTGTGTTGATGCATATCTCTCTAGTATCATAACATAGGTAGGGGTTTGAATCCTGCAATTGCTGTGTGTGTGTGTGATTTCCTTTGAGAGTAGTGCCCTTTTTGGAGACTGGGAAAACACATTAAAAGAGGTAAATTCCTCTTTGGCAAGTCTGATGATGTCAGTATCCCACAAATAGAGCGGTGGAAATGAGTTCACTCAGTAAAGCATGTAGCGTGGTGTGTTAATGTGTACCAGTCTAGAATCCTAGCATAGTTCGATAGGGGTTTGAATCCTGCAATTGCTGAGTGTGTGTATGCTTTCCTTTGAGAAGAGTGCCCTTTTTGGAGACTGGGAAAACACATTCAAAGAGGTAATCACCTATATGGCAAGTCTGATGATGTCAGTATCCCACAAATACAGCAGTGGAAATAAAGCTCCTAGTAAAGCATATAGCGTGTCGTGTTAATGCACATTTCTCCAGTGTCATAGCATAGTTATTTAGGGATTTGATTCCTGCAATTGCTGAGTGTGTGACACTGTTGGGAAATGTGTTGTGGGTTTTGCTTTTACAACTGTATGACATATCAGTAAAACAACAGTATGTGCATTGCACACTTCAGGTATCTGTGTGGCAAATACATATATGTACATGTGACCTCAATTGGTATCTGTGTGGCAAATACATATATGTATGTGACCTCAATTAGTTCATAGGTGTGAAGCCTGCTTTCTACACGAATACATCTGTTACCATTGACAGTCTGTGCTGCTGCTTCTCAGACCTTAGGTCACATATGTATGTATGTGGCAAGGCCAGCCACTGTAATGATCTGTGGCCTAGGTCATCTGTGTCACACACACCCATGACAGTTTCTATAGAATAGTGTGAGTGAGGGTTCATGCCAGGGGTATATTTCAGACATGTTCAAACACAACACAGTCTGTCAATAATGGCCATTCATTATAGGTGTACAACACCTCCGTGAATATGCATACAGACCCCTTCTTGCTTATATGATGCACTGAGGGACATCAGCATCTTTGGAAATGTGAATACCAAAGGACAGATGACATAACATGTGGCTGTATGTACACATCGGTACCCCTGCTACATGTTGTGGGCTACTACCAATGTGGTACTGTCAGGATACTATGTATATTAAATGTGGATGAGTATGCTATAGTTGGCTTATAGCTTTACAGCATGGGTTGGTCAACAGGTATCTCTCTGTATGATACCCTTGTGGAGGATAAGTGTCTCATCTGGAGAATGCACTGTAGGCCACTGTATGCATTACCAGATCTAGACGGACATATCTCTAGTGTGTTTGTTTGTACCTAGGACAGCTATATGCCAAACAAGAGTGGTCTCAGGAATGGGTGGTGGGGCAATACCACTGGTTACTGGTATAGTATAGTACAGGAAGGACTCAAATGCTACTGTGTATCCTACATCTGTGTGTCAGTTTTCATGACATCATCTAACGATTGGGTAAAATCAGGCTGTTGAGGTTATGTATACTACCAGAATGTAAATCAATGACCAATATAAACAGTATCACCCACAGCATAGTGTCAAACCATGTCATACACACATGTGTACCCAAGTTGTAACATATGTGTAGTAAAATGCATACTGGCCACCAATAGGAAATATGAAATGTTAACACTGTGTAATACAGGGCATGTCACCCTTCTCACGTGTCCACTATGCATGTACATGCAGACAGTGCACCTCCACCATGTTCACAAATGTACACCTGCAAATCTGTACTGCACACATCACACACGTACCATCCACTCACCAACACATGCTGCCAGTACCGCACACATCAGCCAAGTGGCACATGGGTGGACAATACATTCTTGGAATTAACACTGGTGTAAACAATACTACATTGATAATCATAGCTTTAATGCATCATGCCTGCTCAGCTATACCTACAAGGATGTCAGTACACTTTGCTGTTGACAACATGCTAACATTGCTACACTGCTATTAGGTCACCCTGTGCATCAACACCATATAAGCCTGTTCCTGCATCATTGTCACAGATGACAGGAGGTGGCACAGTTTCATCATATGCACAGGGTGTGTTATTGGTTTCCCAGAGACCAACAATGACCCATCCAATCGACATGTGTGTGTGTGTGTGTGTGTGTGTGTGTGTGTGTGTGTGTGTGTGTGTGTGTGTGAAGGACAACAGTATAGTATGGGTCAATGTTGGTGTAATGTGTGTGTGTATGTGTTAGCCCTAGATGTTTGGTTTATGTGTGTGTGTCTGCATGCACACAGTTCCACCTTGTGACTGCCAAATACAGGAGGTTGTGGGACAGCCACAGACTGTAACTGCCAGGCTGTGCAGATCACTGTCTCTGGCCACGGACACTACCTGTGCCTGCCAAGGGTGCCATGGACAGTATCGGGTACTAAGCCAGACTGAGTACTATCTTCAGAGGCAGAGGGATGTCGACTGGACCCATGTCCCTGCTGGGACTGGCCAGAGCCACATGCACGTGGTCGTCTAGGATGGTCTATTGACAGCCCAGCCCCAACATTGCTGGGGCTGGTACTGCTACTATGGGAGTGGCTGGGACTTGTGTGTCATCCGCAACAACTTCCAGCTGATGATGTCACTGGCATACGTCCACGTCGACATCTCTGCCGTCCTGCACTGTCCTGGCACATGGACATTACATTGTGGAGGACATCTAGTGTCTCCCCCCAACGTCTATCAATGACCTCGGTGTAATTACGGATGGCACAGGCAAGGTCACGGATACTGTCATTGATAGCGGTGTTGTGAGCCTTCTGCGCCCTTAGTCCCTGCCTGGTGTACTGTTCCATACGTGCCTGTGGAAACTGTGCCACCTCCTGTCATCTGTGACAATGATGCAGGAACAGGCTTACATGGTGTTGATGCACAGGGTGACCTAATAGTGTAGCAATGTTAGCATGTTGTCAACAGCAAAGCGTACTGACATCCTTGTAGGTATAGCTGAGCAGGCATGATGCATTAAAGCTTGGTAGTAACTTGATTAAAGTGTAGCTATCATTCTAAGTCTTTTGGATTAAGCACTTGGGCTTCAGACCAGTTGTTTTACATTAGGAGGGTTTGTGGCCTGCACTGTGGTGGCAGGACAGGTAGCTTGCATCCTTCTAAGTTGGGAACTGCTGATTGAGGGCACTTGGGCTTCAGGCCAGTTATTTTACATTAAGAAGGTTCGTGGTCTGCACTCTTGTGGGAGGATGAGGCTGGAATCTGCCCTTCTGAGCTGGGAATTTCTGGTTAAAGGCTTATAGTGCCTGCATATTTGAACTGTTTCTTACTGAAATTGGTACACCTTGTTTGCTGTAGCATAGACTAGATCCAGGCCTGCTGAATCTAGCTTTGTTTGTATGCTTGTTGTTTGTTTGCTTGTTATTTCCCTGAAACACTAATTCCACCTAAAATGCGGCTTTTCAGCACTTCTGTGGATCCCTAGTGATATCTGCATTGCTTACTGTACTTATTTCCTTGTTTCACTTGAAAGAAAGTTAATGTTTGTTGTTTTTGCATTTAAGTTACCTGTAACACATTGCATTTAAGTTACCTGGCACTTGCTCAGTAAAGCAATTATATAAGTCAGCACTAAAAAAATAAAAGCACTACACCCTCACAAACTCCCCTTGAGTATCTTGTTCCCCATTCGTCCCTTTTTTCAATTATAAAGGAATTCCCAATACTATTCTAGCATGTCCAAAGGTCAGTTGTCAATCTCCTCTCTGGTCCAGCTGGTGAATCTGGGAATCTTGAGGCAATGTTACAACTGCCTCATGTACACAGACAACCCGCTCCTCCTACCAACAAATTCCAACACATGTGAGAGATGCAACCATATAGCCAAACTGGAGGCTAAGCTCTCTCAACTCAGTACTGGTGTAACGAGTCAGGAGGAGAAGGAAACCACACTCACTACAATTCCAGTCTCACATAGACCTACCACGACAGCAAACCAAACACATAAACACACAAAAACATACTCGGAGGCTCTAAATAAAAATCTGCCTAAGCAGGAGAGACCTACAAAGCAGACACCCAAGCAACCGCTACCCCAAAACAAAACACATGCAACACATAGCTCACAAAGCCAATGTGCCGAACAGTCACAGCCCTTAAGGCTAAACAACACACCTGATACACTTGTAATAGGTGACTCTATCGTTAGGCACACTGACGTCCCGCTCATCAGGCTGAACAAGGAGAAGGTCACTGTGAGCTGCCTGTCAGGCGCTAGGATCTGCCACATAACACAAGCACTCAGGTCACTCCAAGGCAAGTACAAATATGACTCAGTCATTGTCCATGCTGGTGTGAATAACCTGAGACGTACCTCCCTGTACTACATGAAAAGAGACATAGAGGAGCTCTCTGAGCATGTAGCCCAGGACGGTATGACTCTGACCTTGAGTAGCATCTTACCCTCACCAAGAATGATGCCACAATATGAAGACAAGATGGTCAAGTTCAACAATTGGCTTAAGTATTGGTGTCATTCAATAGGGATCCAATGCCTGTCAGCCTGGGATGACATGCTCGACAAGCCACGATGCTTCGCTAGGGATGGCTTGCACCTGTCACCCCTGGGCTTTCGGATATTGGCAAAGGCTCTTGCTACCCCCATAGTGCCTTTTTTAGGCAAGGCTCAAAAGACAAACCCGAAAAACACACCAAAGGCCAGCACCGAAAGTTCCAAGTTCCAAATTTTATTTGAAGAAACCTAGTGCTTAATAAGCACTAAAGTAACAGCTCGATCCTCATACTAGTTTCGGAAAAAACCTTCTTCAGTGAGGAAGAAAGACAAAATGTCAATTCACTGGTAAGCAGGGATGCTTATAAGTAGCTCAGGACCAATGAAAAAACAGAAGCACATAATCTATGTGCATAAATAATGAGCAACCAAAAGTTACATATCAAAACTAAACAAAATGCCCCTCCATAAGCAATACATATTACTGAAGTGCAATCACAGGCATAAATGCCAAAAAGTATCAAAAAATATTTGGATAAAGATAGTCTGTTAATCATATACATCTACCAGTGCAAAATATGGCAAAACAGTATCTCAAACTGGCTTAAAATGTATAATGCATAACCAAAAATACTATGACAGGTATATAAAACTATCTATAGCATGACTGAGATAAAACTAGCCTAACTATATAATAGGTTGTGTAAAGAAATGAAATCCAATGATGGAAAAAGGGCTGGCACAATGACCAGTGCAGCAATGCAATAAAACTTATCTTGGGCTGATAGTTAACAAAGGTCTGGAGACAATAAAGGGTAACAAGCTCTTTGAATACATGGAATATTAAACATCCTAACCAACACAAAAATCATACATACTGTTGATATACTATGTAACACATAATAATGGAGCCAGAAACCAGTCTGGAATTAAACCATACCATATGTAAATAAATGTAACTAAACAGTATGGTATGAAAGATAAAGTTGATTGACCTGCTGGCAATATTGCAAGCACCATACGCTATATACTGAGAGGGGTAGTATACAATTATAACATAACCCCTGTTTCAGATATAATATAGTTTGTGAGTACATGATACATCTTGGTATCTATAGTAAATGGTTATTTTCTGATAATAAAGAAAACCATCATAAAGGTATATACATGTGATAACAATGATAATACCACATTTAACTAATACAAATGCAACTGCATAATAGATAACCAAATATAATGGAACAGGTCAATATATTAACAGCGTAGACTGGGAATATACGTTATTTTAACCCAAATGTTCATTAAGACCAGGTGGAAATAATGCTCCCAAATGGACAATCCAATATTTCTCTTTGTGGCTGAGTATACTTTGCCAACCTTGTTGGTTGTGTCTATTTCCCATGACTCTATCAATAATCATGAACATGAAATTGGATGTTTTGTGTTTGGTTGAATGTTGGTATAAGGCATTAGTAGTTTTTTTATTGCGTATTTCACTCCTATGTTCACTTATCCTGATTCTGAGTGAACGGGAAGTTTTACCCACATAAAATGCGTTGCAGTGGCAAGTTGCTAGATAAATGACCCAACTAGATGAACAGTTACCAAATATACGTACATCATACACTTTGCTTGTATTGGCACTGCTAAATTGTTTGAGCTTGTTCACCTGGCTACATGAACTACAATGGCCACAAGGAAAGGTGCCTAACAGTTCATCCCCTGTAAGTGTAAGTTGTTTATAGTGGGCACCACCACTCTCCTGATGTTTATAATGTGAAAACAGTGTACCCAAGGTTTTGCCTCTCCTGAAAGTGATTGAGCATTGATTGCCCAAAATCTGTCGTAAATGGTTATTGGCCAACAAAATATTCCAGTTTTTGTTCAGGATACCCCTAACTACCTGATGGTTCCTACCATAAGTGGTGATAAATCTTATTTTGTCATCTTTGGTGCGATAATCTCTGTTCTTATATTGTAATAATGAATCTCTATCCTGTCTATCAGTCCAGATCCTGGCAGATTCAATGTCAAAAGCTGAGTATCCCCTGACCAAAACCTATGCCTCAAATCATGTATCGCTATATCATAATCAATATTGGAGGAATTGATACGTTTCATTCTTAAGAATTGAGATTTAGGGATGTTGCGGATGGTGTGGCGTGGATGCATAATAGATGCATGAAGTAATGAATTGAATTGTGGATACTTTCGATGTGTTTTGGTATTGAGGGTATGGTCACTGTTACGATAAATCGTGACATCCAAAAAATCGATCTTATCTTTATCTGATGTAATTGAGAATTCAATACCCCATATATTATTGTTTAAGTATTCAACAAATTCCAAAAGGTACTCAGTATCCACACGCCACACCATCCAGCAATCGTCCAGGTATCTCCTACAAATGTCCATCTCCACAAGATATATGTTATGTAAAGGGTTGTAAATCACATATTCTTCCAAATATGCCATAAAGAGATCGGCATATATAGGTGGCAAAAGAGGCACCCATTGCTGTACCTCTCAATTGCCAATAACATTCACCTTGGAAATAAAAGACATTTTTATTAAGGACATGTTCACACATACATATAAGCAGTGTGTTAAATCCAGGTGGATACAATTCAGCTTTAGTCAGCCAAAATTCCAAAGCCTGTAGACCTCCCCAATGTGGTATGCTAGTATAGAGAGATTTCACATCCAAGGTGCACATAATCCAATTTGGATCAAGCTGGGTATCCTGAATAATGTTCAAAAACTGTGTTGTGTCCTGAATTCTAGCTCTGACATGTATCAACAAAGGCTTTAAATACTGAGTTAAAAACTCAGATAGTGGTTCAGTCAATGAACCATGACCAGATACTATTGGTCTACCCGGAGGACGAGTGATAGATTTATGAATTTTTGGTAGCAAATATAAAATCTGCTTAGAAGGATCTTTAACCTGGAGATGTTGTGAAGTCTTAGGATTGATAATACCCTCATCCACTGCCTCATTGAGGAAGATGTCAATCTCCTCCTTGAATTTTTTGGTTGGATCAACACCCATGTGCATATAACATGTAGTATCAGAGAGTTGTCGAAGACCTTCCTGAACATAGTCATGCATATTTTGAATAACCACTGCTCCTCCCTTATCAGCTTGTAGAATGACAATAGTGTGGTTATTTCTGAGCTCAGATAGTGCCTGTTTCTCTTCTAATGTCATATTCTCTGGGGCAATATTGCATTCCAAATGTGGAAAATGTAGATCTTTTAGTACTGCTTGTTGAAAAATGCCAACATTCTTGTTCATTGGTGGCTGAAATGTGGATTTTTTAAAAGTAAACTCAGAGGATCTTTGATATGTAATGGTATCCTGTTCAGAAAAAAATATCTTAAGGTTAAGTTTTCTACAATAATCCATAACATCCAAGGAAGTGAGATAATGATCAGAGAAAAAGCTTGGAACAAAACTCAAACCTTTATTCAGGATATTCTGTTGTGCATCAGTAAGTACAGCATCTGACAAGTTTAAAACATTTTCAAATGATGTTGTCAGTGTCTCAATAGGGCTTGAATCAAACCCGGCATGCATTCTGTTCTTAATTCTATGGGTGTGTTTCCTCCCCCCTCTGGATTTCCTACCATGTCTAAAGGGAGGTGCGGATTGGTAGTTTTCTTTTTTAATGGTGAGTTAGTAGAAATTCCTTCCTCACTATCTGTATATGATGACTCCTCCCCTGATGTGCTCGTGTAAGTTTGATCTCTATGTTTCAATATGGACCTCGGTCTCTTCCTGGACCTGCCCCTAGTCATTCCTGTTTGTGTGTCCTGAAACCTGACAGTTCTCTGTATTTGAAAGGGTTGTCCCTTTTCATAATCAGTAACATCTCTATTAAATTTTTTGACCTTTCGGTCCTTGATCAATTTATCATAATTGGTCAATTCCTTGGACAGCCTATCCAATAGTTGGTGATAGTTGTGATTGGATTGAAATTTTTTGCATTCAACACTTAATTCTTTTATTTCTGAAACACATACATCAATCATCCTCTCATAATAAGAGGCTAGAATTTTTACAAAAACCATAGAGCCATTTCTTAGTGCTTCATCCCATTCATCTGTCAGCCTCTGTTCAGATCTGCCGACTAGTGGACAAAGTTTAATTCTCAGACCTCTGGGCGCCAAGTTCTTGTATAAATAGGCTTTAAACAGTCTCAGATGCCAAATATTGGCTCTGAGACCCTTTAATCCTTTCTCCAAATTACGAAATGCTGTTTCACAACTGTCACCCCTATCCAGGTTGTTTTCGCTCTGGTTGTTGCTTGAGACTTGGCCAAGACCAAATATGCCAATATCCTCTCTATCAGCACACAAACCATCCAATAGTTTGTCCAATTCCATGACTGGTATCAATTCAGATATGCTGTCCAAGAATTGAATATGAGAAATCAAAAGCTGTCAATAATGTGAATAGTGTCTCAGGAATGAAAGACAGGGCCAGTCAGAAAACCACTGTCCAACTGGATGTTAATCAATAGCAGCAAAAATCCAAATGATTGTTATATAGTTTTGGACATGTACAGAGGAGAAAAGTAAAACAATACGGGGAAATGTAACTAGTATAAGCCAATAGGTAAACAGCTAAGGATCTTTATAAAAGCTGATACCTTATCAGAAATAATAATGATATAACTACCATAGATGCCTATAGCATAATTCAATAGCCCACAAAATGGTAAACAAATACTGATTAATACAGAATGACAAAACCTAATAGTGAACACCCTAGGTAAAAGGGTACTAAATGGCTATGTGTGGTAGAGTTGACTATCACAATATAGGAAAAAGAGAGAAACCCATATATGACGCACCACCCAGTTGTTGCACAACCCACCAAAGGGCCTAGAATATGTAAAGTAAGTAAAATATTAGTCAAGGGTATGTAAAACACTGGTTAACCTAAATTACAATGTGCTGCGTGAAAAGTGCAAACACAACTCAGGTCGTTGAACTGATGGTACATATATCATCATGATATTAACATATCTAACCTAAGGTTGTGACTGGTTAACAAACCATGAACATGTTCAAAATTTTGGAACCATATACAAAAAACCCTTGCTTATGATTGTCACAAAATAGTAGTAATTCTGTCTCAAAAAATGTATACGTGGTGTAATATCAAGATATGGTAAATGACGTTGGCTTATTTAGTAACCTCCAAATTTCTAATAGACATCATACCGTAAGTAATGCAATGAGGGAATTTCCTGTGAAACAAATCATTTTGGAGCTGAAATTCCAAAATATATCACAATTTCAACTATTAGTAACAATGAACCAACTATTCTGAAAAAACAGTAATATGTGTGATCAAAAAAATCATTTTGCCCTGAACATAGGTGTACGCTTTAAGACCCAGTTAAATAATTACATGCTATGGTCATCTGAACATCCCAATTTAAATAAACCACTTTAGTTGTGAAATGGCTGTCTATTCCATGGTTAAATATACATGAAAATATGAAAAGTGGGCACTCCCTGAACATAGAACAAACTCCCTACTATAATAACAACAGGGTTATGTACTAATAAGATATAAAGGTTAAGCCTGAGTCTAAATCACAAAATGAAAATATCTTATGATATAGTCACATCACATACATATAAATAACATCAGCATAAACTAAGGTCCCCATGTAGAAATGTTAAAGCAGAAAAAAATGCTATAATTCGTAGCCAAACAGATACAAACTTCACCAAACCCAACCTTGGTAAATATGAAGCCTCAAGAAATTATATAAGAAAGAAATAACGAATAACCAATACAAACAGTTCGTTTATCAAGTCCCGTTAGTTGTTGTATCTTATAAACAATAGGGGTTTAATTCTTCACACAAGATAATCGTGTTTCTCAAAAAATAGTATAGCGAATCAGGATACAGTTGTTGGAAGCCCATGAATGTAACTTGAAGCCAAGTACATCTAACAAGCAGTTGAAAACTTTCTGACCAATGTAGTAATGGCTTAGGTGTCCCTAGAGTTCAACACAAAATAGCGTTCCCAAATCCGTCGCACCCAATACTATGTTTCGCTGTATCAGTGTAGTCAGAAAAAGGAATCTTTTAGTATTGTGACAAAAAAGATGAGCATAACTATCAGGACCCACACTAGCATTTACAAAAGTCACACCAACAGTTTGAATCCATTCGTAGTGAATCCAATGCAGACTTGGAAATCAGTTGTTTGTAAAGGCACACCCTTCGGCTAGCGTATCTCAGCTGACTAAATGCTCAAATCAAAGCATGCGATGTAGACCACTATTAAAGCACAGTTTATCAAACAAATAGTTGAAAACCCCATAGATGTTATAAGTAACTAAGATAAGGCACAATGTAGAATTAAAGTTCCAAAATCCGTCGCAACTATTCAACGGTATCAATATAGTCAAAAAAATGTGATGCTGATAGCCCGTATATATATTAGATACCAAATGAGCATACCTGTCATGTCCCGCACTGGAGTTAGCGAAAATCACAAAGATGGTAGAAATACAGTCCTAATATATCCAAATGTGGTCAGCAACATTACTTTTGTTGTAAAAGTGCGCACTATAGCCGGCGTATCCAAAAATTTAAAACGCCTAGGCCAAAGCAAGCAATAAAAATTGCTCCGTTGTTATTACTATAAGGTGCAAGTTGTATTTAACAAAGAAATATTGTGGTCCCAAGACTTGTATAAATAAAGGAAAGCATCCATAAACGAACCAGCGAGGCCAAACTCACGAACACATCAGGGTAGGAGTCCTCTCCTACCAGCGAGGACAGGAACTAAACGCCAACAGCGAGGAACATCAGACATGAAAACACTACACCTCGCAGGTACAGCTGTGCACGGCCAACCAAACATGAAAAACACACCAAAGGCCAGCACCGAAAGTTCCAAGTTCCAAATTTTATTTGAAGAAACCTAGTGCTTAATAAGCACTAAAGTAACAGCTCGATCCTCATACTAGTTTCGGAAAAAACCTTCTTCAGTGAGGAAGAAAGACAAAATGACAATTCACTGGTAAGCAGGGATGCTTATAAGTAGCTCGGGACCAATGAAAAAACAGAAGCACATAATCTGTGTGCATAAATAATGAGCAACCAAAAGTTACATATCAAAACTAAACAAAATGCCCCTCCATAAGCAATACATATTACTGAAGTGCAATCACAGGCATAAATGCCAAAAAGTATCAAAAAATATTTGGATAAAGATAGTCTGTTAATCATATACATCTACCAGATGAGACTGCAATAAGACTTATCAGCCCAAGATAAGTTTTATTGCATTGCTGCACTGGTCATCGTGCCAGCCCTTTTTCCATCATTGGATTTCATTTCTTTACACAACCTATTATATAGTTAGGCTAGTTTTATCTCAGTCATGCTATAGATAGTTTTATATACCTGTCATAGTATTTTTGGTTATGCATTATACATTTTAAGCCAGTTTGAGATACTGTTTTGCCATATTTTGCACTGGTAGATGTATATGATTAACAGACTATCTTTATCCAAATATTTTTTGATACTTTTTGGCATTTATGCCTGTGATTGCACTTCAGTAATATGTATTGCTTATGGAGGGGCATTTTGTTTAGTTTTGATATGTAACTTTTGGTTGCTCATTATTTATGCACATAGATTATGTGCTTCTGTTTTTTCATTGGTCCCAAGCTACTTATAAGCATCCCTGCTTACCAGTGAATTGTCACTTTGTCTTTCTTCCTCACTGAAGAAGGTTTTTTCCGAAACTAGTATGAGGATCGAGCTGTTACTTTAGTGCTTATTAAGCACTAGGTTTCTTCAAATAAAATTTGGAACTTGGAACTTTCGGTGCTGGCCTTTGGTGTGTTTTTCATGTTTGGTTGGCCGTGCACAGCCGTACCTGCGAGGTGTAGTGTTTTCACGTCTGATGTTCCTCGCTGTTGGTGTTTAGTTCCTGTCCTCGCTGGTAGGAGAGGACTCCTACCCTGATGTGTTCGTGAGTTTGGCCTCGCTGGTTCGTTTATGGATGCTTTCCTTTATTTATACAAGTCTTGGGACCACAATATTTCTTTGTTAAATACAACTTGCACCTTACAGTAATAACAACGGAGCAATTTTTATTGCTTGCTTTGGCCTACGCGTTTTACATTTTTGGATACGCCAGCTATAGTGCGCACTTTTACAACAAAAGTAATGTTGCTGACCACATTTGGATATATTAGGACTGTATTTCTACCATCTGTGTGATTTTCACTAACTCCAGTGCGGGACATGACAGGTATGCTCATTTGGTATCTAATATATATACGGGCTATCAGCATCACATTTTTTTGACTATATTGATACCGTTGAATGGAGTATCAGTTGCGACGGATTTTGGAACTTTAATTCTACATTGTGCCTTATCTTAGAGACTACAGTTACTTATAACATCTACGGGGTATTCAACTATTTGTTTGATAAACTGTGCTTTAATAGTGGTCTACATCGCATGCTTTGATTTGAGCGTTTAGTCAGCTGAGATACGCTAGCCGAAGGGTGTGCCTTTACAAACAACTGATTTCCAAGTCTGCATTGGATTCACTACGAATGGATTCAAACTGTTGGTGTGACTTTTGTAAACGCTAGTGCGGGTCCTGATAGTTATGCTCATCTTTTTTGTCACAATACTAAAAGATTCCTTTTTCTGACTACACTGATACAGCGAAACATAGTATTGGGTGCGACGGATTTGGGAACGCTATTTTGTGTTGAACTCTAGGGACACCTAAGCCATTACTACATTGGCCAGAAAGTTTTCAACTGCTTGTTAGATGTACTTGGCTTCAAGTTACGTTCATGGGCTTCCAACAACTGTATCCTGATTCACTATACTATTTTTTGAGAAACACGATTATCTTGTGTGAAGAATTAAACCCCTATTGTTTATAAGATACAACAACTAATGGGACTGGATAAACAAACTGTTTGTATTGGTTATTCGTTATTTCTTTCTTATATAATTTCTTGAGGCTTCATATTTACCAAGGTTGGGTTTGGTGAAGTTTGTATCTGTTTGGCTACGAATTATAGCATTTTATCTGCTTTAACATTTCTACATGGAGACCTTAGTTTATGCTGATGTTATTTATATGTATGTGATGTGACTATGTCATAAGATTTTTTCATTTTGTGATTTAGACCCAGGCTTAACCTTTATATCTTATTAGTACATAACCCTGTTGTTATTATAGTAGGGAGTTTGTTCTATGTTCAGGGAGTGCCCAATTTTCATATTTTCATGTATATTTAACCATGGAATAGACAGCCAATTCACAACTAAAGTGGTTTATTTAAATTGGGATGTTCAGATGACCATAGCATGTAATTATTTAGCTGGGTCTTAAAGCGTACACCTATGTTCAGGGCAAAATGATTTTTTTGATCACACATATTACTGTTTTTTCAGAATAGTTGGTTCATTGTTACTAATAGTTGAAATTGTGATATATTTTGGAATTTCAGCTCCAAAATTATTTGTTTCACAGGAAATTCCCTCATTGCATTACTTACGGTATGATGTCTATTAGAAATTTGGAGGTTACTAAATAAGCCAACGTCATTTACCATATCTTGATATTATACCACGTATACATTTTTTGAGACAGAATTACTACTATTTTGTGACAATCATAAGCAAGGGTTTTTTGTATATGGTTCCAAAATTTTGGACATGTTCATGGTTTGTTAACCAGTCACAACCTTAGGTTAGATATGTTAATATCATGATGATATATGTACCATCAGTTCAACGACCTGAGTTGTGTTTGCACTTTTCACGCAGCACATTGTAATTTAGTTTAACCAGTGTTTTACATACCCTTGACTAATATTTTACTTACTTTACATATTCTAGGCCCTTTGGTGGGTTGTGCAACAACTGGGTGGTGCGTCATATATGGGTTTCTCTCTTTTTCCTATATTGTGATAGTCAACTCTACCACACATAGCCATTTAGTACCCTTTTACCTAGGGTGTTCACTATTAGGTTTTGTCATTCTGTATTAATCAGTATTTGTTTACCATTTTGTGGGCTATTGAATTATGCTATAGGTCTCTATGGTAGTTATATCATTATTATTTCTGATAAGGTATCAGCTTTTATAAAGATCCTTAGCTGTTAACCTATTGGCTTATACTAGTTACATTTCCCCGTATTGTTTTACTTTTCTCCTCTGTACATGTCCAAAACTATATAACAATCATTTGGATTTTTGCTGCTATTGATTAACATCCAGTTGGACAGTGGTTTTCTGACTGGCCCTGTCTTTCATTCCTGAGACACTATTCACATTATTGACAGCTTTTGATTTCTCATATTCACTTCTTGGACAGCATATCTGAATTGATACCAGTCATGGAATTGGACAAACTATTGGATGGTTTGTGTGCTGATAGAGAGGATATTTGCATATTTGGTCTTGGCCAAGTCTCAAGCAACAACCAGAGCGAAAACAACCTGGATAGGGGTGACAGTTGTGAAACAGCATTTCGTAATTTGGAGAAAGGATTAAAGGGTCTCAGAGCCAATATTTGGCATCTGAGACTGTTTAAAGCATATTTATACAAGAACTTGGCGCCCAGAGGTCTGAGAATTAAACTTTGTCCACTAGTCGGCAGATCTGAACAGAGGCTGACAGATGAATGGGATGAAGCACTAAGAAATGGCTCTATGGTTTTTGTAAAAATTCTAGCCTCTTATTATGAGAGGATGATTGATGTATGTGTTTCAGAAATAAAAGAATTAAGTGTCGAATGCAAAAAATTTCAATCCAATCACAACTATCACCAACTATTGGATAGGCTGTCCAAGGAATTGACCAATTATGATAAATTGATCAAGGACCGAAAGGTCAAAAAATTTAATAGAGATGTTACTGATTATGAAAAGGGACAACCCTTTCAAATACAGAGAACTGTCAGGTTTCAGGACACACAAACAGGAATGACTAGGGGCAGGTCCAGGAAGAGACCGAGGTCCATATTGAAACATAGAGATCAAACTTACACGAGCACATCAGGGGAGGAGTCATCATATCCAGATAGTGAGGGAGGAATTTCTACTAACTCACCATTAAAAAATAAAACTACCAATCCGCACCTCCCTTTAGACATGGTAGGAAATCCAGAGGGGGGAGGAAACTCACCCATAGAATTAAGAACAGAATCCATGCCGGGTTTGATTCAAGCCCTATTGAGACACTGACAACATCATTTGAAAAATTTTTAAACTTGTCAGATGCTGTACTTACTGATGCACAACAGAATATCCTGAATAAAGGTTTGGGTTTTGTTCCAAGCTTTTTCTCTGATCATTATCTCACTTCCTTGGATGTTATGGATTATTGTAGAAAACTTAACCTTAAGATATTTTTTTCTGAACAGGATACCATTACATCTCAAAGATCCTCTGAGTTTATTTTTAAAAAATCCACATTTCAGCCACCAATGAACAAGAATGTTGGCATTTTTCAACAAGCAGTACTAAAAGATCTACATTTTCCACATTTGGAATGCAATATTGCCCCAGAGAATATGACATTAGAAGAGAAACAGGCACTATCTGAGCTCAGAAATAACCACACTATTGTCATTCTACAAGCTGATAAGGGAGGAGCAGTGGTTATTCAAAATATGCATGACTATGTTCAGGAAGGTCTTCGACAACTCTCTGATACTACATGTTATATGCACATGGGTGTTGATCCAACCAAAAAATTCAAGGAGGAGATTAACATCTTCCTCAATGAGGCAGTGGATGAGGGTATTATCAATCCTAAGACTTCTCAACATCTCCAGGTTAAAGATCCTTCTAAGCAGATTTTATATTTGCTACCAAAAATTCATAAATCTATCACTCGTCCTCCGGGTAGACCAATAGTATCTGGTCATGGTTCATTGACTGAACCACTATCTGAGTTTTTAACTCAGTATTTAAAGCCTTTGTTGATACATGTCAGAGCTAGAATTCAGGACACAACACAGATTTTGAACATTATTCAGGATACCCAGCTTGATCCAAATTGGATTATGTGCACCTTGGATGTGAAATCTCTCTATACTAGCATACCACATTGGGGAGGTCTACAGGCTTTGGAATTTTGGCTGACTAAAGCTGAATTGTATCCACCTGGATTTAACACACTGCTTATATGTATGTGTGAACATGTCCTTAAAAAAAATGTCTTTTATTTCCAAGGTGAATGTTATTGGCAATTGAGAGGTACAGCAATGGGTGCCTCTTTTGCACCTATATATGCCGATCTCTTTATGGCATATTTGGAAGAATATGTGATTTACAACCCTTTACATAACATATATCTTGTGGAGATGGACATTTGTAGGAGATACCTGGACGATTGCTGGATGGTGTGGCGTGCGGATACTGAGTACCTTTTGGAATTTGTTGAATACTTAAACAATAATATATGGGGTATTGAATTCTCAATTACATCAGATAAAGATAAGATCGATTTTTTGGATGTCACGATTTATCGTAACAGTGACCATACCCTCAATACCAAAACACATCGAAAGTATCCACAATTCAATTCATTACTTCATGCATCTAGTATGCATCCACGCCACACCATCCGCAACATCCCTAAATCTCAATTCTTAAGAATGAAACGTATCAATTCCTCCAATATTGATTATGATATAGCGAAACATGATTTGAGGCATAGGTTTTTGGACAGGGGATACTCAGCTTTTGACATTGAATCTGCCAGGATCTGGACTGATAGACAGGATAGAGATTCATTATTACAATATAAGAACAGAGATTATCGCACCAAAGATGACAAAATAAGATTTATCACCACTTATGGTAGGAACCATCAGGTAGTTAGGGGTATCCTGAACAAAAACTCGAATATTTTGTTGGCCAATGACCATTTACGACAGATTTTGGGCAATCAATGCTCAATCACTTTCAGGAGAGGCAAAACCTTGGGTACACTGTTTTCACATTATAAACATCAGGAGAGTGGTGGTGCCCACTATAAACAACTTACACTTACAGGGGATGAACTGTTAGGCACCTTTCCTTGTGGCCATTGTAGTTCATGTAGCCAGGTGAACAAGCTCAAACAATTTAGCAGTGCCAATACAAGCAAAGTGTATGATGTACGTATATTTGGTAACTGTTCATCTAGTTGGGTCATTTATCTAGCAACTTGCCACTGCAACGCATTTTATGTGGGTAAAACTTCCCGTTCACTCAGAATCAGGATAAGTGAACATAGGAGTGAAATACGCAATAAAAAAACTACTAATGCCTTATACCAACATTCAACCAAACACAAAACATCCAATTTCATGTTCATGATTATTGATAGAGTCATGGGAAATAGACACAACCAACAAGGTTGGCAAAGTATACTCAGCCACAAAGAGAAATATTGGATTGTCCATTTGGGAGCATTATTTCCACCTGGTCTTAATGAACATTTGGGTTAAAATAACGTATATTCCCAGTCTACGCTGTTAATATATTGACCTGTTCCATTATATTTGGTTATCTATTATGCAGTTGCATTTGTATTAGTTAAATGTGGTATTATCATTGTTATCACATGTATATACCTTTATGATGGTTTTCTTTATTATCAGAAAATAACCATTTACTATAGATACCAAGATGTATCATGTACTCACAAACTATAGTATATCTGAAACAGGGGTTATGTTATAATTGTATACTACCCCTCTCAGTATATAGCGTATGGTGCTTGCAATATTGCCAGCAGGTCAATCAACTTTATCTTTCATACCATACTGTTTAGTTACATTTATTTACATATGGTATGGTTTAATTCCAGACTGGTTTCTGGCTCCATTATTATGTGTTACATAGTATATCAACAGTATGTATGATTTTTGTGTTGGTTAGGATGTTTAATATTCCATGTATTCAAAGAGCTTGTTACCCTTTATTGTCTCCAGACCTTTGTTAACTATCAGCCCAAGATAAGTTTTATTGCATTGCTGCACTGGTCATCGTGCCAGCCCTTTTTCCATCATTGGATTTCATTTCTTTACACAAGCTATTATATAGTTAGGCTAGTTTTATCTCAGTCATGCTATAGATAGTTTTATATACCTGTCATAGTATCTTTGGTTATGCATTATACATTTTAAGCCAGTTTGAGATACTGTTTTGCCATATTTTGCACTGGTAGATGTATATGATTAACAGACTATCTTTATCCAAATATTTTTTGATACTTTTTGGCATTTATGCCTGTGATTGCACTTCAGTAATATGTATTGCTTATGGAGGGGCATTTTGTTTAGTTTTGATATGTAACTTTTGGTTGCTCATTATTTATGCACATAGATTATGTGCTTCTGTTTTTTCATTGGTCCCGAGCTACTTATAAGCATCCCTGCTTACCAGTGAATTGTCATTTTGTCTTTCTTCCTCACTGAAGAAGGTTTTTTCCAAAACTAGTATGAGGATCGAGCTGTTACTTTAGTGCTTATTAAGCACTAGGTTTCTTCAAATAAAATTTGGAAATTGGAACTTTCGGTGCTGGCCTTTGGTGTGTTTTTCATGTTTGGTTGGCCGTGCACAGCCGTACCTGTGAGGTGTAGTGTTTTCATATCAAAAGACAAACCCACCTCCATAGGTATCACAAGGGATAAGAAACTAAGAGTAATGCTACTCAATGCCAGAAGTCTAAACCTCAAGATGCACACACTCAAAACTCTCCTTAGCATGGAGAACATTGATATCTGTGCAGTAACAGAAACCTGGTTCAAGGGTCCCGAGATCACCCCAGCACTACCAGGTTATACCTCATACCATGCTTTTCGGCCCCAGAACTTGGACTGAACCACAAAAGGAGGGGGAGTATCAATATTCGTCAAAGATACCCACACCTCCAGGTTGGTGGCACAGCACGAAGCATCAGAGACTATCCATGTGTAACTAACAGTGGGTAAAACTGCCTTCCAGTTTATAGCCTGCTACAGACCACCCTCCAAAACCCAGTAACCCCACTCAGCCTTCCTGAGAACACTGGAAAATATGAAGGTCTCTCCAAACACCATTATATTGGGCGACTTCAACTACCCAAACATAGACTGGGAGCATTACTCTAGCTCCAACACCCTAGTCCAAAGGTTCCTAGAATTTATAAACTCAAATGCTATGGAACAACTTGTTACCACTCCCACAAGAGGGGAAAACATACTGGACCTGATCATCACCAACATGGGGACTCTATGCTCCAGACCAGAAGTGTATCCCTCACTGGTAAGATCAGACCATAAACTAATCTCACTGCATATTCACATCCTGACCCCACCCCCTGCCCAGAAAACCACAGTGAAAAACTTCTCTAAAGCAAATTTCACACTCCTCAAAACCGAGGTGGAATCCTTCAAAGCCCCCGGGCCTGTGGAAAATATGGCCCAGACTGCAGAATCCTTTATAAACTAATTCTATGAACACCTTCAGGAATGCATAGATCATGCAATCCCAAATAAAACCAAGACCCAATCCTCCAAAGTCAGACGTCCTGCCTGGTGGACCCCAGCCATATACAAACTATACAATAGAAGGAGGAAGCTACTACATGATAGAGCAAAATCCCAAAAAGGGAAGGCATCTCTGATCAGTATTAGCAAAAAATTATGGGCCCTCATAAAATTGTCTAAGGCCAGCTTCGAGAGAGAAATTGCACAGGACACTAAGGATAATTACAAGGCTTTCTTTAGTTATGTCAGGAACCTGGGTGGGAATTCCCAGATATGTTCAGAATTAGTCCAAAATGACAAAAAATACACCGAACCCACAGACATTGCCAACTTCCTAGCTGACGGGTTCAGTGCAAACTCCCCCCCCTCCCCAACAAAAGGGCAAATATCTATCCCAGCAGAGTGCTGCCCCCTGACATCTCAGATGCTCAGGTAAGAGCCGCCTTCTCCAAAGCAAAAAACACAGCATCAATGGGACCAGACGGTGTCCTGGGCTGTGTCCTACATGAACTCCAAGAAGAGCTAAACCCAAACATAAAACTACTGTTCAATCTCAGCCTTACTACAGGATATGTACCTATAGAGTGGTGTACAGCAACAGTGGTCCCTCTCCACAAAGGTGGTGCCTCAACGGATCCTGGAAACTATCGCCACATAAGCCTGACTTGCTTGGTCTGCAAAGCTATGGAAAGGATCATCATGGACCTCATAAATAAAGATATTGGAGACCTACATACACTGCATCCTACCCAGTTCGGCTTTGTTAAGGGCAGATCCTGCCTCTTAAACCTGGTTGATTTCTTTGAAACAGTCACCAAGGCCATTGACGAGGGGAAGGTGGTCCACACAGCCTACCTGGACCTCGCAAAAACCTTTGATACAATACCCCACTCGGGCATTATAGATAAGCTCACCAGCTTAAATATAAACACCTGTGTCACTAGATGGGTTGCAAACTGGCTCAAGGACAGAACCCACATGGCTAGAATTGCTGGAGCCATGTCAGACTCCAAGCCAGTTACAATTGGCGTCCCACAAGGCTCAGTCCTGGGACCTCTCTTGTTCGGTATATATTTCTCGGAGGTACATGCCAACACGGAAGGACTGTGGCTGACCAAGTTCGCAGATGACTGTATACTGGGCGCCATAATTGACTCTCCAGCCAACACAAGCATCCTCCAAAAGGGCCTCATAGAAACAGACAACTGGTGCCAGAGCCATGGCCTCAAGCTAAACGCCAAAAAGTGTATATTCAACCCCTTTGGCAAAAACAAAGTGCCCACAAATTACCACATAGGTGGTAATCCATTAAGTACAGAAGAAGTAATTAGGGACCTGGGGACCCAAGTTGATAGCAATCTCTCATTTGACAACCACGTGGCCAAAGTGGTTAGAAAAACATTTTATATAGCCCACCTAATCATGAAGGGATTCACATCTAGATCAGGGGAGGCCATCATGCTTCTTTACTCATCCCTCATCAGGCCCATAATTGAGTACAATGCCCCTTTTGGGATGTACCTTACCAGACAACTGCAGCAACTGGAAAGACCCCAAAAGTACCTCACCAAGAGGATCAAAGGAATCAAACAGATGCCATATGCTGCCCGGTTAAAGAAACTCCATCTCTACTCAGTGGCATACCGCCTGCTCAGAGGTGATCTGTGCCTGACATATAAAGCCATGTCCAACCAGGAATTAATGGACATGCTGCACCTCAGAAAATCCAAATCCCATCGAGCTACGCATTAGAGAGACTTGAACCTCAGCACTGAAATAAATAGGACATGCTGGAGGGACAGATTCATAACCCAGAGGCTCCCTTCACTCTGGAATAAAATCCCAGTCCAGGTTAGGCAGAGTCCATCATTGACTCTCTTCAAGAGGAATCAGGATGAGTGGATGGGAGATCGTAGGTTTACCCCGGGTATCACTTCTGTGTCACTGTTAGACAGAGGCACAGTATACTAACCTCAAAAAAGGGCATAGCAAAATTCATTTAAAATGGGTGGCGAAAGCCAAACACACTCTGGCTAGGCTTATAAATGCCCTAGGGCAGATAGCCTAGTATGAACCTATGAACATACCTGAGGTTGTGAGACCTGTAGGGGCACGTCTGCCAGGGGCGTTACAACCAGCAGTGCTCCCACAAGAACCCCTGGACATATGCCTATGTGGTACTGTTCCAGGTGTCTGGGTATGGCTGCTGTGTGGAGTTGCATGTGCCATAGATGCCACACTATCCTGGTCGATGCCTACTGTATGCTACCTAAGGCTAAGGCCATTGGTGTTGAGGGATGTATCGGTAGTATGAATGTGCGCATAGATGGGGTGGACAGCTGTGTACTGTCGATTGGCGGACAAATGACAGACCCTGACAAACCTGCCTGTGCCACTACACATGTGTCATCATGTCCACTATTTGTGGTAGTGGCTTCAGGTTCCCTGCTGCACTCATCCAACAATACCTCAGCACCTGTGAGAGGAAGACAGGAAACACACTTCACAATCTGTACAGGATGTTAGCAGACATGCACACATGAACACATGCACACATGCAAACATGAACACATGCACACATGCACACATGAACACATGAACACATGCACGCATGAACACATGAACACATGCACACATGCACACATGAACACATGCACACATGAACACATGCACACATGCACACATGAACACATGCACACATGAACACTACTCAGTCAAGTTGACACACACACACACACACACACACACACACACACACACACACACACACACACACACACACACACACACACACACCAACACCAACACCAATAGCAATACGGAACATATTCATTAGTGGTTGATGGTGGAGTACAGTATCACAAGCCAAAGAGTCCTATCACACGTGTCAGCATGCAGGATGTGTGTTGCTCAACAGCATGCAGTGTTAGTGTAGAGAGTCCTTGTTGATAACAGTATACATGTCGTTGATGCATGTGTGTTGTTCAATGATTGGCCTCACCCTGGAACACAATGTGTACATGGACACAACATTGCTGTGCAAGTCTGAAATGCTTTCCAATGTCCTGTGCACCATCACTCATAGATATACATACCATGGCCGGATGCACACAACTATCAGGTGTATAGCAATGAATGCTATGTGTAGTACTGTATTTACTGTAACTGTATGTAGTGTAGTACCATGAGCCATCATCAGGCAGCATCATGTGGTCACTCAAGGCCACTAATGTATGTCACACTGGCAACTATCTTGCTGTACCTGACCTGCACCACTTTGGCTACATTAACCATTTCACAGCCCGTTGTTACATGGGTATGTAAGGTGTTCAATAGGGACCATTGCCTAACATGAATGTGTTGTGTGTTGAAGCATGTCACACCACCCCATGATAGGCCTCTACCCCTCAGGTATAGTATGTGTGCTGTGTTGATGACATTTGGGATACTGGAGTATGACCTTACAGCAGGTGTCTACATATGCCATGTGTATCATATTAACACTTACTGAATATGACAAAGTGGTGTATGTTGTGTGCATGTGTATTGACTCTGCCTATACAATGTACTCTACAGTGTACCACAATTGGTTGGGATGCTCTGTGTATTGCATGTGTTTGAGGCAGCTACTCATGTTACTGGGATATGCATAGTCCCACAGAGAACATGCAGAGCATGCATTATGTGTAGGTGTTTTACATGTGTATATGGCCTACAAATCTCCTATGACATGCACATGTTATATGCTATATTAAATGTAGAACACTCATCAGCATGGGTCTGCTGTCTTGCTATCACACCAAAGGGACCTACAAGGATATGAGACAGTTTGTCAGTGTCAACAACTATGGCATTGTTGCTGTGTGTTTGCAATTTTACAGTAGTACAAGAGGTGACAGTCACAGGCATACAGATTATGTTCCAAATTATCAGTATTGCATGACACCAGGCACCACATCTTCTGAATACACAGTACACATCTGATAAATGCATGTTCTAACAATTGAGCTAACAATAGTCTACAGATATGCCATGGTACCTGCACACTCTGTATCAATGTGCTGGGTGACTCTGGCCTCCATGATGACACATGTCTGTTGTACTGGTTGGCCAGGAGCCACCACGCTGAGGATCAGCTCTTCCACTCTGGTGAGGGGGGATGTGTTGCTGCACCACCACCTGTGGCAAGCTGTTGTCTGTGGACATCAGAGACATGCTGCCGGACATGTCTGATTAAATCACTGCAGTGATGGTGTACCTGCTCATAAGTCTGGTTATGCATGCCTACATCATTCAGCCGATGGACAACATCCTTCCACAGTGCAGTGCGCCCATGCTGGTCCTGGCTGGTTCTGGAGAACAGCAGGTTGTGATGATGTATCAGGGCATCTAAAATGACTTCCTCCTCCTCAGGGGAATACGCAGGTTTCCTGTTGTGAGACATGTCCCTGGAAGACAATAAAACAGTAATTGTGAGCAAGTCATGTGGCACACTTAACATTCTAAAGTACAGACATCAATGAAATGCCATATATATCAACCTATTGGCTGTCAGTAGATACACACTTTTAATACCACATATGACTGCTCAGCCCACAACTGCCCGACAGTGCCTGGCACATACTATATACCAAACCATGTTCTGCACAGCAACAAAGTGAAACCAGTATGTAAGACTATACAACAGTACATGGCACACTGTATGTGACACAATGCACCACCTAGCCACAGGAGATGTAGATGAAGCTAATGCATGCAGACATTTGTCATCCATTTAAATTAATGTAAAGTACAGCTACAGTACTACCAGTACACCACGCTACTTGTTGATAGCAAACCCCTTAGTAACATATGTGCACATTCATCACTATAGGTGGCATACTGCTGTACTACACTATACATGTTGCTAGATATGCACTTATATCCTGTGACACACATACCACCAAGGCCATGTTACAGGCATACCCACACATACATCAGACATACCTACAAGACACAAAGGTATGGCAACCCAGATTAGTTTTACCTGTGTACCGTACAGTACTGTGTGTCAGCACCTACAAATCCTCATGCCTGAGGTATGTAATGTGTGAGGACTACAGGTAAACAAAACAGTGTTTCCAAGCAATGTGGATATAAACCATACTGTGCTGTTTAGGCCTACAGCTTCAGCTAGTACTACATTTCATATGGGATTTGTATTAACAATCAATAAGCATACATGTACTGCTTTAGCCTACAATGGCACACTCCGGTCAACACCATGGGACTACGTCACACCGTATGCCATACTGCTTTTCCTGCCTAGCAATAGCATACGTATCTTTTGCTGGCATTAGAGCTACAACACTACATACCATGATATACAGTTTCCCACTAGGCTATCACACATATACACAACTTTGACACATTCGCCTATACATTCACCATCACACCCAGTCAACTCCACATAGCAAGTAATGCAACAAGTACATGCGTGTGTGTATCGGGTCCTAGGTAGCTAATAGGCTATTATCCTTAGGGCCCATGGAAGCCTAGCCATATGGTACCCTGCCCTTCAACACCCATGTAATGTAGGTTCATGTGCCCCTGTCATGCAGAGCCACAGAGGTGATTCCCGGGTTGTGTTTCCTATCTCACATCCAATCATTATGATTATTCATGACAACTGCTAATGAGGACCTTCATTTGCTATTGATAGGTAGTTAGTTCCAGAATATGTTATGTGTCTGAGATGATAATGTACCACTCCAGCATGTTCTGCTTTTTGATGTTACAGGGTTTAGATCAGTACAGTGTGTAGCTTGTATGTAGTTTAATCTGCTTATATGGAGCATGTCCAACACCTGTGGGTTTGGCATAGCTTTGTATGTTAGGCAGAGGTTGCCTCTGGGTAGGCGGTATTCGACACAGTGTAGCTGTGGTTTTGTAAGACAGTCTGCATAGGGCATCTGTTTAAGTCTGGTAATACTCTTTGTGAGGTATATGTCTGGCATCTACAGTTGCTGTGGATGTCTTCTGAGGTACATACCAACAGGGCCATTGTACTCTATGATGGGTGTTATGACTGTTGAGTAGAGTGGAGCACTGACCTCTTTTTCCATGGATGACACACCTTTTCTGATGACATGTGGACCATATTCAGGTTACATGACTAGTGTGGCACTGTGATTATTAAAAGGGACTCTACTGTCCACCTGTGTCCCATAGTCTCTTATCATACTTTCAGTGTTGAGTAGACTATCACCTATGTGGTAGTTCATGGGTGCAGGGTTTTTAACAAAAGGGATGGCAATATGTTTACAACATTGAGCTTGAGCGTACATATGAACATCCATTGGTGTACATATAGATATACATATAGGCACATATACAGTCCACCTTTCATGGTGGGAATATCAATTATGCAAAGGTTGAGAGGGATGCAGTTATGTAATGATATTGCACAGTCTTGTGCAGAATGCATGGAAGGTATTCTCAGCCGATGTATCTTTAGCAGGACCCCCTATCTGGAAGACTAAAAACCTAACAAATCATACCCATGGTGTTTAAACACCACATGTCATATGCCAGCACTGTATGCTGTCTTGTTTGCCATGCACTACAACCTACATATAAATATGCACATAACACTCTGCACCAACATATAAATGTCCACCCTTCACAAACAGTTGCAGTATGTTCCTTACTCTATGCACATGTTCAGATGCCAATATATCAGACACATAAATATCTCTCCATATGTGTGTGCCATACACACACAGGGTTCACACTGTTGTAAGTCCGTACACCTCACGGATGACCTGTTGGGCCTTGCTACAACATGGACAGTTGTCACATGTGTGCATACAGTAATATTACAGGGAGTATATATAGCTGCAAATGCTAACATTACTATACTAGCCTGGTACAGCAGTTGCCAATGCTAAGCTACACATTATGTGACTATCATGCATGTCTTACTCTGCCACATACAAGTTTATATAGGTGTTTGCTCTACTCCCCCAAACCGCCATTATACGCAGTACTGTACAGACCATAGATAACATGTTCCGATGTTTGACATATAATGCTGAGCTACATATGTCACAGTTATGTCCCACTGCACACAGCTACACACTCATTTGTCCATGGCAGTAGTTATGCATGGCATCAGTGCATACATACCTACTGCTGCCACATATGCATGTTTCGGAGTATGTACAGTACTATTCATAAACATCTACTACTTGCGGGTAACTACAAATCTGTTACATACCTGTTTGTCACTTTCAGGTCTGTCTGTGTATGCTTTGACAATTATTTTTTTTTATTTGTCAAGTAAAGTTTTTTACTTAAGTTGTATTGTTGGTTATTAATTAAGTTTCTTTCTTAATTAATATATTTAGGTTATAATTAAGTAAATATATTATTTACTTAATTAAATATTTCTTTATTAAGTACTAAAGTTTGTCACTACTCTCCAGGAGTTCTACAGTTGCTGACACATGCAATGTAATGATTGCATGTGGGGATAGCAAGCACAGTCTGCTTTTATAGGTATCTGCATATGTGCATGTGAAGCCCGCTGCACCAATTGGTGCCCAGCATTTGGTAAATGCATACAGCCTGCTGTGTGGTAATTGCAGTACTCACTGTCATAGCAACTCAATGCTATAAATTGCTAAGTTATGTAGGTGTAGCCCTTTCAGATTTCCAGAGTGGGGCCCATGCTTGTTTGCTGTGGACACTGTTGTGTAAGTCAGAAGGTTGGTATACTTCTTATATCTGAAGCTAGAGGTGTAGACAGTGATTTACGTGTTGTACTCAGACCTGACTGTTGCCACTTGCAATACAGAGCTATCAGGGTAGAGTTTAACTCAGCCCTACAAATGCTTACACAACATTTATGTGACTATGTAGTTTCTTTTCTACTCCTATAATTAACTGCCATACAAACGTAGTTATTGAGAAGTACTCTTTTGGCACATGAACTGTTTGTGAACTGTTATACTGTGAATATTAATGTACTCACTTCTGCAGGGTTTGTGTTTTTATTGTTGACATTAGCACAGGGTTCTTAGGACAACTAGACAATTCCAGTACTGAGTATGCCTACCTACATCCTTGGTAGACCCTAAACACACAAGTATATTTAAATTGTGGGGGGGGGATGCTGACATACACAGAACATTATGTATTATTGTGTGAATGTTATCTTACTGGACTTAAAGGATTGGTGTGTACCTGTTAGTTTATCAAGGCAGGTGGTTTGTCTGCATAGTTCCCAACTGTGAACCTATCCAGATGGTAGTCAAATGTTACACTGTTATTCTTTGTCTGTGCAACCCACAGGTGTTTTCATCACTGCTACAATGGCATTGTTACAGTCAGTTACTACCATTACATGGCTACATCCTTTGGTATTTTTGTGTTGTACTCCTACCTAAGGGTATGCTTGTGGAAGTCCTACCAAAGCTATTTGCAGAGTGTGTAACAGGAGAATAGCTGATATCCCTGTGTGTTTGTGCCTCTGCCAGGTCTATGAAACATTCGGATACATCTTTGCATGGAGTCAGGAATAGGTAGTTAAAAGTGAGATACACCTTACACATAATAGAGACAGTAAGTATAGAGTTGAGTGAAGCAGTGCATATGGATTAGTACTGCTTTTCTGAAGTGCAAGTGGTGTCTAATGTTATTATTGTCAGTATTCATTGTGTAATACCCCACCTTTCTGACTGACATCAGTACTTTTCAGAGGGATTCAGAGGGACACAGCTAAAATGTTTCACAATCAGGGACATCCCTGAAAAGTAGTCGCAGTTAGGTAGTATGGCTTCTGCCCTAATCAGATATGCCACTGTTTGTCCTGCTATGATACTGTGTGGGGGTTGTAAAGTGCCTCTGTAACATTATTTGCTGCTAGAATGGCTGCTTCTCATATCACACTCATGTAATGCAATTCCACAACTTTTGCTGGTAAAGATCCACCGAACAGGCTTTGTGTTATGGCCTTCCTATTTTTCCTTTACATTCACTCATGGTAATGCACGATATATTTATTTTAGCACCACGTTATTGTATATTTGTTGTGGCTTAGTGGTAATTCATGCAGTTTAGTGTGTCCAAGGTCCGTGGTTCGAGACTGACACAGGTGTTTGATTTTGCTGCTGAGCAGAACAAGGGCCCTGACATAGAGTGACTAAGGCACTTTTAAGCAGTTGTAAACAGGTTTGCGTGGGTTTGCGTGATGCTTAGCAATACTTAGCTAAGTGCACACATGCGCACACTTGCTTAAACCCGCTTACTACTGCTTAAACGTGCTTACTTCCGCTAATCCCCATGCTAATTTCTTTTAAAGAAAAGAAAATGGGAGATAGGAAAGTGGAGAAAAAGGGGGCACAAAGAGGGAAAGACAGTAGGAAAACAAGCGTGGGATGTGCAGGACAGGTGTAGGGAAGGTCCATAGCTGCCCATTTCTTTACCAGCAACAGCTGTGCATATGCAATAAATTTGGAGAGAAATTTGAAACCTTCCACCCATGGGAGAGGGGTGAGGACAACAAAGTATGTTGTACTGCCAACTATAATTATCAGTTTACATGTCCAGCGGACATGTGTGCAAAATAGGCAGCTATGTATGGGGTGTAATTTTTTTGTGGGTACAGATTGCTCTTTTTTTTTTCATGTGAGAGTGGAAAGTGAGGTAGAGGAAGTAGGTATATTTGGGGAGGTAGGTTGGGGAGGAGAACAGGCAAGACAAACAAGACACATACAGGGGTGATGTATGACACATGGGATGAGTGAACACAACTGACGGGGACGGGTGTTTGGAAATCGCAAGCCCATGAGCCCACAGATGGTAACAGTGGAACTGAGATCCCCACCCATGGGCAGTCACCACTGCACCTTCACAACCCTGAGGGTGGCTGTACTGGGGGCGGGGTAGGATGGGCAGGACAGGCAGGCTCACCCGTGAGATGTGTCACTCTCACCTCGAGCTGGTGTAGGGGATCAGTGACTGAACGCTGGATCTCCCTACACACTGCAACCTGGACCCTTCGAAGGGTGACAGGTGGCCCTTTTCCTCCCATGCTTGCACGGGGGGGGGGGGATGAGACCCATCCCCTGCAGCGCTTCCACCCGAAGGTGGCAGAGGACCAATGGAGTAGGGGGAGCCTGGGCTGGGCACCGGACCTGCTGGTGCCAGGTGCACAGCTGAGGAAGGACAGATGGGTCTGCTGGGACCGGCATTCCCATACATTCTGTGATTACGTGTGTTTAATTACAACATAAACAATGGCATTCCAGGTTAGTTGTAACAGCATGCAGTAATATTCCCATTAACCCAACACACCAAGGTTCCAACAGTTGAACAGCAAGCATAACACATACATATATTGAACAACAGTGGACATTCCAACAGCATGCAGGGATGATTGGTGGCAACAGGCCACCATGATTGTGGTGTTTGAACAGGGCACATGCATCAAAGTGAATGCAGATAATTATAGAACGATAGGGCATATGTCCCAACAAATGTTTTGAGATTACACATACCCATTGAGTTGTGGAATTGCATTGTTTATGCACATACAGTAGGGTATATAAAGAAACCTCACTTAACATCTTATAAGTACTTTTAGTCTACACTAGATTTCTATTGACTGCAGGTGTATATCCCCAACATGACTTATTACACTTGGCACCATGCATTAGGTTGTGTAATGGGTTTGGCTAGTTCATTATATCCCTGACCTATATCCGACATACTAACTGTCCAAGATGCTGATGTTACTGCTACATATTTATTGATTTTATTCATATTTCTTTATCTAAATATCTGGATGTGTTCACATGACATTTTCAGTTAGATTTGTACAGAACCCTACATTTCGTGTAGCACACTCACATTTCTGGGGATCTAATTACAAGCTTATGCATGCCAGCCAGTAACTGACTGTTCAGGACAGTATATATGCTTCACAGCTACTGGCACTTCCATCAACCACTTTAGATGGGACTGCGCAACTGTGGGTTGCCAGCACTTATTAAAACAGTACTATTTATGTAATGCAAGGGTACAACATTTCAAAGTAAGTGACACAGACACACTCCAGGTTTTATACCTTTATTAATTACATTACACACTTTTCCACAGGCTCTCTCCTATTACAGTGCATATGGAACACATATTGAAGACATATTATACCTTTATTAATAGGTTAGAACACTCATTTTCAGGCTCGCTCACTCATTTTATATGACAGTACATGCAGAGATATTATTCCGGACATATTTTACCTTTCTTAATGGGTTACTACACTCTTTTTCTGTCTCTCTGACTTATTTTATATAACAGTACATGTAGAGGAATTATTCAGGGCATTTTATTGCTGTATTATTGGCCTACAACACTTTCTTTCAGGCTCTCTCACCTATTTTCTATAACAATACATGCAGAATAATTACTAACCTGCCTGGTGGCACAGCCTTAGCAGCTTATCAGCATAGGCTTGCTGATTAGTAGCACTGACACCTGCAGCTGTGAAGTAAATGAAGGGATATTGAGACATACCTATCCATTATATAGCATAAATTAGCAAGTCTTACATACTGCATTCCATGGCTACCTACTCAGTAGTGGGGCATCTTGCATCCCACGGGCCTCCTGCATCCATTGGTTCATTAGGTCCTGCTTCCATCTCTTCAGGTCTGCATGGTGGTGACGGACCTGCTCACCAGTCTGAGGAATGCCTGTGACACTGGTGAGGCCATGAGCTAACCGGTTCCAAGCCTCTGCCTTGTACTCCATCCCTTGGAACTGGCCCTGCAGGAGTCTTGACTCATGACAGTGGACAAGGAGCCAAACCATGTATTTCGACTCCTGAATTCCCCAGTGTTGCGCTCTAAAGTATGTACTCTCTCCAGAACCAGCCATTCTAACTGCAGATGGGAGCTACAATCAGTTATGGTGAGCATTCCCACCTATGGGGCATTTCCTGCACTTTTTTGTGATTGGCCGTTTTTTAAAATTCCCGGCTGACTGCAGACCTGCTTAGTAATGGTTAATCTACCATTTATAAGTATATGTATGTTAACAGTGGCTGTTTATCCTAAGCTGTCATGGTTAGTGGTTCAGTACTTTGATTATGGTGCACAGTGTCCGGGGTTCGAACCTTGTCCCTGCTTTTTATTTTACTACTGTCCAGACAGGCTAGGGGGTGTGGCTGTGTTTAGGCAACTTTGCTCTATGTTGCTCCACGTTTCCCTACGGTACGCTGGTTGGCATGGCGCACACCTCCATTCAAACTGATTGCGCAGGGTAAAGAGTTGCTTAACTACAGGCAACTATATTGCACTGGGTAAAGTGCTGCTTAACTACGGGCAACTATATTGCGCTGGGTAAAGCACTGCTTAACTACAGGCAACTATATTGCGCTGGGTAAAGCGTTGCTTTACTGCGAGCAATTATATGTCAGGATCCTTTATAAATATACATTTTGTTCACTAATACATAGGTCAATTCGATGCTTTTTAGTAAAATTGTAATCATATATGTCAGGAATTATTTCATATACTAATTTAGAACATAAAATAGGATGGGGAGTGGTGGGACTCGAACCGTGAATGCCTCCTCTTTGTGCGAACGCTTTACCACTACGCTGTTGCTATTTGGCATAATTTGCATAAACATTCCTTATTATGCTCTTCCATGTCGGGATTGCTAACTGCAGCTAAGCAATGGGCACACCCACGCACACAAGCGCAAATACGGGCAGCTATATCGGGAATTAGTAAAAAAAAAAAATTAATGTTTTACATTTTATAACTGTTGGGGGTTTACAATGTCAGGGAGTGTGGTGTTGGGTACATGGACATTTGAGCGGACTCGCTCTTGTGTGTTGACATTTTGCATTTCAGACACTTGCAGGGGTGTGGACCTTTAGACTGCTCGGCAGTCGGACACGTCCCATGCTTTCCTGCACGGTCTGTGTTAGACTTGGAGTAGAGTCAGCATGCCCTCATGAATATTCATGGCATGCTGACATCATACTGTTCAACTGCAGCCTCCGAGTAAGACTTATTTAGTCTTACACGGAGGATTCGTGAATCCGGGGGTATATCTTTTTTAAAAAGTGGAACAAACTTAATCGATTGTTTTAATGAATAATTGTCAATGAATTCAGTTATTGATGCATGATTTTATATAAAAGCCATGTTTTTTTTTTAAATATGAATTTACTCTGTAAAGGCTGTTCTAAGCCAAGGCGCTAAGAGAGATTTAATCCAGTGCTTTTCAAGTTTTATGGGATTTTTACACTTGCTGTAAAAATAAATGCTTTTGGAGGTATAATTCCTGGTTGTTTGTGGTATAAAACAGTTTTTGTCTTCAGTGATGTTAATTAATAATGACAATAATGATATCTGAATTAAAATTCACTTGTATATGTATGATGGGCAGAACAGTATTGTTATAATCATCATGACTCATCACACATAATAACTATGTGTTTAGGACAGTATTATGTGTGTATGCTGTTGTAAGCTGTAAATGTACTTCAGTATTACTGCCTCCATCCGCCACCAATCAGAAACAACCTGAAATATTATTTTTTACATAATTTGCATGCTTTGCATGTGGTGGTGGTTCACTCGGTGGTCCGGTTCCAAGCCTCTGCCTTGTACTCTGTCCCTTGGAACTGGCCCTGCAGGAGTCTTGACTCATGACAGTGGACAAGGAGCCAAACCATGTATTTCGTCTCCTCAAATCCCCAGCGTTGCACTCTAAAGCATGTACTCTCTCCAGCACCAGCCATTCTAACTGCAGATGGGAACTACAATCAGTTATGGTGAGTATTCCCGCCTATGGGGCATTTCCCGCACTTTTTTGTGATTGGCCGTTTTTGAAAATTCTCGACTGACTGCAGACCTGCTTAGTAATGGTCAATCTACCATTTATAAGTATATGTATGTTAACAGTGGTTGTTTATCCTAAGCTGTCATGGCTTAGTGGTTCAGTACTTTGATTATGGTGCACAGTGTCCGGGGTTCAAACCTTGTCACTGCTTTTTATTTTACTACTGTCCAGACAGGCTAGGGGGTGTGGCTGTGTTTAGGCAACTTTGCTCTACGTTGCTCCATGTTTCCCTATGGTACACTGGTTGGTGTGGTGCGCACCTCCATGCAAACTGATTGCGCTGGGTAAAGTGCTGCTTAACTACGGGCAACTATATTGCACTGGGTAAAGTGCTGCTTAACTACGGGCAACTATATTGTGCTGGGTAAAGTGCTGCTTAACTACAGGCAACTATATTGCGCTGGGTAAAGCGTTGCTTTACTGCGGGCAATTATATGTCAGAATCCTTTATAAATATACATTTTGTTCACTAATACATAGGCCATTTCGATGCTTTTTAGTAAAATTGTAATCATATATGTCAGGAATTATTTCATATACTAATTTAGAACATAAAATAGGATGGGGAGCGGGAGGACTCGAACCGTGAATGCCTCCTCTTTGTGCGAATGCTCTACCACTACGTTGTTGCTATTTGGCATAATTTGCATAAACATTCCTTATTATGCTCTTCCATGTCGGGATTGCTAACTGCAGCTAAGCAATGGGCACGCCCGTGCACACACGCGCAAATACGGGCAGCTATATCGGGGATTAGTAAAAAAAAAATTAATGTTTTACATTTTATAACTGTGTTGGGGGTTTACAATGTCAGGGAGTGTGGTGTTGGGTACATGGACATTTGAGCGGACTCGCTCTTGTGTGTTGACATTTTGCATTTCAGACACTTGCAGGGGCGTGGACCTTTAGACTGCTCAGCAGTCGGACACACCCCCTGTTTTCCTGCACGGTCCGTGTTAGACTTGAAGTAGAGTCAGCATGCCCTCATGAATATTCATGGCACGCTGACATGATACCGTTCAACTGCAGCCTCCGAGTAAGACTTATTTAGTCTTACATGGAGGATTTGTGAATCCGGGGTATATCTTTTTTAAAAAGTGGAACACACTTAATTGATTGTTTTATTGAATAATTGTCAATGAATTCAGTTACTGATGCATGATTTTATATAAAAGCCATGTTTTTTTTTTAAATATGAATTTACTCTGTAAAGGCTGTTCTAAGCCAAGGCGCTAAAAGAGTTTTAATCCAGTGCTTTTCAAGTTTTATGGGATTTTTACACTTGCTGTAAAAATAAATGCTTTTGGAGGTATAATTCCTGGTTGTTTGTGGTATAAAACAGTTTTTGTCTTCAGTGATGTTAATTAATAATGACAATAATGATATCTGAATTAAAATTCACATGCATATGTATGATGGGCAGAACAGTATTGTTATAATCATCATGACTCATCACACATAATAACTATGTGTTTAGGACAGTATGTCTTGTGAAGTATGTATGCAGCAAATCCCAGACTGTATTATTCAGGCCATGCAACTCCATCCGTCTGAAATATTGTTACAAACAGAAATATTGACTTTTACATAGGAATGCATTCCACTGCGGTGGTGGTTCTGCGGTAGCATTGTCGCCTCACAATAAGACGTTGTCCTGTTCGATTCTCAGGTAAAGCGTCTTCTGTGTGGAGACATGCGTGAATGGGTGTACCTTCGTTGAAGGTTGTGCGTCAGGGCTGGCAACTCGGCATGTAAAAATTTACTGCCAATCATTAGCGGACCAGAGTTCTGCTGTGGCGACCCCTAACCAGGAAAAGCCGAAAGACACAACATAGGAATGCATTCCCAAGACTACTTAAAGGCACAAACATCCAGCCTTCTCTGAAGTATATCTCAATTCTGAAATGAGTATGTCTCTAATTACCATGTGTAAAAGAAAATTCTCCCCATGAGAATTAATAAGCTAAGATTCAATCTTTGCATTCTTTATCACATGAATTTGATTCCCAGCTAGTAAATCAAAATTTTAACAGTGTGTTAGTCCCAACATCAAAATATGTTACAATTCATCCTATTTGTCCTTCTAAATACCAGGGATCACAAGCCAAGCCATTAAGCATTTCATGTTTAACATTGGAACATGTGTCAATCGGTTAGGCATCATACATGGCAAATGTCACTGCCATGTTTCACACTTGTAGTGGTATTTGATACAAGTACTGCCAATGTGTATGCCAAGGAATCCATCTGCATTCAATTTGCAAATGCATTTGGCAAGGCTGTGCATCTTTGTGTATAACCTGTTATATGCAATTGCTGAATCAGGTGGCAGTTCAGCCATATTTTGTTAACTTCATTTCATGACTGGCAGTAGAGAGAATAGTGCTAAATTTGGAGAAGGTAGGGTGTGGGGAGTTTTGTGACTTTTTCATAAAGAACAGTAGGCATAGGCTGCTGCATGGGGGATTATACCAGCTCTCAGTATAAAGTTGAGACATTGAATAGCTTGGCCAAAGCTGTCTCCAGTGTAACTGGCATTCCACCCACTGGGAAACAATGCCATCAGCACTACAGTGACCATAAGATGTGAAAGCAGAACCTTCAAAGCCAATGGGAGTCTGAATTTAGGGTTGCAAACACCCTTCAGTTGTGTAAGAATACTGATCCATAACCTGCGTATGATATTTCATTAATTATATAACCAGCCAATACAGGTATTCATTATGCTTTGATATATATATATATATATATATATATATATATATATATATATATATATATATATATATACACACACACACACACACACACACACACACACACACACACACACACATATACATACATACATTTTTTCTTTTTTTTTTCTTTTAGTATTGTACAGTTGCAGCAGAAATAGCAGCAAAATGTGCACTCTGATTCTTTCTGTTTTTAAAATCACATTCCTAATTCACATTACATCATTCTTCTCAATTCCTTGGGTTTCCCAGGCTAACACGCTATATTCTTTAGTAAGCTCACACCAAGTCAGGAAGCAAAGCCATTAAGGACATTTATGCATGCAAATTCTGGCCATTAGCTCTGGCCTTAAAACAATAGCAAGAATTCCTTCATCTAGACAGGCCGGAGCCAACTTTAAAGATCAGAGACAGTCATAAAATGCTTGACTTAGCTTCTTTACAGCAGAGTGTACTGTTGTTACATTTTTGCAGTTCCACATGTAACACTATTTTTACCATTTAAGACAACAAGCCTGAGGTTTATATTAATATTTACAGATGACAGAATTATCTCCAAAATTCTATCTGGCTAGGCTGGCAGCCTTCATCTATCTTCACCCAATCTTCACATACCCCCCCCCCCCGGAAAACTCAAGCTAGTTTTTCAATTGACCCTTGAGAAACGCTGCTTGAGGGAGTTAGGTCTATCTGAGTATACCTCACCCTGTTCCATGTCTTAAGACTCCATCTGCATTGGCATTGCTAATCCCACTGCAGTGCTGCATGGATATATATATGTTTGCAACCTCAGGCTCCATCTTAGCAACTTGGTATTTTGCTGGCTGGCTCTGTTTAACCATGTTAGAGGTTGTGATCTGTCATAACAGTGAATTTCCTTCCATACAGATAAGGCTGAAGTTTCTGCACTGCCCACACCATGGCTAGACACTCCTTTTCTACAGCTGCATAGCATTCCTCCCTGGGTTGGAGCCTACAACTGAGATAAATCACTGGGTGCTCTTCCCTCTCTGAAGAAATCTGGCTAAGTACAGCCCCCACCCCATGGTTCGAAGCATCCACCAGCACAACAAATTCTTTGTTGTAATCTGGACTGGCTAACAAAGGGGGTCCTCCCAAAGCTTCTTTAAGCTTCTGGAATGCATGCTCACATGCTGGGGTCCACACTATCTTATCTGACCTGTTCTTCCTTGTCAGGTCTGTGAGGGGAGCAGTTACGGTACTATAACTGTGGATGAACTTTCCTGCAGTACCCTGCTGTCCCTAAAAATGCCCTCCTCTGCTTAACAGGTGCAGGCCATGCCTGAATGGCTTCCACTTTGGCAGGTTCTGGCCTTATCTTACCACTCCCCACTCTATGTCCTAGGTAGGAGACCTCTGCCATACCCACTTGACATTTGCTCTGCTTAATGATCAGCCCTGCCCTCTGTAGTCTGCCCAGCACCTCCCTGACATACTGAAGGTGCTGTGGCCAGGAATGATTGCAGATGGCAATATCATCTAGGTAAGCAAGGGCAAACCCTCCTGCTCCAGCTAGGATATGATCTACCAGCCTCTGCAAAGTTGCTGGGGCATTCTTCATCTCAAAGGGCATCTTTGTGAACTCATACAAGCCAAAAGGAGTCACAAAGGCTGACATCTCTCTAGCACTGGGAGTCAAATGCACCTACCAGTAACCCTTCGTAAGATCAATGATTGTAAGATACATAACCCCACCCAGCTGCTCTAGGGCTTCATCTGTCCTAGGCATGGGGTAAGCATCTGACTCTGTTTGACTATTTAATTTCATGTAGTCCACACAGAACCTGGTGCTGCCATCCTTCTTTGGCACCAGCACCACTGGTGAGGCCCAGGGACTGTTGGACTCGTGAATCACCCCTAGTTCCCACATCTCCTGTACGTCATCCCTCAGAGTCTGTTTGACACTCTATAAGGGGCCTGCCTAATAGGCCTTTGGGGTCCTGTATCCACCTGGTGCTGCCCCAGGTGGCTGCATCCTAGTTTCCCAGTGAACATGTCCCCAAATTCCTGCAACACTGCTCGGATTTCTCAAACCTGGTTAGGAGATAACTGTTGGGACATTACTACCCCTTCCACTGAGGTGTCAGCCCGAGCCACACTGAGGAGATCAGTCCCAGATCTCCCTCAGACTCCTCTTGCAATCCACTGCAAATGCTCAGCACAATGGCCTCCCTATCATGGTAAGGTTTCTTCATGTTAACATGGTGAAATTTGTGCCCCTGCCTTCTGCCTAGCAGTTCCACCATGTAATTAACATTACTTACCTTTCTTACCACCTTGTTGGGTCCCTCCCAAGCTTCTTGCAGCTTGTTGTGTCTGACAGGAATGAAAACCATTACCTGCTGCCCCACAGCATACTCTCTAGCTGAAGCATTCCTATTATACCACACCTTTTTCTGTTGTTGGGCTTCTGCCAGGTTCTCCTGGGCCAAGCCCATGAGTTCCCTGAGCCTAGTCCTGAGGTTCAGGATGTATGCCACAACAGACTCCTTGTGAGACTCACACTCACCTTCCCACTCATCTCAAATTAAATCTAGAGGGCCCCTCACCCTATGCCCATAAAGCAACTGAAAGGGTGAAAAACCTGTGGATTCCTGGGGAACCTCTCTGTAAGCAAACAACAGATGGGGCAAATATTTGTCCCACTCCCTCTTAGACTGATCTGCAAATGCCTGTAGCATGGACTTGATTGTAGAGTTTAACCTTTCAACAAGACCATTAGTCTGGGGATGGTAGGGCGTGGTCTTCATGTGCTTCACCCCACAGGACTTCCACAGGCAAGCCAGCTGGTTTGACATGAAATTGGCACCTCTGTCAGTCAGTATTTCCTTTGGGAAACCTACCCTGCTGAAAATCTCTAACAAAGCATTTGCCACCTTCTCTGTCTCAATGGAGGACAAAGCCACTGCCTCAGGGTATTGTGTAGCATAATCCACTACCACTAGGATATACGTTTTCCCTGTGGAACTTGGGGTACTCAGAGGACCAACAATATCCATAGCTACCCTCCAAAATGGCTCCTCAATCAGAGGTAAATGCATCAAAGGAGCTCTCACCTTGTCTCCTACCTTGCCTAACTTTTGGCACTGCTCACAGGTCCTGCAGTACCCTGTTATATCTCTGGAAATTCCATCCAATAGAAGTTCTGCAAAATATGCCTCTTTGTACATTTTATGCCCATATGACCTGCAAAGGGAATATTATGGGCTATGGTTAGATGCACCAGATAGTAGGCTCTATGCACTACCAACTGCTGCACTCTCTCACCTTCTAGCCCTTCCTCAGGGGTCCACTCTCTGCATAGTAACCCTTTGTCCCAGTATACAGATTCCCCCTTTCCTTGAGAATCAGGTGCCTCCCTTGCTATCTGCCACAGGCCTTGCAATGTAATGTCTGAGAGCCGAGCCTGTCTCAACTCTTTCCTTGTAACCCTTCCCAGCTCCCCTTCTGCAGGAAGTCTGGCATCCCATGACAGTGGTGCCTCACTGTCAGCTTGGGTACTACTGCTCACCTCTACCTTTGCAGTCACTCTATCCAAGGGACCATCAGTACCCCCAAGCAGTTGTGGCTCACCTTCAGTCTCACTGCTACAGGGTAGCTCCCTCCCTGAAGTAACCACCTCTCCAGTCCTGGCTGCAAGTATGCAGTCTGTTTGGGTCTCCCACAGGCTAGCAGACCCACATGCTTGTCTCCTAGCCTGACTGTGTGTAACTGCACAAACGCATGGTACTGCCTCATCCAAATCCTTCCCTATCAGGACATCTGCAGGATGTTAGTTTGGTACCCTTGTTGTCTCAAGACAACCTAGTATTGGCATTTTGTCTTTCCCACTTCCTGGCTCCCTCACCTTTGTTCCCCACCTTGCCTCTGTGGACACCTGTATGCCACATGGCCCCAGAGGTTGCATTCTGAACATTTAACCCTAGCTCCTGGACATGTACCTGGACTAGTGGCTTCCCCTGCTACTGGCAGATTCTGTTGGGGCAGTCTGTGCTGCCCACCATGGGTTCATTTGGACCCATGAGCACTACTGGGGGTCCCTTTCCTGTACAGGGCTGCCCTGCTTGCCAGGTATAACTCTCCCTTATTCCACAACTCATCTGAAGTGGCACATTGTCTATCAGCTAACCACATCCTTATGTCCTCAGGCAAAGTGCTAAGGGCTTGTTCCCTCACCAAATGTCTACCAGCACTTTAAAAGTGGTGACCTGACATCCACTCACCCACCTATGGAAATAAGTGCTCAGTTCAGCAACATATTCACACACACTTTCATCTGCCTTGCATCTATGCTTACAAATTTTTTTCCTATATGTTTCAGGTGTTAGCTTAAACAATTCTAACAAGTGATTTTTAACAGCAGTATAATCAAAACATGCGTCAGACATTTTTGACAAAACAGTTACAGCTTTACCATGGAGTAAGGGGGTCAGGAACCATACCCAGAGCCTTTGGTCAACACTATACTGTTTGCATACCCCCTCAAACATATGAATGAAACTATTAAAATTATCCCCCTCTTTAAGTTGTGGAAGAAATTTACTGACCTTTTGTGCTTAGGGGCTCCAGTTAATCGCCTCCCCATTACCTCCATGATTCTGGTGAAGACTCAGCATTTCCCTCTCATGCCTCCTCTGCCACTCCTTTTCCTCAGCTTCTATCTCCAAATGGCTGACCTCCAACTCAAGTCTCTTTAGCTCCAGAAGGATTTTAAGTCCTCTGCAAAAAGGTTGAGCTGTCCATTCTCTGAGGGTATTATATCTCCACTGCCAATCTGATTGTCCTCCTGGTTGCTGTTTTCTGATGCAGCTGTAACCTAGGCTGCAATCAGGTCTGCCTTAGTCAGGTTTCCATGCACCATTCCCCTAGCCTGGCACATCTCCGCCAGCTGGTTCCTTGTCAGCTTTCCATACTCCTCTGCTGACATGCTGCCTGCTCACCCTGATTAACTAAGCTAACAAAAAAATAAAACAATTGTGTTCTGAACTCTGAGTATTCACTGCGTGGCTGATTTAGAGTACAAAACACCTTCAATGCTCACTGTACACAAGCTACAGGAATTCACTCTACCCACACCACTACAAGCCAATTAATATTTGTCAACCAATTAATATGTGGTGTGGATATCCCACCACTGCCAAACAATTAATATGTGATGCCCGTGCCCTGGCCCAGCAATCAAGGAGCCTCAATCCTCAACAATAACACCAGTGAGGGATGTCTCATATAGGAGGAAAGGATAACAAATGCACACAGTAAAGTGCAATTTCCCTTAAGAGCACACAGAGATCGCAATAATTTCAGGGCTGGTTTCTCCCTTGCTCCCCAGGTCCTCAATAAGACTCCCCACTGGCAAAGCTATAGGGTCCAGATCTCAGCCTAGTGGGCAAGCTAAAACCTCCAGCACCCTCTCTGTCCAACCAGTGCTTTGTGTTCCTGCCCAAGTAGCTGACACACACACACACACACACACACACACACACACACACACACACACACACACACACACACACACACACACACACACACACACACACACACACACTTTGAGAAGAGTTTATACAACCACACAGACCCTCCTGGGGAAGGCTGGCACAGGTTCTCCAGCTGTGGCCCTTTTACCCAGACTATACGGTAGAAATCACTGCCACCACAGCTAATAATTATCAGCTACTCAAAGGCCCTTAAAAGGGTGTCCAATTATTACTGTGCAATATTATTATCCAACTGGTAAGTGCGGCTAAACAATCAAGGCTTATTAGAGAGACTTGGTACAGGATCACTATATACATGCAATCTACTCTAGAGCTTAAATGATCTCTACACAAAACAGCCACAGTTAAAAGGGTTTAAAAATATTTAATAATAATTAATTAAAAACACAAGACAATACTTTTTATACACAGTGCTAGTCAAGAGTTCAGAGATCATAGAAAAATACTTAAAATAATTCAGTAGTACAGTTCTGACATCACAGAAAAACACTTAGTCTAATCTTCCTAGTTTCTAGCTATTTCTAAGAGAAAACACAAGTCTAAGATAAACTTATATATAGAGCAAAGGTAGAGTGCTGATGAGCTGGATGGCCAAGACAAACAATGCTTAATGCTCTCTGATTCTCTCTGTTTTTAAAATCACATTCCTGGTTCATATTACATCATTCTTCACACTTCCTTGGGTTTCCCAGGCTAACAGGCTGCATTCTTTAGTAAGCTCACATCAGGTCAGGAAGCAAAGCCATTAAGGACATTTATGCATGCAAGATCTGGGCATTAAATCTGGCCTTAAAACAATCACAAGAATTCCTTCATCTAGACAGGCTGGAGCGAACTTTAAAGATCAAAGGCAGTCAAAATGCTTGACTTAGCTTCCTTACAGCAGAGTGCACTGTTGTTACATTTTTGCAGTTCCACATGTAACACTATTTTTACCATTTAAGACAACAAGCCTGTGGTTTACATTAATATTTACAGATGACAGAAGTATCTCCAAAATTCTATCTGGCTAGGCTGGCAGCCTTCATCTGTCTTCACCCAATCTTTACATGCTTAAATAAAGCTTGGGTATTCATTTTTTTTTCTTGGAATGCTCTAAAGTTTAAATCCACGTGGATGCAAAAACATTTTTTGAATGTTTTGTACGACTCCTTTTTCTGTAAATATTGGGTACACCTTTTCTTAACATGACATTATTCTACTGCTGTATTAATGTGCCTGCTCCCTATTGTGAAGCCTATCTTGTACAGATCTTGCCTGAATAATTATGTTGATAAGGCAAACAGCAATATAATACAAATATGTGCAGAAATAGAGGATGCAGTAATGAGTTATTAGGTCAGTACTGTGTATTCCCATCACCGACTGTCCATCTCTTCCCACCAATTCTGTGTCAGCCAATAAACCTATTTTATTCCAAAATGTTTCCAGAAGCCATTTTTCTATCAGCAATAGCATTTTTGGTCCCTCATGTGTTTCATAATGCATCTGTAGCATTCATATTAAGGATTGAGTAAATGAAACTGTCATGAAAAATGTATAAATTATTACACATGAATGTGACTATGACACATATCTGTTCTGTTTTCCAGCAAGACCATATATGGTTCTATGTGTATAATGCTTCCTTGTATGAAAGTCAGCAAAAATCGCCATAGACTACAGCTCATAGGTTCATAGGTAGGTACTAGGCTATTGGCCCTGGGGCCTATACAAGCCCAGTCAAAAAAGGTACCCTGGCTTTTGCCACCCAAGAAAATTATTTTCCTGTGCTATTGTTGAGCAGAGCTACAGAGGTGATTCCTGGGGTGAATTTCCTATTTTCCATCCAATCATCAAGATTTTTCTTGAAGAGTGCTAATGAGGAGCTTTGTTTGATATAGATAGGTAGTTTATTCCAGAGTATGTGAAGTCTCTGGGACAGGAATCTATCCCTCCAGCATGTTCTGTTTATTGTGGTGACAAAGTTTAGGTCCCTAGAGCATGTAGCTTGGAGGGATTGGGATTTCTTTAAGTAGAGCATGTCCAACAGCTCTGGGTTTGACATAGCTTTGTATGTTAGGCAGAGATCACCTCTAATTCTTATTCTAATCTCACTACCTAAAGATGTGATTATGCATGCACTAATACTTTCCTATTACTAGTACAACTGTGGTTGGCAGTGCTACTTTTCTGGCAGAGAGTTAAAACATACAAAAAAAAACACTGTCAGTAATTCTTTGTTTAGGTTGCACAGCATTTGTATGTCTGTTCTGTATGTTGAAAACAAGTTAGATTGATTTCAGAGTAATGATGACTTAATTAATTCAGCTAGTTAATGTATGTCATCTCTCCAATGGTCATATCTGAAATTGTGTTACAATGCTGGTTAACCTATTCACACATAATCCATCACTGTTATTCTGCAGTGCACTGTCCTATGTATGAAGTGCCTGCTTGTGTTGTAAATGCACATTGTACAAGCATTACAGAAAAAAGGTGTGTAATCATCCCTAAATAAAGAGGCAGGAAAGTTTGATTTATAATCCATTGGTATATAGCTGTGATTTTCTTTGGCGTCCCATACTGTGAAACAGGAACATGTCCTTCACAGTAACAACTATACACTTGAAGGACAGTATGTAAATCTTAGTAGATAAGTATATCATTACATATGGCAATCACAGTGCTGTTACTTTGCCCTGTGCACACATATGCATTTGACCCAAAACCTATGATGTATAGTACCATCTGTTCTAAACACTGGATTTTTAACAAATACAAATATGCTTTTTCACATATTTCACTTCAGACTTCTTTGGTGGGACATGCAACTAATACTGTGCTCCCTAGATTATGTAACCAAAGAAGTTGGAGGTTTGATGCTCAAAGTTTGAAACACAATTATGAGTTCACCCTGTCAACACTGCACCTAATCCCCTTAAAAGTCAGACTTCTTCTGTGGCACTTGCACCTACCACTATGCTCTGTAGTTTGTTTGACTCAAAAGATGGGGGGAAGTGTGTGTGTGTGTGTGTGTGTGTGTGTGTGTGTGTGTGTGTGTGTGTGTGTGCGTGTGTGTGTGTGTGTGTAACACTTGGTCTTGTAAGCACATTTTATTTAACTTTACACATAGCTCCCTTACCCCACTTTTAATAGAAACATCCTCTCTGCAAAACAATGATGAGGTAATCCTGTCAAAAGTGCATTCTTACACTTTAAATGTCAGACTTCTCTACTGCTGGTTGTATTTCTTTAAATGTTCTAGATAGCAGGTTCACATATAGCAGTGATTAACTTCTAAGACTGTGTGTGTGACTGTAAATGAATTCATGATTAGTTTACACACATTGCAGTGACAACATTTACAACCCCAGATTGTTGTAAAAGTCATTTTACCACCCACATTTCCTTGATAACACACTGCTGTCATCCCTTTATCAATGCTGTATGTCTCAGCTGTACTCAAAATTCTCCTGTGGCATTGGTTGCTGATAATGTGTTCTATAGACCATGTAACTAGATAGGTAGATGGCTTGAGTCCATCCTTGCTTAAACAGCGTGGCTGTGATTACTGTCACAATCTCATAATCACCATTATGTACTCTTCCACTTGTGAAATGTATTTTCAGTGGCACAGTGTTAAGCTTGCAAATCCTAGTATTCTCAGGAAACTACATTTTTAGCAATACAGTGATTACATAATGCTTCTATAACTGCAGTTTCTCACAGTTGCAGTGAGGCTTCTCCTGTGGTATGTAACTTTGATACTGTGATTTCCACATTGGTAACTACATAGGTAGGAGGTTAATGTCCAGCTTTGAGTATATCTTTCCCTCCCATACTGTGTAGACAACTCTTCAAATATACATATGATGTGTAGCTGCACAGAGTTATCATGCCCTTTTACCACTTTTTTGCATATGCATTCAGCTAATAAATAGAGGTGACATCATCCATTCAACTGCACACTGTCACAGTTGTACTACATCATGTTGTGTGGTATTTGCAATTCAGACACTGATCTGTAGCTAATTATGTTAAATAGTTAGCTCAAATCCAGCTATTACTGCTCAGACTATGTTGTGTCAATTTTATTATGACTGTACATGTTGCTAACACTGTTATCAAACATATCAGCTGTGTACAAGTATGGATGTTGACTTCTCTCACAAAAAGCTATGATAATTTTTCACATAGCAATGATTTTATTTAGACTAATGATGACATGTGGTGGCATTTTCCTTACATAGCATTTGTGGTAAGCATTCCAGTCTGACATGAGGGAATGATGCAATACTCATGTGTGTTGTTCCCTTAGTACAACAATTATAGGCACACATACCCCTTGCAGCAAGAGCATGATGTAATGCCTTGAAATACAAACATATATCACAATTGTAATGATACTTCTATGTGACATATTCATTCTTTACAAAGACATGTATGTTTTGTAGTCAAATGCACATGTGTTCAACATCCACAGTTAGTGACTGTTAGCATTATGTGGCTTTATACTGCAATGCATAAGTGGCAGCAACTACCACAGGTGTAATGTGTACTTTTACAGTGGGAGAGGCCTCCCCCATCCCTTTTATCTCAGATTGTTTGTGACTCATACATATCATATAATAAGTTAGCATTGGTGGCATGTCGGACTTATGTTAAGACTTCTACTGTGGTGCTTGAGGTTCAGCCACATGTCATGTGCATAAGTCAAGTATTGTCACTGAGATTATTATTGCATCACTATGGCAACATTTATGTTACAAATGTTTCTTTGACACTTCATCACATTTGCATGCATATCGGAATACACTTTCCTCATTTTGCCACCTCTCTTAATTTCTTCTGCAGTATGACCAATGTTATTAGTGTACCATTCCCCTCCTTTAGAATTCTTTCACTGTACTTGCGTTTAGTATTTCTGGGCTGCAGTCTGCACTCATGTATTAGATTTGCCTATAGATAAACCATTTTCTTTACATTCTGTAGCATGCAAGTACCGTTCTATGGCCAAAAGCACTATTGCTGGACACGAAAAGGTGCTTATAAATGTGTAAGCGCAATGAGCAGTATGGATATTCGATTAACTCGTGCTAAAATTCTTAAAATGTGTAGGCTTTGATTGAAACCTAAGGTTCATAATGAATATCAGGGCATATGTTGTATGTGTTTGAGCTTAACATGTGGCATGTAGCATGGCGATTGCCTGTTATGTTATATAGTGCATTTTTGCTGTTAGCATGTGTAGATTTATGTAAAGGGGATCTCTCTCAGGGCCTCCACTGAAATTGGGCTTTGCACAGTTGGTCTTTCTCAGTAATTAAAGGCAAGTAAATAGATAAATGGCATGCTGTTAAAACACCACATCTCCTCTGAGATGCTTTATTATTGCATTGGGTAGGCAGGAAAAATTTGTCATCTAGCACTGAACACATTCCCTGTGTGAATACACCAATCACCATTCCTCTCAATTCACATGCACATCCAACTAAATTGCATTTAATTCAGCAATATTTGTTCTTGATAATGCTTAATCTTGTGATTTAATCCTGCATCTTCCAAGCAGTAATCACTGTAATGCCAGTTACACTTGTTACTCAGAATAAACTATTAAAGAGATTTAGAATTGCAAATTAGTGTTACATACTTTGGGAATTGTATTTATTTGTTCATTTATTTGTTTGTTTGGCAGCTCATAATTAGCCATTTTAGTGAAAGAGACAATCTAAATGAAACTAGTTGACAAAACACATTCTTTGTAATATTTCATACATGAGGCTTCGGAACAAACCAACTTGTCCAGGGATAACTTCAGGTGTGGGTCAGGTAATATTTGTAATGGGAGTTAAGACAGTAGTGGAAGAAAGTTAGTTAGTGTGCTGGGGATGGAAGGGTTAAATTGGGAAAGTAGGAGGGTTGGGAGGAAATGAGGTAAGTATAAGGAGGGGCTTAACTAGTTTGGTGAGAGTGGAACTGGGTGAGGAATCAGATTTTGGTGTGAACTTGCTAAGACATGGGCTACATCCAAGACAACCTTGTAGGTATTTGGGAGAACAGGAAGGCCTTGGGTACCAGTGGGAGAATGATGATAACTGGGCGAGTTAATTTTAATTTTTTTTTTACTGCATGCTGACTAGTTATTGCATAGGGGAATTGGGGCTGGTCAGTGGGTCACTGTTTTTCTCTGTCATTCTACAATTTAGTTTTGTTGGGGTAATTAAGGCTTTGCTGTTTGGGTAGTTGCTTGTGTAGTAGCATCTTTTGTATTGGTTTATTTAGTTGGTTGGTTTTTGGGTTAGCAAAACAGTCATTTTGGGTTGCTAGTCCTTCACAGGATGGTGGTAATGCATTCTTAGTTGTCTGGTTTTTCCTTGCAAGCCTGTCCCCTTTATGCTGCAGGCTTTTAGTGGCCTTATTTCTGTACTGCACACCGAGAAGCTTATCATTGTAGACCATACAATGGCCATGTTCCCTCATCCCCTGTACACTATATGTTCATTTGGTGGTCTTTTGGTTCTGAATGCTGAGAGTTTTCTGATAGAGTTTGCTTTGAGATTCTTTTATGACAGGGAGGTTTCTCCATTCGGTAGGAGCAGCTTTTCCAGGTGGTGAGATAGACACTAATAGTGGCCGTTGGTTGTGCATGCTCGGCAGTGTGACCAAATGTTGATGGAGAGTGAAGAAGACTGCATACATGCATTGCGGGGAGATTCCTTTACTCAGCCACAAGGCCATTATAAAAAAAGTTACATAAAGGAATTCTGGTGCACTGCATGGCCACGAGTAATGGCTGTTAGTCACGGAATATTTGCATATGATAAGGATGCAAGAGATTGCTCTTCATGGATCTTAAACTAAAGAGTTGAGCTTCGATGGTTTGTAAGAAAAAGCTGGTGGCTGATCGATGTGGGGAGGTTTGATGGGTGGTGGGATTGCAGGAGGAAAGGTAACGGTGATACGGAAATGCTTTTGGTCCATAACTATTTAACCAATGTTAACTTTCTTGCATTTTTGTACTATTCTATTCTGCATCAGGCAAAAGCTTTGTTTTTTGTTCTAAGTATTCAGAACTGCAGAGAAAATAATCTGCTTTGTGACTTGATGAACTTTGTTGTTGCCAAATGATGGACAGTCAATGGTCCTGTTTTTCGCAGAATGTCTGGATGTTGGTTGAGATTTAGTTTATGCCTTCCAGTTTCATTTATAGCAGGATAACCTGGAGCCTTTATCACCTGGCCTATTATTCCGGCATCATTTTAAGTTAACAGAAGAAAAAAAAAAAAAAAAAACAACAATTGAATCTGTTGGTTTTGGTCTCATTGGTGGTGTACAGTTGGTGGTTATAGCAGCCCTGGGCTGTTTATGGGCTCAGGAGGCTGCCACGAGTAGTGGGTTGCTGTATATTCACATTTGCAGCTAGAGCTTCTTAACGGTCAAGCAACTTAATGGTTGAAGTTGGTAGCACTGTTGCATTTATGCTTCAGCGGCTTTGGGGAGCTCTCAACTGTACAGATATTTGCAGAATGCCCAGATTTTTGTCTTCATAATTTTGGTCTGTTTTTCATAACATTGTGTTTTTTCTGGCAAATTGCAGGCAAGTTATTAAAAATTTAAATTAGAAAAAAAATGACAAACATCTGAGTTTTAGGATTCATACCCTTCAGAAAATTCATGCTAATGCAAAACCTGTTATTCTATCAACGTTCTAAGTTTGTAAGAGCAATATTTGAAAATTGTCCCTATTTCTGTTCCTTTGTCCCACTTTTATGTATGGCTTTGTCCAGATTTCTTTCTCTAAGAAGTTGATTTGTATGCTCTGAGCACTTCTGTCATGAAGGTGAGAGCTAACTCGCATGTTGGAGTGACTTAATGAGTCTGGCTGTAGAACCGGGCAAGACTGCTGTGTATTAATATTGATTTTGGTTGTGTTACTCTAAAGTTAGGAGTGGCAGTGATGATATTTCTCAGACTGTTTGCTGTCACTCTGTCATGCCTTTAATGTCCTTATGTTGATTTTGATGTACATCAGTTATTATTTGATTGTATTTTGGTTATTCAGGTAAATGCTGTGCTTTGGCTTGTTTGCTACTTATTGTTTGATAGCTAGCATATTTAATGCAAGACTGTCCCTCACAAAATGGGTGTATAAATACATACTGGTTCAAGATAAAAAAAAAAGCTGCTTGGAGTGGTAGTTTAAGTCTGTAGGAGCAATGTTTAGAGTGTCCCTATCAATGTAGTCTCTGTGCCCCCATGATCAGTAACTTTGTCCACATTTCTTGCTCTAAACGTTGAGAGGTATGAGATGCAGTCTGTGTTAGAAGCCTCACTGGAGTAGAGCAGTGAGGCTTACCTCTCCATTGGGCAGAATGTTTGGAATTTTGCCTCATAATTTGACCATCTCATAATTGGTGGTATATGGGAAGGGGTGGTGGGTCATTAAAGAGGGAGATAGGAAATAATGACAGTTATTTGATATGTTGGAATCATATCCTGCAAAGGTTATGCTGCAGCAGAAGATGTTATCATATGAACGAGCTGAGTTTGTCAATATGTTCAGATCGTCCTATTTGTGGGTTGTGGTCCCACTTGTACTTATGACTTTGTTCATATACTTTATGGCTGAAACTGGGTGCTGAGGTTAAGGTCATGAGCCTAAGTTCACAGGGTACAGGATTTGGTACTTTCAACTGCATTTTCTTTCCCTCTCTTTCAGAGGATTTACAGTTGTTTTTCTTTCGTGGATGGCAGAAGCACAGAGTTTGCATCAGTTTGTGGCTCAAAGGAAGGGGACTTGACAGGTGATGGATGCATGTGTGGTGGATCTTTTGGCCACTTTAGCAGTGCGCAATGAGATCACAGGTAATGATACATTCTTAGGTGCTCATTTAGGCATGTCAGAGTTGGTGCTGTTTGAAAGTAATGTAGGGACAGGTGGGGGTGACATACATCAGGGACAGGGTGAAGCAGGTGTTTAGGTTTGATTATGGAGAGTTTGGGGTTGTCAACAAGTGGGGTGGAGTCTCAACAGCATGAGGTGGGGTCAGTCTTTGCAATACGGCCAGGGGATTGGTTAGCTAAGCCAGCCCTGAGGCAAGGGGGGGTTCTTTTGACACCTCGCCTATAACTTTAGTTAAAGGAAAGATCTGGACATAGTTCAACATCTGATGGAAACAGAAACCACAAACAGTAAAGACTTTGGCAGCTTTAAAGGCTTTGGGGAAGAGTAGGATAGGTAGACTGTGGCCAAGGACATGGGCCAACTAGGCTTCATTTATTGCATGGTACTTTGGCTGGAGAAGGACACTGCCTTGACCTTGCCAATCTTGGCTTATTTTCTCATGATCTGTGAGGTACAGTGTTTGTGGGTGAAGAATGCTGGGTTGTGGTATGATCAGAGATTTTGACAATGGGAGGTAGTGGATCAGTCACTGTGTTGGGATGTGAGACATCCTGACATTTGACTAACAACTGTGGTAGATAACCCCCCCCCCCCTCCCCAGCTAACAGCTCCAAGTTTAAGTTAAGGGGGTCAGGATGAGGGTAGACTGGGCCTTTAATGTGAAAGAATTAAGAGATAGATTTTCTGAGGGATTTTCTATTAAATCACGGGTGGGACAGGAGGGGTCACTTTCTAGGAATCTGCGTTACTTGCAGAAGAAGGAAGAGATTTTAGAAGGCCTGGTGGAGTAGGAATGGTGGGCTTCATTGGTCTGTTTGATATTCCTCCTTTTAACAGATTTAAGGTTTCTTGGTTGGGGCTGGTTCCTAAGAAAGTGGCATGGAATTTCATTTGATTCACCATGTGTCTTATCCTGAGGGGAATTATGTGAATGATTTTATTTCAGGAGATGACACAAAAGTCAGTTGTGTGTCTTTGCATGATACAATGCAGGTAATTCAGGAGTTTATGGACCCATACTTTCTGAAGGTAAATATTGAATCTGTTTTTTGTTTATTACTGGTTTTGGACAGAGAGTGGCCAGGGTCAGGCATGGTAGTTGGATTTAAGTTTTACTTTAACAAGGATATGCAGATGGGATGCTTGGTGGCCTGTTCTACTTTGAGAGGTTTAGTACTGCTGTCCATTGGAATTGGCAGCAGTGGGTGGGTAGCCATAAGCCAGTACATTATCTGGATAACTTTTTAAGAATAGGTGAAAGGTTTGAAAGAGCATTGCACTGTATGCAAGTGTTTTTGGGGATGTGTGAGGAACTGTGTTCCATTGGTTAGTTAGAATTTAGAAGGCCCAAGAAAGACACTATTTTTATGGGATTGCTGTGGATGCAAGTCATGTTTGTTTTGTTTACCAGATGCAAAGGTAATACATTGAAAGCAAAGATTTGGTGGGTGAAATCCAAGGACAAGGTGAGGAGTAAGGATCTCCTGGAGCTCTTCAGGCACTAAATTGTGCATATTGGGCAGTTCACCTGGGTTGTTGTTTTTGTGAGTTCATGGCCTTCGTTGTTGAATGGGGAAAGCAAACATCACTTGGTGAGGGTTAATAAATCGGTGTGTCCTGATTTAGCATTGTGTTTGTCTTCTTTGGAGCAATATAATGGTATGGCTTTTGGCAGGCAGATTGGGATGTTCAAGGTGATTTGTAATCATTTAAAGATGTGGCAGGAAGTATTGGGATGGGGGCATATTTGAAGGGGAATGGTTTGTGGCTCACTGGCCAGCAAGAAGGAAGGACAATTGGAGGAGGGATGTTGCTTGCTTGGAGTTAGTTCCAATTTGGTTGGCATTGAAGGTCTAGTAGGAGATGTTGGTGGAGAAAAGGGTTATTTTTCATTCAGACAACCTGGCAGTTGTACGAGCTGATAGTGTTGCCAGATGAGGTGTGTCAGGTTGGCCTGGAATAATCGGACACTTGGTACAGGGATATTGGGCCCCTTTTCAAAGGAAGGTGTATGGTAGGGCAGTGCAAGATTTTGTTAAATTGTGTTGCAGCTGCTTAAGAAAGAAGGAGTTTGGTCAGAAGGCCTGGGGTTGAAATATTTGGTCCAGGCTTGGAAAAGCATTTCAGTCAGTCAAGGTGGACTTAGTTGAGATTAGTAAAGTTGCTTGGATGGCAGTGTTATGAGACTTTACTAAATCTTGGACTGTGGTTCGTATGTTGAAGGGTTGGGGTAGGGTGGATAGTGTAAAGACTGACAGACGATGGAATGATAGGTTGTGTCCAGTGGGTTGAGTTAAGAGGTTGCTGTGGTCTCTTGTTGGAAGTCCTCAGGACTTTGTTTTGATTGGTCGGGGGCAACGTGATGACGTGTAATCAGTTTATATAGGTGATGAGGAGAGCTTTTTGTTGTGTTGTTTTTTTTTGGGGGGAGAGAGGTTTTCCATTCATTTTTTGCACATTGGAAGGGTATCAGATTTAGAAAGGGAAAGCAGATCAATTTAAATCATTAAGAGGGTGGGTTGTTTGTCATCAAATGCTTCCTTGTCTTATATTAGATAATTGTGTATGGTTCTGGCTTAGTATTCAATTAAGTTTTCTTCTACTAGGAAAGGAAATTTAATTTTGGTTATTCTTATATCCATTGGGCAGCAAAGGTGGCTGCAGCTAGGATGGATGGCACGCAATTAGATTTGCATTTTTTCATGTGACATTGAGCTCCTTAGAGTCCTTGGGGCACATTGGGCAGGTAACAATCTAAGAATAATTCTGAAGTTACAGTTGGTAGTTAGGTTCAGTAAGGAACTGTTATTTTAAAGAGGTTATACCCAGGTATGTGTATTGTGTGGTTGAAGGTAGTACCAGGATTATTTTGGCTTTAAAGAAGGCTAATCAGTTTGTTAATTTTAGGCTAGTTAGGCAACTGGCTGCTTTAGGTATTTATATGACAGGGCATTGGGATGTTGATGACAGGCATACAGTTTGGCTCACAGTGGATGGAGTACACCTGAATGATCTTGGTGGGACCTCTTTAATGTACACTTAGGTTTGTTTTTGGAGGGTTTGGTGAAGATTCTTGAGTGAATGATGGGGAACAGCCTGTGTCAGGCTGGATAGTGGAGAAGAAGGGCCAGTTTGTCCCTCTTCTGTTCCCCCTCTGGTGTTGAATGTTTAATTCAATGAGTTGGGAAATGAAAGTGAGCAATGGGATACTGCTTGATAAGTAAAAGTAAGTGAGCGAAGATGAGAATGCTGCTTATTTGGTTAGGGTAAGTGTGGTTATGTTGACCTAGTAAAGTGGATTGGATGTTTAATTCAATGAGTTGGGGAAAGAAAGTGAGTGTTGAGATACTGCTTGATAAGTAAAACTAAGTGAGCAGAGGTGAGGACACTGTTTATTTGGTTAGGGTGAGTGAGGTTAGGCTGCCCCAGTAAATGGTTATATGGATGTTCATGCTGTGATCAATAAATTAAAATATTGTTCAATATAGTTTATGGACATTAACAAAGGTTGTCAGATATCATTTGGTATGGTGTGTTTAGTGAACAGGACTGGGACAATTAACCTGATTAGTACAGGCCCCAAGATTTCAAGAAGAGCATATCACAATGTTTTTTTTTTTTTTAATGATATTCAAAAGAAATTTGTGTTATGCTAGGTAAAAGCCCACTTTGGTAATATGTTCTATGGATCAGATTCACAACTGAATCCCGAAAATACACAATGCCGAAGCCCAACATACCGAGACTATAAGCCCGAAACCCCACATTACCGAAATGTTAAAAGCGCAAAATTCATAATCGTGAAAGTACTACATACATACAGCACATGCACAAATATACACACAGCCTCCCCCCATAACCAAACAAACCACCCTACATTAAAGATAAGCTTCGCCCCCCACACCCCTCCTACTTTAATATCCTAACTTTGAGATTGCACAAACATACACACAAGGAAAACTCACACCCACATATTACAGCCCTCACACATACACACACACACACACACACACACACACACACACACACACACACACACACACACACACACACACACACACACACACACACACCACAGTCACAACACACACTTACACACACTAAAGCCCCTCACAAACACACTTACACACACATACTTACCTGAACCGCAACACCAGAATTGCTAACTCAAAATGCCTTAACATCGGGATTTTGAATTTTGCGCTTCTGGTCTTTCGGTAATGTGGAGTTTCGGCTACATGGTCTCGAGCTTTTGAAATTCGAGATTTAGTAGTGCTCCTTATGGATCACATGCGTTACTAAAGAGTGCAAATAGTTTCATGACTAAGCTTGGAGATGATTTTTTGATTCTTGAATTACTATTTACAGAAAACAGTTTACCAGTGCAATAGCTTGCATATCCTAAAGTAAACAACTTAATCATTACAAAGGATTATATATTTTTCATCTTTATTTCAAGAATTGTAGACTATGGAATGCCTTATAAATTGCATTTTATAGTTTTTTAATATATATTTTCATCATAATGCTTATGACTATATTATTTGTTTGTGGTAAAGCTGAAAAGTCTGGCTATAGTTTTAGGGTAATGAATGCACTTTGTATTTATTATGTGTAGTCAGTCCATTTAATTGTAGTATTTAATCACTTATTTCCACATTGTTGCTGTTTAAATTCTAATAACTCACAAGCTCTTTACAGAAATGAAGTAATGATATGTGTAAGTGATCGTGTGTTTGTGTGTGTGTGTGTGTGTGTGTGTGTGTGTGTGTGTGTGTGTGTGTGTGTGTGTGTGTGTGTGTGTGTCCTGCACGTGTGCAATTTAAAAGTCATATTATTGCAACATACAAAAAATAAAGTACATTGAATCAGTCCAATAATTGCAATGACATAGACAAGTGGAATGTAAATACAAAAGCTCGAGTCATTAAAATACAGACTTACCAGAAATATCATACCATTATAGTGTTTGACTTTCTTTATATTATTGGCATTTGCCAATGCTTATATTTCTAAACAGATATGATCATTCAAATTAATAAGTAATAGTTCTTTGAACACTAGCGAAAAGCTAATAGCCTCACAGCTGCAACCAGCGTTACTCTATTATTCTCCAGACTAACTTCAAACTACAGCTGAGAGAGCAGTGGACAGGTATACAGCCAGCATGCAATACCTCCTGGAGCTAACTGTAGATTTATCCACTTGGAAATCCCTGAGTGTTGAGCTGTCAGTGTAGGGAGCAGGGCATGCCATTTGTCATACTTATTACTTGAAATACTGTGCCCCTACTGCAGGGCAACAGCTGCATACTGCTTCTACCTCAGCCTGTCTCCAGCCTGCTATACGCCCTTTCTATTTTGTCCAGCTCAATACACTCTGCATTTTTCAACCCTACACAGCCACATTTGTTTATGCTCTGTGTCTCTTTCTGTCACATATTCCTTATTCTAGTGCATGCACATCCTTTCCTGCTTTTCTGTGCTGTTTTCTGTTTGTTTACCCAGCACGCTGATCTAACCCCCTTTCATCTCCCTGATTTCTTATCTCACTACCCTTTCATCCCTTATCTCAATATAAATAAAAGGCAGACCAAAGGGGAGAAAGGTCACACAGACAAACCATTAAGTAAGAATTGCAAGAACGACCCAGCTGATATAGAGTCTTCACTGTGTAATACCTTCCTCTAGTGGACACACAGGGGATATAGACAGTATTCAGGGAAGATACTTAGTCAGTTGTTGGCTATGGTTAGGTCAGATTCCATGCTGTAGGTTTTGGTCTAAAAGGTAATGTAGTAATTGTGTAAATTGATAGTGGATGTAATATGGCAATTGGCCTGAAGCTACTAAGATCCCTAGATTGGTCACCTTTATGTAGAGGTAATAAGCAATTTTGCTTCCAAATGTTTGGAACTCAAGATTCAGTTATGAACCTGTTGATGAGTACAGAGAGTAACATTGCGGGCATCTGTGGCTAGTTTAATAAATTCAGCTGGAGGATTTTCATTTGTTAAGGTGGTTGGTTTAAGTTTAAGGAGGAGTTTTTTTAATGGTTGTAGTTGGGATGGGTTGTAATGAGAAAGCAGTGAAGTCCATGAGAATGGAGTGGAATTAAGTGGCTTAATGTTTTGTTTTTTTTTTTTTTTTTTTTTTTTTTAGGAGAGAAGAATATATGAGTTTGAGGTGGGAATTAAAAGAGCATCAGAATAAATGAGTATAGGATTATGTTGGAATGATTTGCCAGAGTTTAGGAGATGGTTAACTGATACTTATAGTCTTTTTAGTAATAATATAAGGAAAGAAGATTTTTTTGTCTTCTTTTTATTGAAGATTTCTGGTTCCACTGCTTCGATACTCTATCACTCTTCCAGATTATTTGTTTTGTGTTATGAATTACCCAAGATGTGGGCTGGCTTTGACATATTTCCTTCTTCATGGGGCTTGGTTATTTAGAATATCTAAAAAAGTGGGTAGAAGGTTTCTGCTGCTTCATCTACGGTGAGATGTTTTAGCTGGTGCCAGTTTATTAGTTTAAGGGCATCCATGAAAGAACTTATACTGAAATTATGTTGTGCTCTGCATTATACAGGTTTCTTATTGTAATGTCTTAAAAAAAAAACTTTTATTAAAATTTTAGCAATAGAAAAAAAAAAAAAAAAAAAAAAAATATATATATATATATATATATATATATATAACTATTTACAAGAGTCCATAACATGAATATCATATAAGAAATGTTGTTAAGCTATTAATATTTTAAGTAAATCTTTAATTTTAAGCCACGATTAATAAGGATAACTGAAGTTCTCATCATTATAGTTCATAGGTTCATAGGTGTGTACTATGCTAATGGCTCTGGAGACTTTACAAGGCAAGCCCATAGGATTACCCTGGCATTGTGTCACCCAACCTTAGTTCCCAGTGCCTCTGTCAAGTTGACCAACTGGAGTGATCCCAGGGGTGAATTTTCTATTTCCCATTCACTCATCAAGAGTTTTCTTGAAGAGAGCCAGTGAGGTGCTCTGTTTGACATGTATGGGAAGTATATTCCATAGCATGGGCAGTCTCTGGGTTGTGAACCTGTCCCTCCAGCACATTCTGTTGATTGTGGTAATGAGGTCTCTGGAATGTGTGGTGCGGAAGGATTGGGATTTATTTAGATGTAGCATGTCTGACCCAGCTTTGTAAGTCAAGCAGAGATAGCCTCTAAGTAGGTCATATGAGACAGAGAATAGTTGGAGTTTTTTGAGTCTGTCCATATAGGACGAGTGTTTAAAGCCTAGAATCCTCTTTGTGAGGTACTTTTGTGCCCTCTCCAGTTGTTGCTGGTGTCTAGTGAAGTACATGCCAGATGGGACATTGTACTCGATGATTGGCCTAATGAGGGAAGAGTAAAGGGAGACAATGACCTCTTTCTTCCTGGATGCAAAACCCTTAGTAATGAGATGTGCCACATAGAAGGACTTTCTGACCACAGTGGCAATGTGGTGGTCAAAAGAGATGTTGCTGTCAACCTGTGTTCCCAGATCTCTTATAATGCCTTCTGCGTTCAGTGGACTACCATCGATGTGGTAATTCATGGGAACTGGGTTTTTCCCAAAGGGGATGATGACACATTTTTTGGCATTGAGCTTAAGGCCATGGTTCTGATACCAGTTGTTGGTCTCAGTGAGGCCTTTCTGTAGGATGTCAACATCATTTGGGGAGTTAATAATAGCTCCCAACTTGCAAGCTTCTGTGAACTTTGTCAGCCAGAGTCCCTTCATGTTGGCCTGGACTTCAGAGAAGTAGATGCCAAACAGGAGAAGATTCAGGACTGAACCACTTGTGACTGGTCAGCAGTCTGACTTGCAGTCAGCTACTTTCACACTGTGGGTTCTATCTGTGAGACAGTTTGCAACCCACCTAGTGATATAGGGGTACATGCCTAGCTTACTGAGCTTTTCTATGATACCTGAGTGGGGAATGGTATCAAAGGCCTTGGCCAGATCAAGGTAGGCTGTGTGGACCACCTTGCCTTCATCCACACCTCTGGTGACTGACTCAAAAAAGTTAAGCAGGCATGATCTACCCTTCACAAAACCAAATTGTGTGGGATCCAGAGTTTGGAGATTCCCTATATCCTTGTTTATTACATCCATGATGATGCGTTCCATAGCTTTGTATATAAGACTCATTATACTAATGGGGCATTAGTTCCTAGGATCTGTAGTTGCTCCTCCTTTGTGAAGAGGGATAACTGTAGCAGTGCGCCATTCAGTAGGGACAAAGGTTGAGATGAGGCTGTGATTGAGCAGGGCACACATGTCAGGTGCCAGTTCATTCTGTAGTTCATGTAGAACACAGCCAAGGATATTGTCAGGTCCCATAGAAGCTGCATTCTTGGCCTTGGACAGTGTTGTTTTTACCTGTGCAGCAGTAATACTGGGTGCCTGGCAATCTACTGTTAATGTGATAGGTCCTTTGGGAGGGGAGAGAGGGCTAAAGTTGGCATTGAATCTGTCGGCCAATATATTGGCAATATCTGTTGGCTCAGTAGAGGAGATACCTTTGTGCAGTAGCTCAGAGCAAATCTGAGTATTGCCATGGAAATTCTGTACATAACTATAGAAGGCCTTGTGGTTGTCTTTACTATCTGATGGAATTCTGTTTTCATAGCTAGCTTTAGAGGATTTGATGAGGGATCTCAACTTTTTAGTTGAGGCTGATAAGGGATTTTTTCCAGTCTTGGGACTTCACCTTATTCCCCATCAGTTTCCTCCTTCTGTTGTAGAATTTGTTTATGGCAGGGGACTACCAGATTAGCTTCCTATTTTTGGAGGAGAGAGTTGTGGTTCTATTGGGTATGCCGAGATCCATGCATTTGTGTACGTGTCCTTACAGTGCATTGATGAATGATTCAGCAGTCATGCAACTATTCTCCATTTGCATGGGTGCCGTGAAGTTAACCACCTCTGTTTTTAGGAACCCAAAGTTAGGTTTGGAGAAGTTTTTCATGGTGGTTACCTTTGCAGGGTGAGGGGGTGGAAGGGATGTGGATTTCTAAAGTGAAGGTTATTAGTTTGTGGTCAGATCTAACAAGGGAGGAGTTGACTATTGGTGTAGAGCAATGGTCGCCCATGTTAGTAATGAACAGGTCAAGGATGCTGCTACCTCTAGTGGGGGTAAGATCGAGCTGGTCCAGGGCATTGGAATTAATAAATTCCAGGAAACATTGGGCAAGTATATTGGTACATGAGTAGTTTTCCCAGTTAATGGAGGGTTAGTTGAAGTCACCCAATATGAGAGTGTTAGGTCGGACCCTAATATTCTCCAGGGTGCTTAGGAACATGGAGTGTGAGTATTGGGACATAGTTGGGGACCTATAGCAGGCTAGAACCTGAATCGCTGTCTTACCCAGTGTTAGCTGCACCTGAAGTATCTTTGATGCATTATGTTGGGCTACCAGTTTGGAGGTGTGCGCATGTTTTATGAATATCAAAACATCACCACCTTTGGAGCTTTGGTAAGGCTGAATTAAACAGTTTAAAAAGAAAGACTTTAGAAAAAGTAGTAACCTTAGTTAAGTTTGTTATTGAGGGTAGGCCAGTGTAGCTGTCCATTTTATTTTTCTTTTTAAAAAAATTCCCAACTGGATGCAGTTCTTCTAACTGTGCAAGCCTTTCAGCGTGGGAGCCATGAGAAGAGATAATACCTAATAATAGATATTTAGTGTTAGTTCAACAGCAGAAATAGAACTATAGCCAAAAAAAATGATTGAACAGTGTTTCATGCCATATATAACACAGCAACTGAGAGAAAAAACATAATCCTTACATTAATAGTGCACTGCACTGCCCTAAGAAACAGTTTCAAGTATTCGGTAGCTAAATAGAAAAAGTAAGCAGGATACAGCACATACAAGAAGAAACACTAATCAGGGTCACACTATTCCGCATACAGCATCTTGTATCTTTAGCCTGAAAATAAAGCCCAAATGCTACTACCATTGAAAAGTCGGCTGGTTGTAGAGTCTAGGATTTAAGAAGTAGACTAAATACTGCAACAAAGTTACACTGATCCACCAACAATCACTTCAGTTTAGCAGCAGCAAGAAAGCACAAAATCAGTTACCCAAACAATTCCTCAGCCTCATGTATTAATACACTTTTAAACATTCAGAGTCAGCATAACATTTCTCTTATTATTAAATCTACAGTTGTATTTAATCAAAGGGTCAGTAACACAAAATTACATGCCAAGTTTACAACAGGATAGCCATCTGGGTCGAGAGCACTGGGGAGTTTGAAAAATAGAGGTTAATTGAGGTGGTTAAGCAACCTTGGATTGTTAGCAAGGCAGGGGGAGGGGTACATGTAAGGGGCTAACCACACCAGAGGAATCCTCAGGGCCTGTGATTAAAGTAAGAGACCTTTTCTTGCTTTTGCACTTGCTTTAAATTTTAATCTATGTTCTGTTTTTAAACACAGACAGCAACTTTAACAGTACAATTTGGTGAAACTTTTTAGCATTAGGAGCCTTATTTAAGGGTTGGGAAGTTTGGTGCTGTTGACCCAGTATGGCTGAATTAAACAGTTTAAGCAGAAAGACTTTAGAAAATGTAGTAACCTTAGTTAAGTTTGTTATTGAGGGTAGACCAGTGTGGCTGTCCATTTTATTTATGTTTTTAAAAATATTACCAACTGGATGCAGACTTTCTAACTGTGCAAGCCTTTCAGGGTGGGATCCATGAGAAGAGATAATACCTTAGTTAAGTTTGTTATTGAGGTTAGACCAGTATGGCTGTTTTATTTTTCTTTTTAAAAAAAATTCCCAACTGGATGCAGACCTTCTAACTCTGCAAGCCTTTCAGAGTGGGAGCTGTGAGAAGAGATAATACCTTAGTTACGTTTGTTATTGAGGGTAGACCAATGTAGCTGTCAGGTCTATATTAGAACACAGAACATTTGAAATGTTGGGTGTTCTAATATCGACCCGTTTTCAGCGAACGCTGAAAATATCGATGTAACAAGAAACCGAATTCTTTCCCTAGGAAAGAATTCGGTTGTCTGTTTCTGTTGCTTTGGTATTTTTAGTGCTCTGGTGGAAAGTTACGGGCCGGGTTCAGGTAAGTGTGTGATTGTGTGGACGTGTGGGTTAGGGCGGGTTAGGTGAGTTAGGGTTAGGGTGTGGGTCAGGTAAGTGTGCGATTGTGTGAACGTGTGGGTTAGAGTGGTTTAGGTGAGTTAGGGTTAGGGTGCGGGTGAGGTGACTGTTCAATAGTGACGGACCTTAGGGTTAGGGTTTGGGTTAAGGTAAGTGGATAGTTAGTGGTGTTTGTATAGTTTAGTGTAGGGTTAGGTGTTAGAGTTTAGGTGTATGTGTGTGGATTGCTGCTTGTTTGGTGTGCTTGTGTTGTGTGTATGTGTTTTGGAATAGCAAATTTTTTCCCTAGGAAAAAATTTGCTGTTCCCAATGTTCGATGTTTTTTTTTTCGATCGCTAGGGTTTGATATTAGAACACTCGACATTATGAATGTTCGGTGTTCTAATATAGACACTGGCTGTCTGTTTTATTTTTCTTTTTAAAAAAATTCCCAACTGGATACAGACCTTCTAACTGTGCGAGCCTTTCAGAGTGGGAGCCATGAGAAGAGATAATACCAAATTTACAGCAGGATAGCCGTCTGGGTCGGGAGTACTGGGGAGTTTGAAAAAAAAAGTAAAATAAAAATAAAAAAATAAAAAATAAATAAATAAATAACATAAAAAACTAAAAGTAAAAATAAAATATAAAACACTGAATTCCCAGGGTTGAGAAACAAATGTGAAGTTTTATCAGTGCAAATTAGTAAAAATGGAAAGTGGGCCTTCTATACTGTACACTGTTTCCACGCTGTTTTGTTTTGTATGTTTTAGACTTCAGTCCTGTATAACTTGTCAAACTAAAACACTGTGCATATAAATCAGCACATTGTTCTTATATACACATATTTCTAAAGGGATAATATTCTTCTACAGTTAATTGTCTCATAGCAGTATGTGCATATCATCCCCCCAAAAAATGCAATTATTAGCCCATTGGGCTAACCTTTATATTGATATCTCATGAACTAACTTGTTATGAATCCCTAAACTTTGCTAAATTTCAACACCCCCTAAGATAAACAAGCCCCCTCACTCCTATAACCTCTCTAACACACAGTAACATAACATCTTCTTCATCCTACCTTTTTCCACAGTTTCATAGACTATCCCATATTAAATATCACCAATTGAGAAAAGCAGACCCTTCCCTCTGTAAACTTATCAAACTATCATTTAACACTCAAAATTGTTTACTACTACATGGTGACATCCAACCAAACCCTGGTCCTAACTATACCACCCTTAATACTTCATCAGCAAATATTTCTACTACTCTCTCACTCCCAAAAAGCCCAGACTCTCTACTTATAGGTCACCTCAATATATGCAGTGTAAATAATAAAATAACCCAGCTACATGCCCTATTAGACACCTATTCCTTTGACATCTTATGCCTTACTGAAACTTGGCTTAAACCCAAAACTAAAGACAATGATATTATCCCACCAGGCTATAACATTCTCAGACGTGACCGTCTAAATAAAAAGGGTGGTGGGGTAGCAATTCTCTTCAAATCTGAATTGAAGGTTACAGCACTAGATACCCAACCACCACCTAATAATGCTGAAATTCTAACCTTTAAACTCCAAATTAATACAAAAAAGCTATATATATTATTTGCTCATAAATCCCCCAGGTAATAACATCAGTACTCTTGAAAATACCCTTTGCTGGCTTTCCATGTCCCTACCACTAGAAACCATATTCCTTGGTGATTTCAATATTGATTGGAATGGATGCACCGTTGCCAACCCAACTACTCATATAAACCTCTTTGGCTTCCAGCAAACCATTACCTTCCCTACCAGAACTCACAAACCTGGCAAGAAACAAACTATATTAGATTGGATACTAGTTAATAGTAACCCCCATGCCTATAAAACAGGTATACTCCCAGATGACATAAGTGGCCACTCTCCTACTTTTATTACTAGGCAAAAGACCCACTTTTGCAATCAACTAGCATTTAGAACTACCAGAAACAAGATAGACTTCAACCCATATAACTTCCAAGCTGATCTCAAAGCCTGCAGTTGGGCACCCCTAAAATACTTACCTCTTGATGATGAAGTGTCTTTCTTTAACAAAAAATGTTTGCAAATCCTAGATCACCATGCTCCCACCTGCACTGTTAGAATTAAAAACAAACCAGCTCCCTGGTTCTCCAAAGACACCAGGCTTAACATTCGACTAAGAAATAAACTCTGGTCCAAATGGAGAAAAACTAAAATCCCAATTGACCACTTTAACTTTAGAAAACTTTGTAATAATACAAAAAATATATATTCCTTGACAAAAAGAACTACTACCTCAAACTCCAACAGACCCAACAGCAAAACCCACAAAAGTTCTGGTCAGGAATTAATAAACTACTCCACCCAGGACAGTCCAAAACACCCACCCCTTCAAACTTAACTGAAACTTCTCCCAACCAAATTTCTGACACCTTTAATAAATTTCTCTCTGAAACAGTTCAATCACTAGCTAATACCTTACCACCTGTTACCACCACCAAACTAATCTCACTACCCAACTTGCCCCAAACATTTAACCTCCAGCCTGTTCCAACATCTCTCATACACTCTCTACTTCTCAAAATTAAATCATGTACACCATCAGATGACCTCCTCCCAGATGAATACCTACAAATTGCAGCTGGTGTACTTGCCTATCCTGTTTCTATCTTAATAAACAGAACCATTTCAGAATCCTATATCCCATCCATCTGGAAAGTCTCACATATTATCTCTTTGCATAAGGGAGGTACCTCCAATGACTTATCAAACTTCTGCCCCATAGCTCTTCTCTCTCCTCTAGCTAAAATTATGGAGAGATGTATCCGCCGTCAGTTACTGCATCATCTCCTCCAAAATGACCTACTAGTGGACTGCCAACATGGTTTCAGACCTTACCATAGTACTACAACTGCTCTTCTGTCCTTTACAGAATATGTTAATAAAAATAGGAATACTAACCAGCTATCTTCTGCCCTTTTCATGGACCCCTCAAAGGCCTTTGATATGGTTAACCACCAACTATTGACAGGGATACTTAAATCACTTTCTGTTGATTCTAAATTAGTACAATGGTTCCAATCCTAACTGGAAAACAGAAAACAAGCAGTCCTGTGGGACAATAAACTATCCTCTCAGCTTCCAGTCACCCTTGGAGTTCCACAAGGATCAGTTCTTGGACCACTCCTTTTTACTATTTTCATTAATGATCTGAAAACTTCCCTTCCCGTGCATACAATATGCTAATAATTCAACTCTGATATGTACTGCATCTTCCCCAGCAGAACTACAATCCAATACACAAACAGTCTTTACCCAAGTAGAAAACTGGTTCCATCAAAGATGTCTCCTCCTTAACCCAAAAAAAATAAATTATTACTTTTTACTCCTACACAGAAATCCCCCCTATGAATCTCATAATTACATCAAATAATGGTACAGAAATTGCTCTCAACACCACCACCAAACACCTGGGTGTAACTATTGACAACAATCTCAACTTTAACACACACATAAATGCAACTATTAAATCAGTTAATAGAAAACTTAGATTCCTTTATAGCATCAATCCCTTTCTCACAGCCTCAGCTAAGATTTCCATTGCTCAGACCCACCTCATTTCAACACTTCTCTACGCCTCCCCTATCTATACTAACTTATCCAAAAACAACCTGAATAAACTAGCAACCTCCTACAACATAGCCAAATTTGCCACAGGTGCCCCCTTTCATACCCACCATTGCCATAATCTTAAATGTCTAGGATGGCTGAAAGTTCACAACCAAATACTTTTCCAGCAACTCATTTTTATCCACAAAATTGTACATAATCCTACAGATACTCCCATACTCTGCAACTTCTTTAACTCCTATAAAAATTTACCAACCCTAAGATCCGCAAAAAAGCTACAAGTATCCACCATAAAACTCCAACAACAAATCCGGGGACTGCTTGTTCTCAAATGCTGTTGGCAATACTTGGAACAAATTTCCAAAAGAAATAACATCCCTAACTTCCACCAACCTTTTCAAGAAACAATTAAAAATCTTCATTAAAAACCAATGGCTCTGCCCCTGCTCTAATCCTGACTGATACTAATTCTCCTATTTGTCTAAATAGTTCTCAACTAAAAACTTTTTTTCTGATATTTTCTCTATGCTCCACAATGTCCTTGAATCAAATTTTTTTTGTCTAACTGCTTATTGACTGCCCTGCTGTCCTGAGAAAACTCATGTACAGTAAATGTTTTTTTTTGTTATTTTCTTTCTTAATACAACTGTAATATAACAATCTGTCTTCTATGTGTAACCTATAACTGATTTTTAAAAATTTTTGCTAAGCTGTTGCTATACTTATGTAAATTGTTTGTGTTTTACCACTGTTTTGTGGACTCTATGGGCCAGATTCACGATGGCTTGCATGGAGTCTAAGAGTAGAGTAAGACTCCATGCAGCCATCATGTCCGATGAGCGATCCAGGAACAGCCTGCAGGGGCTTGCAAGAAAGCTCCTAAAACGGCTCTTACACGGACAGGGCTGGGCTATGCAAATTACCTCAATTGCAGGTGAAAGGCATGCAAATGAGGTAGATTTGCAATTCAGGAAACCCGAACCTGTCTGAGTAAGAGCAGTGTTATCTGCAGAAATGTACTCAGTTGACAACTGAGTTCCATTCTGCAGATAGCAAAACGGAGCCGTGACATCTCCAAATAAAGGTTGCATCCAGTGCAGGAAGCATGCCAATGGCCAAATATATGGCCAATGGCAAGGTTTCCTGATGCAATATGAAAAAAAATATAATTTATTTTTTTTCTCTGATTTCCAATGTTTAAGCGTAGCGCAGCACTGCGCAAATGGGCTGTGCTCTAAAACCCAGAAAAATAAAAATTAAAACCCACAAATGTGGATTTTATTTAAATTGTTAATTAACAATGCAAGGGAATGGCAAGCTGAAGACAACATGGCCACCGAGTAGAGGTTGCTAAGGGGGGAAGCACAGACTAAGAGATGTAACCAAGCATTAGTAGGCAATCCTATGCAAAGGAGGGTTAGGATAGTGAATCGCAGGTTTACATAGCAAATGAGCACAGTCAGTGGAGTGTAGAAGTAGGATAAGGGGAGTAACAGAGTAGAAGATAGGTGACATCATGAGTGGGGTATGAATGAAAGAAGGGAAGCTCATTGGAGCAGAGTGGCATGTGTCAGCTGTCATTTACACATCATTGAAAGAGGTGTGTCAACAGGTAGGCTAGGTAAAGGCAAGAAATGGAAGGTGTATGCCATGAATAACACCAAAGTTTCTTGCTGAGTGGGTATGCAAGCTTGTGCTCACCTGTAAACCCGAGTAAGACAGTGTGCACACATGCAAGCGTGAGTGCGCGTGTTTAAGCCGGAGTAAGCATGTATAAGGCAGTTTAAAGTGTTGTAAGCGCGTTTGCACTGGTGTGAGAGCGTTTTTACCCAAATAAGCAAGTTGTAGTCTGTGTAAGCGTGTGTGTGCGCGTGTGAGCTGCTGTGAGCATGTTTGCGCTTGTGTGCACGGTGCTGCCCCCTGAGGAAACGGAAAGGAAATAGGAAGCACAACAAATAGTAGGAAGCTACCAGGGAGTACTAGCAGAGCTAGCAGGTGAAAACAATCAGAATCAGGCAATTACACAGGCAGTACACTAGCACAGCCCAGTCTAGCACTTAAAACTCTGCAAACAACAGTCCATTATGTTTCTCACAAGAGACACTGCAGTAAGATAATAGAAGTGAAAACTGAAAAAGCTTCACTGAGACAAAGAAATGTTAGGGGCTGCCATTGCTGTTATAAGGCGACATATGCAACATGCTGAGGGTGGTGACAATGGAAATGCTGCTGGACAACCCACAGTGAGGAGACGGAGAAGAGTATACAGGCCCAGGGTAACCTACCAGGGGCTACATGAGCTGGTGATAGTGGTGCGCTATAGAGTGGACAGAGACCTCCTGCAGCAAATTGTTGAGCTGTGCAGGCCACAGCTCACACACAGAACCAACAGAGGGGAACCCATCCCAGTGGAAACCAAGGTATGTGTTGCCCTAAGAATATTAGCAACAGGTACCTTCCAGAGACCAACTGGTGATATGATGGGGATATCACAGGCATCAGCATCTAGGGTACTGCACCAGTTCCTGGATGCCATGTCAGCACATGTCGGTGATCATGTATATTTCCCCAATTCCCATGAGGTATTGGCCAGCAATATGCGTCTCTTCCAGCAAATAGCGGAATACCCTGAGGTAGTGGGTGCAATAGACTGCACGCACATACACATCAAAGCTCCAGCTGGTGAGTGGGGTAGGGTCTACTTCAACCGCAAGGGCTTCCCCTCCATCAACTGCCAGGTCATGTGTGATGCCCAGGGCATAATACTGAATGTGTGTGCTGGCTGCCCTGGAAGCTACCATGATTCCCATATCTGGCATCTGACGCAGCTGTACCAGACATTTGCCAATGGGGACATCCCACATGGTCACCTAGTGGGGGATGCTGGCTATGCACTGGAGCCATGGCTGATGACACCCATCAGAAATGCACACACACCTGAACAGAAACGCCATACTGAGGCACACGCACAAACACTATATGTAATCGAGCGTGTGTTTGGGCTGCTCAAGTCATGGTTCCGGTGGCTGGACACATCTGGTGGAGCCTTGCAGTCCTCGCCAACTACATGTACCCAAATTGTCATGGTATGTGCTATGCTACATAATTTGATCCTGCGAAAACAGCTGCAGCAGAACCAGCATAGGCCTGGGCCAAACAGCCCCCCACCATTGCCAAAGTCATCACAGGCAGAGCGTGACTCTGAAGAGGAACAACCTGAGCCTGCCCCAGTAGGCAGAAGGAGGCGTGCCCAGTATGCTTTGGCCTTGGCAAAGAGGCACTGCATAGCACATACACTGGCTCAGTAGGAACTCTGGAAATGATACCTCTCTCTGACTCGCACATATAGTAAAAGGGATGCCTAAGTTGACACTACCTGCTTTCAAACATGTAGAGGGAGTGTAGTATGTGCAGCCGACATAGGCAGCCCTGCAGCAACACCTGAGGCATGATTGCCATATGTTAAGCAATTTAAATCAGTGCTAAACAGCATTTACCACCATGTAGTATATGCAAACAGAATTGCACACACCAACTAGTGAAACTGTGGTCAATGTTGAGTAATATTGGGAAACATCCAGCAACGTTGCTGAATATTCAGCAATGTTGGACAAGCCTGGTCTAAGAAGGGCATAGCTGAACAAAAGCCAACATGCTCATATTTGCTTAACTGGCCCTTAAGCAGTCTGGTCTGCTCAGTATGAAAGTATAAAGCAGTGATGGGCCTCGAACCCACCATACTGTGCACTGTAGTTAAAGTACTGAACCACTAAACCATGACAGTATTGCAGTGGTCAGCCAGTATGAAGGAATGTTGATAAGTCTATGCAAAGTATCTCATGGGAACCCTGCAGGCACAGCATAATTTCTGTTGAGTTATGACACAAAGGTGAGTCCTGCAGTAAGAACAGAACTTGACTTACAACACACACACACACACAGTATAAATGTTAATATTGGTCATGTTCACACACATCCACAAATGTAGTGGACCTCAGATTGCAACATACTGAAAGGTCACACTGGGCATGCTCACACACTTGAATAAATGAGACAAACATCAGGCAACAAAACATGGAAAGCCTGAACTGGTCATGCTCACACACTTAGGGCATGTCTGAGTACAGCAGTGGGCCACACATATCTGGCAGTTGCATGTGTTAACCCAGGAACCTCTCGCTATCCAGTAATCCACCTTGTGCACACAGTTACATGACAACAGACACATATATAATATAGTGGAACCCTGTCGTAATCAAATATGTTCTGCAGATACCTATGTTTTTCATAGAAATTGGGAAAGCAAAGATGATAAAGACCTGCAAACAGTATCAGCAATAAATATTGTGCATCCCAAACATAAGCATAGGTTCAGAGGTCGATACTAGGCTGTCTGCCCTAGGGCATGTACAAGCCTAGCCAGAGTGTGTTTGGCTTTTGCAACCCTGTCAGATTACTACACTGTGCCAGTGAATAGTAGGTCACACAAGATAGCCCATGTACATCTAGGCTAGTGTGCCTCTGTCTAGCAGGGACACAGAAGATATCCCAGGGGTAAACATAGGATCACCCATACAGCCGTCAAGATGCCCCTGTAGGTGGTCAGTGGGTGGCTCTGCCTATGTGAAACTGTGATCACAATCCGGAGTGAGTGGAGGCCCTGGGATAAGAATCTGTCCCTCCAGCATGTCGTATTAACATCTGTGCTGAGGTATATGTCCCTGGAGTGTGTAGCTCCAAGGGAGTCGGATATCCTGAGGTGGAGCATGTTCAGTAATTCTGGGTTGGGTATTTCTGTAAACAACAGGCACACATCATATCCAAGTAGGTGGTAAGCGACTGAGTATAACTGGAGTTACTGCATCCAAACTGTGCAGGTCTTCCGTGTGAGTCCCTACATCTGCTTGGTGAGGAACTTCTGTGGCCAGTACAGTTGCTGCAGGTGTTGGGTAAGGTACACCCCAAATGTGGCATTGTAACCAAGCATGGTTGTGATGAGTATAGGGGCACAATGACCTCACTCGATCTAGATGTGAAACCATATGGGATAAGGTGCCTTATATAGAAGGTCTGTCCAACCACTTTGGCAACGTGAATGTCAAAGGCGACAGTACAAACAAGTCATGTCCCCAATCACCTAACAACTCCTACCATATGTAATGGAGTACTACCTATGTGGTAATGTGTGGGCATGTTGCTATTCCCAAAGGGGATGACTATGCAACTAATGGCATTTAGCTGTAGGCCATGGCTCAGGCACCAGTCATCCATCTCTGTGAGACCCTGTTTGAGTATGCATGTGGCAGCCAGAGAGTTGATTATGGCACCCAGTTTGCAGTCAAGTGCGAACAAGGTCAGCCATATTTCCCCTGTGGTAGCCTGTACATTAGACAAATATATACTGAACAAGGGAGGTCCCAGGACCGAGCCGTGTGGGATGCCACATGTAACTGGTATATAGTCAGACATGGCACCTGCAATTCTGGCCATGTGGGTGCTATCCCTGATCGAGGTAGCAATCCATCATGTGAAATATGTGTCCATATCGACGCTGGTGAGCCTATGCATAATGGCCCAGTGGGTTATTGTGTGGAAGGGGTTTGCAAGGTTCAGGTAGGCTGTGTGGACAACTGTCCCTATGTAGATGGACCTGTTAACCGTCTAAAGAATACAAACATGGTCAAGAGGCAAGATCTGCCTACAACAACGCTGAAATGTGTAGGAAACAGTGTCTGTAGGTTCCTGATGTCTATGTGTAAGAGACCCATGACAATACACTCCATAGCTTTGCAGAACAGGCTAGTTAGGCTTATAGGGCAATATTGTCTGTGGTCTGTTGTGGCACCAACTCTGTGGAGTGGGACCACTGTTGCTGTACGCCATTCCGTGGGTACATATCCTGTAGTAACTCCAATATTGCACAGTGATGTAATGTGAGGGTTACGCCTGTCATGAAGCTCATGTAAGATGCATGCCAGGACACCATCTGGTCCCATTGATGCTGTGATGTATACTTTGGGGAGGGTATCACTCACCTGTTACTGTGTGATGTCAGGGAGGTTACACTCTGTTGGGATGGATAGTTGCCCCCTAGAGGGGATGGGGGAGACATGTGCACTGAACCTGTTTGCCAGGATGCTGGCAATGCCAGTGGGTTCAGGATAAGTTTAGTCAGTATGCAGTAACTCACAGCATATCAGTGAGTGTCCACCCAAGTTCCTGACATAACTGAAGAAGGCCTTGTTATAGTCCAATGTGTCTGGTGCAATTGTCTGTAAGAAGCAGCCCTTAGATAAGTTCATGAGTGATCGTAGCTGTCTGCTAGTACAGATCACATATGCTTTCCCTGTCTGGGATTGTGCTCTATCATGTAGTAGCTTCCTCCTGATGTTGTACAGCTTATTAATGGCTGGGGTCTACCAGACCGGTCCCGTGCCATGGAGGAGTGAGTATTGTTGTTATTTGGGATAGCACAATCCATGCAGTCCACAAGGTGTCCATAGAATGTGTATGTAAAGGATTCAGCAGTTGGAGCTGTATTTGCCACTGTCTCAGGGTCTCTGAAGGATACCACCTTGCTTTGGTGAAGTGAAACGTTGGCTCATGAGAAGTTCACCAAGATTACCCAGGATGGGTGTGTGGAGGGTATATGTATGTCCAGTGAGATATACGTAGATTCTGACCTTACCAATGAGGGATATATCGCTGGTGTGGAACATAGAGTCCCCATGTTGGTGATGATCAGGTCCAATATGTATTTTCCCTTGTGGCTGTGGTGACTGGTTGTGCCATAGCATATGAATTTATAAATTGCAGCAACTGTTGGGTGAGGGTGTTGGGGCCTGAGTAGTATCCCCAGTCAATATTTGTGTATTTGAAGTCACACAATATAATGGTGTTTGTGGAGACCTTCATATTCTCCACTGTTCCCAGGAATGCCAAGTGTGGTTCCTGAGTATGGGAGGGTGGTCTGTAGCAGGCAACAAACTGAAAGGCAGTTTTTCACAATGGTAGTTGTATAGGTATGATCTGTGATGCTTTGTGCAGTGCGACTAACCCAGAGGTGTGTGTATCTGTGATGTATATGGATACTCCCCCTAGTTGTGTTGTCCGTTCCAAGTCCTGTGGTCAGAACGCATGGTATGAAACATAACCTGGTAGTGCTGGTGTGCATATGTGAACCTGAACTAGGCGTCTGATAGTGCACAGATATCGCTATCCTCCATACTGAGGAGAGTCCTGAGTGGCCGCAATATGAGGTAACACATCTGGTGTTGAGCAGCATTACACTTAGTGTCATTTAACCTGTAATGTCTGTGGAGGTGGGTTTGTCTTTTGAGCCCTGCTCAACAAATGCACTATGGTGGTAGCAAGAGCCTTAGCCAGCATTCAAAGGTCCAAGGCTGGCAGGTGCAAGCTGTCCATAGTGAAGCTACGTGGCATGTCGAGCATGTCACCACAGGCTGACAGGCACTGTATCCCCTATGAATGACACCAATTTGTTAGCCAACTGTTAAACGTGATATGTTTGTCTGTATACTGTGACATCATAATTGGTGGGTGTAAGATGCTAGACAAGGTCAGGGTCATACTGGCCTGGGCTACATGATCATAGTGTTCCTTGATGTACCATGTCATGTGGTCCAGGGAGTAACGTCTGAGGTTTTATGCACCAGTATGGGCAATGATGGTGCCAGTCCTGTACTTGCTTTGGAGTGACCTGACTGCATGTGTTATGTGGCAGATCCTGGCAGCTGACAGGCAGCCCAAAGTGACTATTCCCATATTTGGGCTGGAGAGTGGTACGTCAGTGTGTCTGACAATAAGTGTCGCCTATTACAAGTGTATTAGGTGTGTTGTTTATCCCGAAGGGCAGTGACTGTGTGGCACACTGACATTGTGAACTATGTGATATGTGAGTATTGTAGTGGGGTAGCAGTTGTGTGTGTGCCTGCTGTGGATGTCTCTGCTGAGTGCTGTCACTGGAGGATATGTGAGACTGATATGTAGTGTGTGTGGTTACCTTCACCACCTGATAGACTGTGCCAGTCATGGGTCGAGAGAGTTCATCTCACACATATATCTGAGTTTGTCGGGAGGAGGAGAGGGTTGTCTCTGTACATGAGGCAGATGTGACATTGTGTCAATATCACAATATTCACCAGCTGGACTGGAGAGTACACACGAAACCGACCCCTGGACATGCCGGGATATTATGGTGACATACACTGTAGCCAGATCACAAAGGATCAGTAGGGTGTTAAGTGTGTAAAAGAGTATAACAGGGATAAGTGCTCAGGTTCATTGGTGTTCTGTAAAGAGTAGCTGAGAAGGAGTCCAGACTGAATCATGACACCTCTGACAGCTATGTCATATATAGCAATGTACACCCATATATGTCCTGAGTCAGGGCCAACTGTACCTGACTGACAATGCCGACATCCTGACAGACAGGCCCATATATACAGACCCACCTCCCACTGACGATAGTCCATATCATCATACCAGGAGATATCACATGTAGAATGGATGAATAGCTACCCCCAATGCCAAAAGCATGGCAGCAAGTGGATTACATTGATTCCCAATATGTGTCATGCATAAACTACAGAACAAACAGATCCTGCACCTGAACAGTCAGCTGAGCCTCCCCCCCTACACAGGATGTGGAACCGTTGAATGTGTTACAGCAACATATGGCACTCCACACAAGTGTTGGTGCACAACACACCATGGGAAGTACAGTCTAGTAGGCCTATGACATCTGATCTGCAAGGCCATGGAGTCCATCATGGTTGTAGTCATAAACAGAGCTATTGGAAGCTGACATACACACAACCCTACTAACTGTGGTATGTTCATGTGCGGATCATGGTTCCCAAACATGCTGGACTGTTTGCAAGGCAGCCACCCAGGACATACATCACTGAACACAGCTACACATGTCTAACATAGACTTTGAATAGCCCTTTATCAACATCCCAGACACATGTAGTACCCACAAAACCAGCAAGCTGTGCATAAATATGTGTTGATATATGAAGGAATGTCAATGTGTCCACAGATAGATCACACAAGGTAAGGATTATGAGTTCCTGTTCAAGCTGTTGACACCCGACAACCCACATGGACCATTCCTGGAATGGCATAAAACAAAGTGTACATACATTACCTTGTCCAGTCTGATGATGTTACCATCCTATTAATACAGCAGGAGAAGGGAAGCCAGCAAGTAAAGCAAATGGCGTGCCATGTTAATGCGTCTCTCTCTCTCTAATATCATAACATAGTTAGGTAGGGGTTTGAATCCTGCAAACGCTGACTGTCTGTGGGTGGTGTGTGTATGTGTGCAGTTGTCTTTGAAAGGAGTTCCCTTTTTGGAGACTGGGAAAACACACTAAAAGAGGTACATTCCTCTTTGGAAAGACTGATGATGTCACCATCCTACAAATACAGACAGAGAATGGAAACCACCCAGTAAAGCAAATAGCGTGTTAATGCATCTCTCTCTAGTATCATAACATAGTAAAGTAGGGGTTTGAATCCTGCAAATGCTGACTGTGTGTGTGTATGTGTGCAATTCCCTTTGAAAGGAGTGCCCTTTTTGGAGACTGGGAAAACACACTAAAAGAGGTACATTCCTCTTTGGAAAGACTGATGATGTCACCATCCTACAAATACAGACGGAGAAGGGAAACCACCCAGTAAAGCAAATAGTGTGCCATGTTAATGCATCTCTCTCTAGTATCATAACATAGTTAGTTAGGGGTTTGAATCCTGCAAACACTGATTGTGTGTGTCACTGTTGGTCAATGCGGTGTGGGTTTTGCTCTTACTGTGGTATGACATATTACGATTACAACAGTAAGTGCATTGCACACATCAGGTATCTGCGTGGCAAATATATGTGTGTACATGTCCCCTCAATCAGTACAGAAGTGTGACGCCTGCATAGTACATGAATACATTTGTTTCCATTGACAGGTTGTGCCGCTGCTTCTCAAATCGTAGGTCACATATGTATGTATGTGACAAGGCAGTCCACTGTCATGATCTGTGGCCAAGGTCATCTGTGCCACACACACCCATGACAGTTACTTAAGAGTAGTGTGAGTGAGGGTATATGTCAGACATGTTCATACACAACAACAACTGCCAGTAATGGACAGTCTTTATAGGTGTACAACTGCCTTGTGGATATGCATTCAGGCCTCTAATGTCTTATGTGATACACCTTGGGACTCCACAATACCTATGGTTATGTGGATACCAAGGGACACATGACATAACATGAGGCTGTATGTACACATTGGTACCCAACATACATGTTGAGGGCTACCACCTATGTGGCACTGACGGGATAGTATGTATAGTACATGTGGATGATTATGCCATAATCGGCTTACTGCTATACAGCATGTATCAGACAACAAGTATCTGTCTGTATGATACCCTTGTGTAGGATATGCATCCCATCCATGGAATGTATTGTAGGTCAATGCATGCATTTCCATATTTGGATGGACACATCCCCAGTGTGTTTGCATGTACCTAAAGGGGCTATATGCCACACAGGTGTGGTCACAGGAATGGGTGGCAGTCATTACCACTGGTTAGTGTTATAGTGTAGCACCGGAAGGATCCAGCTTTTACTGAGTTCCCTACGACTGTGTGTCATTTGTCAGGACATCTTCCAATGATTGCTTATAGTCATGCTTTTGAGGTTGTGTATACTACCAGACCACAAATCATTGACAGATATTAACTGTATCACCCACAGCATAGTGTCAACCCATGTCATACACACATGTCTACCCATGTTAGTACATAACTGTAATAGAATGCATACTGGCCATTGAAAGATACTATGAGATATTAACAATGTGTACAACAGGGTATGCCACACATCCCATGTGTCCACTATGCACGTACATGCAGACAGTGCCCAACCACCATGTTCACATATGTACAGTTGCTAATCTGTACTGCACACATCACACACGTACTGTCCACTCACTAACACATGCTGGCAACACATTACACTTCAGCCAAGTGGCACATGGGTGGACAATACATACTCAGACCTAACAGTGGTGTAAACAATGCTACATTGACAATCAGAGCTTTGATGCATAATGTCTGTTCAGATATACCTACAAGGATGTCATTACACTTTCCTGTTGACAAATTGTTAATATTGCTATACTGTTATAGTGTCACCCTGTGCATCAGCCCCATGTTAGCCTGTTCCTCCGTCAATGTTACAGATGACAGGAGGTGACACAGGTATTATCATATGCACAGGGCAAATTGTTGTTTGCCAGAGCCTGACATTGACCCATCCAATCAACCTGTGTGTGTGTGTGTGTGTGTGTGTGTGTGTGTGTGTGTGTGTGTGTGTGTGTGTGTGTGTGTGTGTGTGTGTGTGTGTGTGTGTGTGTGTGTGTGTGTGTGTGCGTGCGTGTGTGTGTGTGTATGAAGGACAACAGTACAGCATGGGCCAATGTTAATGTAATGTGTCTGTGTATGTGTGAGCCCTAGTTGTTTGGTTAATGTGTGTGTGTCTGCATGCACACAGCTCCACCATGTGGCTGACATATACGGTAGTTTGTGGGACAGCCACAGACTGTACCTGCTAGGCTGTACAGATCACTGTCTCTGGCCATGGACGCAGTACCTGTGCCTGGCAGAGGTGCTACGGACAGTATCGGGTACCATCCCTGTCTGGGTACTGACATCAGAGGCAGAGGTATGATGACTGGACCCATGTCCCTGCTGGGACTGGCCAGAGCTAAGTGCATGTGGTCTACTGGGACGGTCAATGGACAGGCCAGCCCCAGCATTGCTGGGGCTGGTACTGCCACTACGGGAGCGTCTGTGAACTGTGGGCCGTCTGCGACCACTGCCAGCTGTTGCTGTTGCTGGCATGCGTCCGCGTCAACGTCACAACCATCCCGCACGGTCCTGGCTCATGGAAGACATATTGTGGAGGGCATCTAATGTCTCCCCCCAACGTCTATCATTGACTTCAGTGTAAGTCCGGATGTCACCAGCAAGGTCACAGATGCTGTCATTGATAGCGGTGTAATGTGCCCTCTGCGCCCTAAGTCCCTGCCTGGTGTACCATTCCATACGTGCCTGAGCCTGCATTACAGCCCGGAACATACTGGACTTTGTAAGACCTGTGAGGGCACGCCTTCCAGGGGCAATACGACCAGCGGTGCTCCCCCAAGAACCCCTGGACCTCTGCCTATGTGGTACCATTCCAGAAATACGGCTATGGCTGCTGTGAGGGGATGCATGTGCCATGGGTACCACACTCTCCTGGTCAATGCCAACTGTATGCTGTCCCTCGCCTATGGCCATTGGTGGTGAGGGATGTATTGACAGTATGATTGTGCGCATAGATGGGGTTGAACGCTGTGTACTGTCGATTGGCAGACCAACGACAGACCCTGTCAAACCTTCCTGTGCCAAAATACATGTCTCATCATCACCACTATTTGTGGCAGTGGCTTCAGGTTCCCTGCTGCTTTCAGCCACCCCTAACTCAGCACCTGTGAGAGGAAGACAGGAAACACACTTTACGGTCTGCACATGCACACATGAACACATGCACACATGCACACATGCACACATGCACACATGAACACATGCACACATACACACATGCACACATGCACACATGTACACATGCACACATGAACACATGAACACTAATACACTCCTCACTACAGCACATACACACACACACACACCAGCCATCCAACACATACTTTATAGTGGGTGAAGGTGGGTGTCAGTATCACAAGGTAGACAGTCACCACACATGTGTCAGCATGCAGAATATGTGTTGCACAAGACCATGCAGTGCAAGTGTAGACGCCCCTATTTAATGGCAGTATACATGGCTTTGATGCAACTGTGTAGTTGTTCAGTGATTGGCTACACCCTGGAACACAATGTGGACATGGACACAACATTGCTGTGCAGGTATTATCAGCTCTGCAATGCCCTGTGCACCATCACTCACAAGTATACATGCCATGGCTGCGTGTGTTATCTGTGTGACACATAGATATCCATGTCTGAGTACAATGTCTGTGTCCATAGCAGATAATAGTGGGCATGGGTGTAGCACATGCATGCTATGTACACACACAGGATGAGTGGTGCATGTTGACGTGAAGGAATCCCAATGCTCGACATGGCCAGTGTACAGTGGTTATGGTAAGTGTGGGACATATTGCAGATATGTCGGTGCCAGACATGGCATGGCATGCTACATGACTGCAACATTATACACCACACATACTCAATGTGTGTCAAGTGACCTATACACCCATTAGCATTCCAGGACATTTATGTGACACTTTGTTTGGATGGCGACTGCTGTGCATATTGTGTATACTGGCATATGTAAGCACACACACAACATGCTATGCATATTGTGTATAGGCGCATATGTTTGCACACACACAACATTGAGGTGCAAAGCAATAACTGCTATGAGTAGTACTGTGTAGTACTGTGGTCACTGTAACTGGATGGGGTGTAGTACCCTGTGCCATCATCAACATGCATCTTGTGGTCACTCACAGCTACTAATGTGTGCAAGACCACCGTCTAGCATGCAGTACCTGAACTGCAGTGCCGTGGCTACATTCACAATTACACAGCCACCTTGTACATGGGTGTGTGAGGTGCCCAATAGGGAGCATTGCCTAACATGACTGTGTTATGTGTTGAAGAGTGTTGCGCAGCCCCATGATAGGCCTCTACCCCTGAGGTACATCATGTGTGTGTGCATGACATATGAGATACTGAAGTGTGACCTTACAGCGGGTGCGTGGTAATGCCAAATGTAGCATGTTTTCGTGTATTGTGTATGATGAACGTGTTCTGTTGTGTACAGCTGTAGCAACTATGCATATCCAATGTGCAGTACAGTGTTGCCACAATTGTGTCTGCTGAACTGTGCATTGCATGTGATTGAGGCAGCTACTGACTTTACTGAGATGACTGATGTCTCACAGCAAACATGCACAGCATGCATTATGCATAGCTGTGTTACGTGTACATGGCCTACACCTCACCTATGACATGCACATTTCATTACCAATATTAAAGTGTTAACACACTCACCAGCATGTATCGTCTGCCCTGCTGTCACACCAGAGGGACCTACAAGAATATAACAGAGTTTGTCAGTGGCCACAACTGTGGCATTGCTACTGTGAGTGTGCTAAACTACAGTGGAACAACAGTCAACAGTCACAGGTGTACAGATACTAATCCAAATATCAGTATTGCACATGATAGGCAGTACAACTGCTAAACACACAGTACACATCTCACATATGCATATTCTAACATTACAGGTAACGGTAGTCTACAGCTAGGGCATATTACCTGCATGCTCCATGTCATCCTGCTGGGTGGCTCTGGCCTCCATTCTGACACATGTGTGATGCTGTTGCTGCTGTAGGCCAGGAGCCACCATGCTTAGGAGCAGCTCTTCCACTCTGGTGAGGGGGGATGTATGGCCGCACCACCACCTGTGGCAAGCTGTTGCCTATGGATATCAGACGCATGCCACTGGACATGTCTAATTAAATCACTGCAGTGATGGCGTACCTGCTCATATGTCCAGTTATGCATGCCTATGTCATTTACCCAGTGAACAAGATCTTGCCACAGTGCAGTACACTCATGCTGGTGCTCGCTGGCCCTGGAAAAAAGCAGGTTATAGCACTGCACCAGGCTGTTCTGTATATCCTGCTCCTCTGCAGCTGTATACGATGGATTATGTTGATGAGCCATAACCCTGGAAGACAATTAAACGATATGTGTGAGCAAGTCATGTGGCATACTTAAAATTATGAAGTACAGATATAACTTAACTGCCATATATAGCATCTATCTGTCTATCAGAGGATACACAAGTTCAATACCACATATCAGTGCTCAGCCCACAACTGGCTGGCAGTGCCTGTCACACTCCATATAACAAACCAGTATACACCAGTAGTTGGCACACTGTTTGGGATACAATGCACAACCTCGCCCCGGGGGTATATATTAAGCTAATGCATGAAGAAATATGTCATACAATGCAATGATTGTAATGTACATTTACAGTATTACCAGTAAACCACCCTAGTCTTTGATGTCATACCCCTACCTAACATATGTGCACGATTGTTAATATAGCTGGCATACTGCTGTAACAGAGTATACATGTTGCTAGGTACACACACATACCCTGTAACACACATGTGATTGCGGGCATGGTACAGGCATCATTACACACACATCAGACATACATACAACACACAAATGTATGCCGACACAGATGAGCATTACCTGTGTACCTTATAGTACTGTGTGCCCCTACTTACAGATACCTATGCCTGATGTATGTAATCTGTGCAGACTACAGGAAACACACAAGACAGTGTTACCAGGGAATGTGAACATACACCATACTGTGCTGTTTAGGCCTACAGCTTCAGGTAGTACAACAGTTCATATGTGAGCTAGATTCACCATCAGTACCACTTACTGAGCATACATGTATTGCTTCAGCCTACAATGGGACACCACATTCGTACACAAGGAACTACGTCACAAAATATGCCATCCTACTATGTCTGCTTCCCAGTAATTGACACATCTTTTTCTGGCCTCACACCTAGGACACAAACTACCATGACAGACACAACCTCACACTAAGCTATCACACCTTTACAAAACTTGCCCACAGTCACTGTCACACTCATTCCACCCCACATAGCAGGTATTGCACTTAGTACATGTGTGTGTGTGCATTGTGTCATAGGTAGGTAATACGCTATTGACCCTAGGGCCTAGAGCAGCCTAGCCATATGCTACCCTGCCCTTTGACACACATGTAATGTGATTTCACTTGTTCCTGTCAACCGGATACACAGAGGTGACTCCCAGGGCATATTACCTATCTCCAAAACAATCATCAGGGGTATGTATGACATCTGCTAATGAGGAGCCTTGTTTGTTAATGCTGGGTGGTTTAGTCCAGAGTATGGCATATTTGTGGATAGGAACCTGTACCTCCAGCATGTGTTGTTTAGTGAGGTGACAAGAATTTAGGGCCCTAGGTCATGTAGCCCAGAGGGATTGTGAGGTCTTGTCATGGTGGTTGGCCGACTGCTATGGGTGTGACATACCTCTGTATGTCCTGCAGTGGTAACCTCTGGGAGGGCGGTATGCAATGCACTTTAGCTGTGGTTTTGTGAGTCAGTCTGCACAGGGCATGTGTTTGAGGGCAGTATTACTCTTTGTTAGGTATGTCTGTGGCCTTTCTACTTGCTGTAGTTGTCATGTGAGGTACATACCACATGGGGCATTGTGATGAGTAGAGGTGAGCACCGACCTATATTTCCCTAGATGACACACCTTTTGTGATGATGCGTACCACATAGACAGATTACAAGACTAGTGTGGGACTGTGATTATCAAAGGGGAGCCTACTGTCCACCTGTGTCCCATGTTCCCTTCTGACACCTTCAGTGTTAGGCAGGCTACCACCTATGTGCTAGTTACTGCGTAAGGTGTTTTGGAATGGGGTATGGCACTGCAGTATCAACACTGGTGTTCAGTCCATGCCTTGGACAACAGGCACCTGTTGCAATACATATGACCCTGTGTCTCCCTCTCTCTCTCTTTCTCTTTCTATATATATATATATATATATATATATATATATATATATATATATAAATATGTATATATATATATATATATATATATATATATATATATATATACATATCCATATATATTGATATATATCTATATTTATCCATATATATATATATATATATATATATATATATATATATTTATATCCATATATATATATCTATATATATGTATATATCTATGTATAGGTTCATAGATAGGTTCATAGATAAGTACTAAGCTAACTGCCCTTGCGAGCCATTTTAAGCCTAGCCAGTTATCCCTTATGAGACTCAAACCCTGCACCTTGTGTTTGTAAGGCAAACACCTTAACCATTAGGCCACCCTCCCATAGATCTATATATCTATAATTCTATATATCTATATATGTATATATATATATATATATATATATATATATATATATATATATATATATATATATACATATACACACACACACACACACACATATATATATATATATATATATATATATATATATATATATATATATATATATATATATATACACACACACACACACACACATGCACACACATACATCTAAACATCCATTGCTGTACATATAGCTGCACATATAGGCACATATACTGCCCACCTTTCATGGTGGGGATGTCAATTATGCAACAGTTGTGAGACATACTGTTATGTAATACTATTGCACAATGTTGTGCAGAATACATTCTGCTGTCCTCAGGCCATATATCTGTAGCAGGCCTCACTGCCTGTTGCTCAGTCCCACAGCGTTTAATCACCACATGACATATGCCGGCACTGCTTGCTGTCTGCAATGCCACACACTACAACCTACATACATATGTGCACATAGCAGCCTTCAACAACATACATATGTCCAGCCTTCACTAACAATTGCAGTATGTTCCTTGCCCTATGCAAATGTGCATGTACATATAGATACGGACTGCTACCACATATGGATGATTCACAGTATGTAGAGTACCCTTCAGACACATCATTCGGATGTCAGCAAATACATATCTGTTACATACCTTACTTTTGTATTCCTCACCTCTGTCTGTTGTAGGTGTTGATTTTTTTTTTATTTTGGTTTCCTCTGTGTGTTGGTCTTTATTTTTAGTGTCTGTCTCCTACTGCCTGTTTGTATCCATCTGTCTGTCTGTCTGTCTCTGTCTCACTTGCACTCTCTCTCTCTCTCTCTCTCTCAGTTGGTGCAATGATATTACTGCATGTGTGGACAGCAGATACAGGCTGCTTTTCTAGGTATCTGCACATGTGCATGTGATTGCCTCTGTACCGATTGATGCCCACCATTTAGTAATTGCATGAAGCCTGCTGTGTGGTAATTGCAGTTCTCACTGTGATTTCAGGACACTGCTATAAAATGATAGGTTAGGTAGGCGTAGCCCTTTCAGTTTTGCAAGGTGGGGACCATGCTTGTTTGCTGTGGACACTGTTGTCTCAGTCAGAAGGTTGGTATATGTCTCATATCTGAAGCTGGGTTGTAGCCAGTGAAATGCACGTTGTACTGAAACCTGACTGTTGCTTCTTCCAGTACAGTCTTCTCAGTGTGTAGGTTTACTCACACCTCCTAATGCTAACACTGGATACATGGGAGTATGTACTTTCTTTTCGAATTAGAGAATTAACTGGATACAACAGTAGTTATTGCAATGTATTCCTATGGCTTTCCTATTTTTCCTTTACATTCACTCATTGTAATGCATGTTATATTTCATTCAGCACCAAGTAATTGTATATCTGCTGTGGCTTAGTGGTACATCATGCAGACTGGTGAGTCCAAGGTGTGGGGTTTGAGACTGACAAGGGTATTTTATTTTGCTGCTGAGCAGTACAAGGGCCCTGTCATACAGAGTGACTAAGGCACTTTTAAGCAGTTGTAATTGGGTTTGTGCGGGTTTGCGCAATGCTTAGCGATGCTTAGCTAAGCGCACACAAGCTCACACTCGCGCACCCCCGCTAACTACTGCTTAAAAGTGCTTACTCCCGCTAACCCCCGCGCTAATTTCTTTGAAAGAAATGAAAATGGGGAGATAGGAAAGTGGTGAAAAAGGGGGCACAAAGAGGGAAAGAAAGTAGGGAAACCAGCTGGGATGTGCAGGTAGAGTGTAGGGAAGGCCCATAGCTGCCTATTTCTGTACCAGCAACAGCTCTGCATATGTTCGTAATTTGGTGTGAAATTTGCAACCTTCCACCCCTGAGAGAGGTGTGAGGACAACAGAGTATGTTGTAGTGTCAATTATAATTATCAGTTTACATGTCCAGTGGACATGTATGTGAAATGGGCAGCTATGTATGGGGGCATAATTTTTTTGTGGGAACAGATTGCCCTTTTTTTTATTTTTTTTTTTTCAGGTGAGAGTGGAATGTGAGGTAGGGGATGTAGGAATATTTGGTGAGGTAGGTTGGGGAGGTAAACAGACAAGACAAACAAGACGCATACAGGGGCGGAATTTGACACATGGGATGGGTGAACACAATTGACGGGGAAGGTTGTTTGGAAATTGCAAGCCCATGAGCCCACTGATGGTAACAGTGGAACTGAGATCCCCACCCATGGGCAGTCACCACTGCACCTTCACAGCCCCAAAGGTGGCTTTGCTGGGGGCTGCATAGGACAGGCAGGCTCACCTGTGAGACGCGCCACTCTCGCCTCAAGCTGGCATAGGGGATCAGCGACTGAACGCTGGATCTCCCTATGCACCACAACCCGGACCCTTCAAAGGGTGACAGGTGGCCCTTCTCCACCCATGCTTGCATGGGGTGGACAAGCCCCATCCCCTGCATCGCTTCCACCCGAAGGTGGCACAGAACAAATGGAGGAGGGGAGCCCGGGCTGGGCACCAGACCTGCTGGTGCCAGGTGCACTCGCAGGCTGAGGAGGGACAGGTGGGTCCGCTGGGACCGGCCTTCTCATATGTTCTGTGATTAGGTGTGTTTAATTACAACATAAGCAAAACAGCATTCCAGATTAGTTGTAACAGCATGCAATAATATTCCCATTAACCCAACACACCAAGGGTACAACAGTTGAACAGCAAGCATAACACATGCATATATTGAACCACAGTGGTTATTCCAACAGCATGCAGGGATGTTTGGTAGCAACAGGCCATCATGATTGTGGTGTTCAAACAGGGCACATGCATCAACGTGAATGCAAATTTTTATAGAACAATAGGACATATGTCCCAACAACTATTTAAGATTACACATACCCATTGAGGTGTGGAATTGCATGGTTTATGCACATACAGTAGGGTGTAGAAAATACCTCGGTTAACATCTTTTAATGACCTTTTCATCTACACTACATTCCTAGTGACTGCAAGTGTATATCCCCTACATGTATTATTACACTTGCCGCCATACATTAGGTTGTGTAATGGGTTTGGCTAGTTCAATATATGCCTGACCTATATCTGACAAACTAACTGTCCAGGATGCAGATGTTACTGCTACATATTGCTTGATTGCATTTATATTTCTTTATCTACATATCTGGGATGTTTTCACATGATATTTTCACTTCGATTTATACAGAACCCTGCATTTCTTGACACACACTCACATTTTTGGGGAAAATATAACATGCTACACATGTGCCAGTTTTACTTATTCATGCCAGCCAGTAAGTGACTGTTGTGGACTGTATATATGTTTCACAGCTACTAGCACTTCCATCACCCACTTTATATGGGACTGCACAACTCTGGGTTGCCAGTACCTTTTCAAACAGTACTGTTTGTATAATGCAAGGGTACAATAACATTTCAGACTCTGTGACACAGACACACTCTGGATTTTAGACCTTTATTAATGACATTACACACTTTTCCACAGGCTCACTCTTTTATTTGTTTTAACGGTGTATATGGCAGACATGTTCAAGACATATTATACCTTTATTAATAGGTTAGCACACTCTTTTTTCTGGCTCACTCACTTATTTTATATGACAGTGCCTGCAGAGATATTATTCCAGACATATGTTACCTTTCTTAATGGGTTTCTACACTCTTTTTCTGCCTCTCTGATGTTTTTATCTGACAGTACATGCAGAGGACTTATTCAGGCAATTTTATGGCTGTATTATTGGACTACAACACTTTCTTTTATGCTCTCTCCCATATTTTATATAACAATACATGCAGAATAATCACTAACCTGCCTGGTGGCGCAGCCTTAGCAGCCTATCAGCATAGGCTTGCTGATTCATAGCACGATCACCTGCAGCTGTAAAGTAAATGAGGGGATATTGAGACATACCTATCCATTATACATACTCCATAATCAATTCTTACATACTGCATTCCATGGCTACATACTCAATTGTGGGGCATCCCGCATCACACAGGCCTCCTGTATCCACTGGTTCAGGCAGTCCTGCTTTCATCTCTTCAGGTCTGCATGGTGGTGACGGACCTGCTCACCAGTCCGAGGAACGCCTGTGGCACTAGTGAGGTCACGAGCGCTAACCAGTTCCAAGCCTCTGCCTTGTACTCCATCCCTTGGAAATGGCCCTGCAGGAGTCTTGATTTGTGACAGTGAACAAGGAGCCAAACCATGTATTTGGACTACTCGATGCCCCAACATTGCGCTCGGAAGAGTGTTCCCTCTCCGACACCAGACATTCTAACTGCAGATGTGAGCTACAATCAGTTATGGTATGTATTTCCGCCTGTGGGGCTTAAATATGCCGCATTTCCCGCACTTTTTTGTGATTGGCCATTTTGTAAAATTCTCAGCTGACTGCAGACCTGCTTAGTAATGGTTAAACTATCATTCATAAGTATATGAATGTTAACAGTGGATGTTTCCCCTATGTTGTCACGGCTTAGTGGTTCTGTACTTTGCTTCTGATGCACAGAGTCCTGGGTTCGAACCTTGTCATTCATTTTATTTTCATACTGTCCAGACAGGCTAGGGGGTGTGGCTGCATTTAAGCAACTTTGCTCTACGTTGCTCCTCGGTGCCCTGGTTGGCGCGGCGCACATGTCCACGCAAACACATTGCGCTAGGTAAAGCACTTTTAAACTTTGGGCAACTCTATTGCGCTGGGTAAAGTGCTATTAAACTATGGGCAACTCTGTTTAGCTGGGTAAAGTGCTATTAAACTATGGGCACCTCTGTTAAGCTGGGTAAAGCACTGCATAACGGCAGGCTATTATATATCTGGATCCTTTAAAAATATATATTTTGTTCACTGATACATTGGCCATTTCACTGCTTTTAATAATATTTTAATCATATATGTCTGGTAATATTTCAAATACTGATTTAAAACATAAATAAGAAGGTGAGTGTTGGGACTCGAACCGTGAATTTCTCCTCTTTGTGCATACACTCTACCATTACACTATTGCAATTTGGTGTGATTTGCATAAACATTCTTTCTTATGGTCTTCCATGTTGGAATTGCTAACTATAGCTAAGCAATGGGCACACCCGCGCACACACGTGCAAATACGGGCAGCTATATCGTGGATTTAAAAAAATATATATATATTTTACTTTTCATAACTGTGATGGGGGTTTACAGTGTCAGGGTGTGTGGTGTTGGGTGCAAGTACATTTGAGCGAACTTGCTCTTGTGTGTTGACATTTTGCTTTTACTACACTTGCAGGGGCGTGGACATTTAGACTGCTCGGCAGTCAGACATGCCCCCTGCTTTCCGTGTAGGAGTTACGGTTGAGTCAGCGTGCCCTCATGAATATTCATGGCACGCTGACGTCATACTTTTCAACTGCAGCCTCCAAGTAAGACTTATTAAGTCTTACACGGAGGATTCGTGAATCCGGGGGACACACTTTCCCAGAATAATTATTTATACTGCAATCTAGGTACATTTGATGATCACTACAAAACCTTTTATTCAATATGCCTAAACAGGTTTGCACAGTACTCTGCACTGATGACACTTTCCTATAATGTATTAGAGCTTTATGCATTGACTTATATTAAGCCTTGGTAGTCACTGTGGCTGTCTGCGCAATCCCTCAGAACTAGTTTGCCCGTTTGTAAAGAGGTCTATATGACTGTAAGTGCTTGTTCTGCTTTGCATGGTTTCCTGACCAGCAAAATTGTTGCTGGCCAGGAAACTGCACTTGTATTCATGTAAAAGAGATGTGTGGCATACATACGCAATTAGCACTGCTGCTAATTGCACTAATATGTAAACTTTGTATAGGCTTCACACTGAGCCTACACAGAGTTTATTGAATCACCAGGAATGTCTTTGTCTCTCTTTCCTTTTCCTGGATTATAGCAGGGTTTACTGTTCAAAATGTTGAAGAACACATTTACCTGCATTTCACAGAATTAATTTTGTTCTGTGAAAACTGCCTATTTGACTGTTTTCACTCATTAATCTTTGCACCATTCACTTTCTTGTAATAGGATATATGCATACTCCTATATTTAAAGTTGTTATTGAGAGTCCTGTGCTTTCCTGTTGTAAATTAATTTTTGAACCTTAACCCCACAAATGTGAGTTATGAAATTAATCCATATGCTAGAGCCAGCATATTGAGGACATCTGAGCAAAAAAGGAAACCTCCAATTGTCTACACCTAGATAGTCAATATTATTCATCTTTGCAGACACACTAGCTCACCCCCAGTAAAAGTAAAATATGTATTTGTAAGAACTTTATTCTGACAAACATCTTGGCATGAATTAACAGTATCAGTATAACACTACTAATGAACCTTTCTAAAAGAATAATTTCATCCTTACTAAATTATTCTAAAACTAGTAGTAATATAGACTGAGTAACTTGTAATACCATAATTTGCACTGCATTTTCTTTCACTTTTGCTTGACTACATACACCTGTCACAGCATTAGCCAATTCATAAAAAAACAATTCTAATGAAAACATGATCCAGTCAATAAAATGGTACAAAAATCATATTTCAGTTAACACTAATACAATGGTATTTAAGGCACATGTACATAAATAAGTAGTCATTATTCACTGATCTGTTACAAGTTATCTGACTGTTACTCTAGACTAGGATTATGTAAAGTAAATATGCTGCCACCAGTAGCTCAGTGTTTCATTCTTTCAACTTTGATTTGCCTACTGTGTGATTATGACCAAGGTGTTTAATTATACAATGCTCACAGATCACCCTTGATAGTCCACTGAATTTATACAGTTAAATGTAAAGAAAATTTAAAAAGCATGAATATATTTATCTCATTATTCTAAGGGCAGTCCCACTCATGTCATGTGATATTGTAAACCTGTTACAGGAAGTACAGATAGTAGTGTCAGAGGGTCAGTAGGTACCATACTCATCCACAAGTGTGCTGTGTAGTATAAGGGGGGGTTGTCACACTCACGAGTGTGCTGTGCAGCATAAAGGGTAGTGTCACACTCAAGTGTGCTGTGCAGCATAAGGGGAGGTGGCACGCTCATGAGTATGCTATTCAGTGTAAGGGGTGGTGTCATGCTCACGATTGTGCCATGCATCATAAGGCATGGTGTCACACTCACGAGTGTGCTGTGCAACATAAGGGATGGTGTCACTCTCATGAGTGTACCACCCTCTAGTTGAGATGTTAAATTGAGGTCCCATCTGTGGTGGTAGCTAAGGTAGATAAACATATACCATGACACATATGAAAAATAGTAGAGTGGGTATATTAACATTTCTAATATGTATACACTTTTTGATTAGGTTTTTGCATTATGTTTTTCACATTTGCTTTCCTGTTAATTTTTTTTTGACCCACCCCTTCTGCCATAATCACATTTTTTAGTTCATACATCATTCCCTTATCATTCCTTTTTTATATAAAATTCCTTTATATCTTCATTTCTGTACACACCATATTTCAACAAAACGAACCTTATCCATTTTATCTCTGTCCTCTTTTATCCCCCTTTATATAAGCAATAGGGGAACACATTCATACTCAAAATGTTGTATTTATAAACTGTAAATATTATCCAAAATATCTCAGGTTTTTATTCTCTAAAAGAAAGTAATAGTTTTGTGAATACAATATATGTTACAGTTTCTCTCTTTCATAACTTTATATTTCGAGTTTCTATTAACAGACTATTTGTCTAATATTATTTTCAACAACCACCAATTAAAACCTTCAGCACTTCTTTTCCTTTATTTTATTGCAGTCTTAATATCTCCACAAATATAAAATGTAATCCATTATTTTTATACTAACCTTTCCTCTCCCTATTACCTTTATCATCTTAACTTTACATCCTTATTTTTTTTTCACTTATTAACCTGCAAACCAAATTTCACTGTATTTGTTATAACTTTTCTTATCCATAACTTACTGTTTGTTATCAGTACCAAACCACCTTTTATTCCAGCATTAAATCTTGAATCCTACATATGACTAATACAGTTTTGTATTTCTGAACTCATAACCATCATAAATAGACATATGGTCAGCAGACTCTCTTGATTTACCCATCTTTATCATTTTCTCCTGCTTATTCTTTCACCATCACATATACCGACATCTTATAAAGGGACTGAAATGCATTTATTAATTTCTTTACAATACCATATTTTTTTACATTTTCAGACACCTTCTTATAGGTTCATAGGTTGGTTCTAGGATATCAGCCCTAGGGCCTATACAAACTTAGCCATAACGATTCCCTGGCTATTTCTTCCCACAATATTTACTTCCCTGGACCCCTGTTTAGCAGGGTGACTGACGTGATCCCAGGGTGAATTTCCTATCTCCCATCCAATCGTCAAGGTTCCTATTGAAGAGGGCCAAAGAGGCAATCTGCTTGACATGTATGGCCAGTCTATTCCAGAGTCTGGGAAGTCTCTGGGTCAGGAACCTATCCCTCCAGTATGTTTTGTTCATTGTGATGACAAGATTTAGATCCCTGGAGCATGTAGCTCTGAGGGATTGGGATTTCTTTAAGTGGAGCATGTCCAACATCTCAGGGTTTGACATGGCCTTGTATGTTAAGCAGAGATCGCCTCTGAGTAGACAATATGTGACAGAGTATAGCTGGTGTTGTTTTAGATGGTCAGCCTGTGATTCTTTTAGTGAGGTATTTCTGCAGCCCTTTCAGTTGTTGCACATGGTGTTGTATTCTATAATGGGTCTACTGAGGGATGAGTAAAGTGGGACAATGACCTCCTTTTTTCTGGATGAAAAGCCCATAGTGATGAGGTTTGCCACATAGAAGGATTTTCTGACTGTTGTAGCATTGTGGTTATCGAAGGTGAGACCACTGTCTACCTGTGTTCCTAAGTTTCTTATCACACTTTTGGTGTTTAGTGTACTGCCACCTATGTGGTAATTCATGGGTACATGTTTTTTCCCAAAGGGGATAACTATACATTTCTTGGCATTGAGCTTGAGCCCATGGCTCTGGCACCAAGCATCTGTTTCTGTAAGGCCCTTTTGTAGAATATCCACATCATTTGGGGATTCAATAATGGCTCCAACTTTGCAGTCATCTGTGAACTTTGTTATCCAGAGTCTCTTAGTGTTGGCCTGTACTTCAGAGAAGTAGATACCAAACAAGAGCGGTCCCAGGATTGAACCCTGAGGTACTCCACTTGTCACTTGTCTGGAGATAGATTTGGAGTTGGCTACTTTTAACAGTGTGGGTTCTGTCAGTAAGCCATTTGGCAAACCCATTGAGTGACATAGGGATTAATGCCCAGCTTAGTAAATGTATGTATGATTCCAGAGTGGGGGATGGTGTTGACGGCCTTGGTGAGGTCCAGATAGGCTGTGTGGACCACACTACCCTCATCCACAGCTCTGGAGACTGATTCGAAGAAGTCAATCAGGTTCATGAGACAAGATTGGCCCTTCCCAACCCCAAACTGGGTGGGGTCCAGTGTTTAAAGGTTGCCAGTGTCTTTGTTTATAGGTTCCATGATAATACATTCCATGGCCTTGCAGATCAGGCTCGTCAGACTGATGGTGCGGTAGTTCCCAGGATTCAATGGGGATCTCCCCTTATGGAGTGGGATAACTGTAGCTGTGTACCACTCAGTGGGCATGAAACCTGAGGTGAGGCTATGATTAAACATGACACTTAGGTGAGGTGCCAGTTCATTTTGTAGTTCATGTAGTACACAGCCCGGGATGTCATCTGGTCCCATGGATGCTGTATTCTTAGCTTTGGACAGTGCGTTTGTTACCTGTGCAGCCATTATTACTGGAATTTGGCAATCTTTCGGTATTGAGATGGGCCTTTTAGGGGGTGAGAGGGTGAAGTTGGCATTGAATCGATCTGCCAGGATATTGGCAATATCCTTTAGATCAGTATATTTAATGCCATTCTGCTGTAGCTCAGAGCAGATCTGAGCATTGCCATTTAGATTATTGACATAGCTATAGAATGCCTCGTGGTTGTCTTTGGAATCTTTGGCAATTTTATTTTCGTAACTAGCTTTGGAGGATTTTATGAGGGATCTCAGCTTCTACTCAGGCTGGTAAGGGAGTTTTTGCATCCTGAGATTTTCCTTTTCTGCAACAGTTTCTTCCTTTGTTGTAAAGTTTGTTTATGTTAGGGTATGATCAGATTGTCTACCTTCCTAATTGGGATGGCATGATTCATGCACGAGTGGAAATGCTTGTACAGTGCCTTAGTGTAGGATTCAGCAGTCGAACTTTCAGTTCCCATCTGCATGGGTGTGTCATGAAGTTTGCCACTTCTGACTTGAGTAGCATGAAGTTGGCTTTGGAGAAGTTTTTAGGAGGTTTCCTTACTGGGGGTGGGAAGGGATGTGGATGTCAAGAGTGATTAGCTGACCAACGAGGGGGTGACCATAGGTGTGGAGCATAGATTTCCCATGTTGGTAGTGACCAGGTCTAGGATATTGGAGCCCCTGGTGGGACTATGGATTAGTTGACCCAGGCATTGGAATTTATGAATTCTAAGAACGTTGGGCAAAGGTGTTGGTATACAGTAGTTTTTCCAGTTAATGGCAGGGCAGTTGAAATCACCCAGTATTAGGGTGTTTTGTTGTATGTTAATATTTTTGCAATATGTTTAGAAAGGTGTAGTGAGAATCTTGGGGTATGGTGGAGGATCTGTAGCAAGCTACAATTTGGATTGGAATCTTACCTAGTGTTAGTTGCACCTGGAGAATTTCTGATGCACTGTGTTGGGCAACTAGACTGGTGGTGTGAATATCGTTGGTGAATATGGACACTCCTCCACCTTTAGTGTTTTGGTCCTGGTTTGGTGGCCGAAACATGTGGTAAGAGTTGTAGCCTGGTATTGCAGGGGTGCTCTCTGGAGCCTTGAACCAGGTCTCAGTTACTGCACAGATAACGATGTTCTCCATTTTTAGGAGTGCCACGAGAGAGTGCATTTTGAGGTTTAGACTTCTAGCATTGAGTAGCATTACCTTCAGATTTTGCATGCTTGTACCTGTTACGGTGGTGGTTTTGTCCTTTGAACTTTGCCTAAAAAAGGCACTATAGAGGTGGCAGGAGCCTTAGCCAGTAACCCGAATCCCAGGGGCGACAGGTGCGGACCATCTCTGGCAAAGTATCGTGGTCTGTCTATCATGTTGTCCCATGCAGACAGATACTGGATCCCCATTGAATGACACCAGAAGCTTAGCCAATTGTTGAAGTCAATCATTTTGTCCTTATACTGTGGTATAATTCTGGGAAAAGGCAGGATGCTACTCAGGGCTAGGGTCATACCTGCCTGTGCCACATGATCCGAGAGCTCTTCCATGTCTCTTTTCATGTAGTTCAGGGAAGTACATCTCAAGTAATTCACTCCAATATGGACAATGACAGAGTCATATTTGTACTTTTGTGGAGGGACTTGAATGCATGCGTTATGTGGTGGATTCTGGCACCCGACAGGCAGCTGACTGTAATTTTCTCTTTGTTCAGCCTGGCAAGTGGGACATCAGTGTGCCTGACTATAGAGTCACCTATGACTAAAGTGTTGGGTACCTTGTCTTACCTTAGGGGCTGTTGTTGGGTGGCACACTGGTGGTATTGTGAGCTATGTGACTCTTTGGTTATGATTGGTGTTCAATTTAATTTCATCTTCAGAGGTCCTTGTTGCTTGGACAGGTTACTGTTAAGGGCTTCCACATATGAGGTTTAGTTTTACTATGTGGGGGTGTTGGTGTGGGTTTAGAAGGGCTATGTGTTGCATGACTGTGTAGCACGATCTTGGGTGGAGAGAGCTTTGCTTCCAGTTTGGCTATGTAAGTGCATCTCTTGCAGGTTGTAGTGTTGGGTGGTAGGAGGACAGGGTTGTCTGTGTAACATCATTCCCTTATCATTCCTTTTTATAAAATTCCTTTATATCTTCATTTCTGTACACCATATTTCAACAAACGAACCTTATCCATTTTATCTCTGTCCTCTTTTATCCCCCTTTATATAAGCAATAGGGGAACACATTCATACTCAAAATGTTGTATTTATAAACTGTAAATATTATCCAAAATATCTCAGGTTTTTATTCTCTAAAAGAAAGTAATAGTTTTGTGAATACAATATATGTTACAGTTTCTCTCTTTCATAACTTTATATTTCGAGTTTCTATTAACAGACTATTTGTCTAATATTATTTTCAACAACCACCAATTAAAACCTTCAGCACTTCTTTTCCTTTATTTTATTGCAGTCTTAATATCTCCACAAATATAAAATGTAATCCATTATTTTTTATACTAACCTTTCCTCTCCCCTATTACCTTTATCATCTTAACTTTTCATCCTTACTTTTTTTTCACTTATTAACCTGCAAACCAAATTTCACTGTATTTGTTATAACTTTTCTTATCCATAACTTACTGTTTGTTATCAGTACCAAACCACCTTTTATTCCAGCATTAAATCTTGAATCCTACATATGACTAATACAGTTTTGTATTTCTGAACTCATAACCATCATAAATAGACATATGGTCAGCAGACTCTCTTGATTTACCCATCTTTATCATTTTCTCCTGCTTATTCTTTCACCATCACATATACCGACATCTTATAAAGGGACTGAAATGCATTTATTAATTTCTTTACAATACCATATTTTTTTACATTTTCAGACACCTTCTTATAGGTTCATAGGCTGGTTCTAGGATATCAGCCCTAGGGCCTATACAAACTTAGCCATAACAATTCCCTGGCTATTTCTTCCCACAATATTTACTTCCCTGGACCCCTGTTTAGCAGGGTGACTGACGTGATCCCAGGGTGAATTTCCTATCTCCCATCCAATCGTCAAGGTTCCTATTGAAGAGGGCCAAAGAGGCAATCTGCTTGACATGTATGGCCAGTCTATTCCAGAGTCTGGGAAGTCTCTGGGTCAGGAACCTATCCCTCCAGTATGTTTTGTTCATTGTGATGACAAGATTTAGATCCCTGGAGCATGTAGCTCTGAGGGATTGGGATTTCTTTAAGTGGAGCATGTCCAACATCTCAGGGTTTGACATGGCCTTGTATGTTAAGCAGAGATCGCCTCTGAGTAGACAATATGTGACAGAGTATAGCTGGTGTTGTTTTAGATGGTCAGCCTGTGATTCTTTTAGTGAGGTATTTCTGCAGCCCTTTCAGTTGTTGCACATGGTGTTGTATTCTATAATGGGTCTACTGAGGGATGAGTAAAGTGGGACAATGACCTCCTTTTTTCTGGATGAAAAGCCCATAGTGATGAGGTTTGCCACATAGAAGGATTTTCTGACTGTTGTAGCATTGTGGTTATCGAAGGTGAGACCACTGTCTACCTGTGTTCCTAAGTTTCTTATCACACTTTTGGTGTTTAGTGTACTGCCACCTATGTGGTAATTCATGGGTACATGTTTTTTTCCCAAAGGGGATAACTATACATTTCTTGGCATTGAGCTTGAGCCCATGGCTCTGGCACCAAGCATCTGTTTCTGTAAGGCCCTTTTGTAGAATATCCACATCATTTGGGGATTCAATAATGGCTCCAACTTTGCAGTCATCTGTGAACTTTGTTATCCAGAGTCTCTTAGTGTTGGCCTGTACTTCAGAGAAGTAGATACCAAACAAGAGCGGTCCCAGGATTGAACCCTGAGGTACTCCACTTGTCACTTGTCTGGAGATAGATTTGGAGTTGGCTACTTTTAACAGTGTGGGTTCTGTCAGTAAGCCATTTGGCAACCCATTGAGTGACATAGGGATTAATGCCCAGCTTAGTAAATGTATGTATGATTCCAGAGTGGGGGATGGTGTTGACGGCCTTGGTGAGGTCCAGATAGGCTGTGTGGACCACACTACCCTCATCCACAGCTCTGGAGACTGATTCGAAGAAGTCAATCAGGTTCATGAGACAAGATTGGCCCTTCCCAACCCCAAACTGGGTGGGGTCCAGTGTTTAAAGGTTGCCAGTGTCTTTGTTTATAGGTTCCATGATAATACATTCCATGGCCTTGCAGATCAGGCTCGTCAGACTGATGGTGCGGTAGTTCCCAGGATTCAATGGGGATCTCCCCTTATGGAGTGGGATAACTGTAGCTGTGTACCACTCAGTGGGCATGAAACCTGAGGTGAGGCTATGATTAAACATGACACTTAGGTGAGGTGCCAGTTCATTTTGTAGTTCATGTAGTACACAGCCCGGGATGTCATCTGGTCCCATGGATGCTGTATTCTTAGCTTTGGACAGTGCGTTTGTTACCTGTGCAGCCATTATTACTGGAATTTGGCAATCTTTCGGTATTGAGATGGGCCTTTTAGGGGGTGAGAGGGGGGTGAAGTTGGCATTGAATCGATCTGCCAGGATATTGGCAATATCCTTTAGATCAGTATATTTAATGCCATTCTGCTGTAGCTCAGAGCAGATCTGAGCATTGCCATTTAGATTATTGACATAGCTATAGAATGCCTCGTGGTTGTCTTTGGAATCTTTGGCAATTTTATTTTCGTAACTAGCTTTGGAGGATTTTATGAGGGATCTCAGCTTCTTACTCAGGCTGGTAAGGGAGTTTTTTTGCATCCTGAGATTTTCCTCTTTTCTGCAACAGTTTCTTCCTTTTGTTGTAAAGTTTGTTTATGTTAGGGTATGATCAGATTGTCTTCCTTCCTAATTGGGATGGCATGATTCATGCACGAGTGGAAATGCTTGTACAGTGCCTTAGTGTAGGATTCAGCAGTCGAACTTTCAGTTCCCATCTGCATGGGTGTCATGAAGTTTGCCACTTCTGACTTGAGTAGCATGAAGTTGGCTTTGGAGAAGTTTTTTAGGGAGGTTTCCTTACTGGGGGGTGGGGAAGGGATGTGGATGTCAAGAGTGATTAGCTGACCAACGAGGGGGTGACCATAGGTGTGGAGCATAGATTTCCCATGTTGGTAGTGACCAGGTCTAGGATATTGGAGCCCCTGGTGGGACTATGGATTAGTTGACCCAGGGCATTGGAATTTATGAATTCTAAGAACCGTTGGGCAAAGGTGTTGGTATACGAGTAGTTTTTCCAGTTAATGGCAGGGCAGTTGAAATCACCCAGTATTAGGGTGTTTTGTTGTATGTTAATATTTTTGCAATATGTTTAGAAAGGTGTAGTGAGAATCTTGGGGTATGGTGGAGGATCTGTAGCAAGCTACAATTTGGATTGGAATCTTACCTAGTGTTAGTTGCACCTGGAGAATTTCTGATGCACTGTGTTGGGCAACTAGACTGGTGGTGTGAATATCGTTGGTGAATATGGACACTCCTCCACCTTTAGTGTTTTGGTCCTGGTTTGGTGGCCGAAACATGTGGTAAGAGTTGTAGCCTGGTATTGCAGGGGTGCTCTCTGGAGCCTTGAACCAGGTCTCAGTTACTGCACAGATAACGATGTTCTCCATTTTTAGGAGTGCCACGAGAGAGTGCATTTTGAGGTTTAGACTTCTAGCATTGAGTAGCATTACCTTCAGATTTTGCATGCTTGTACCTGTTACGGTGGTGGTTTTGTCCTTTGAACTTTGCCTAAAAAAGGCACTATAGAGGTGGCAGGAGCCTTAGCCAGTAACCCGAATCCCAGGGCGACAGGTGCAGACCATCTCTGGCAAAGTATCGTGGTCTGTCTATCATGTTGTCCCATGCAGACAGATACTGGATCCCCATTGAATGACACCAGAAGCTTAGCCAATTGTTGAAGTCAATCATTTTGTCCTTATACTGTGGTATAATTCTGGGAAAAGGCAGGATGCTACTCAGGGCTAGGGTCATACCTGCCTGTGCCACATGATCCGAGCTCTTCCATGTCTCTTTTCATGTAGTTCAGGGAAGTACATCTCAAGTAATTCACTCCAATATGGACAATGACAGAGTCATATTTGTACTTTTGTGGAGGGACTTGAATGCATGCGTTATGTGGTGGATTCTGGCACCCGACAGGCAGCTGACTGTAATTTTCTCTTTGTTCAGCCTGGCAAGTGGGACATCAGTGTGCCTGACTATAGAGTCACCTATGACTAAAGTGTTGGGTACCTTGTCTTACCTTAGGGGCTGTTGTTGGGTGGCACACTGGTGTTGTGAGCTATGTGACTCTTTGGTTATGATTGGTGTTCAATTTAATTTCATCTTCAGAGGTCCTTGTTGCTTGGACAGGTTACTGTTAAGGGCTTCCACATATGAGGTTTAGTTTTACTATGTGGGGGTGTTGGTGTGGGTTTAGAAGGGCTATGTGTTGCATGACTGTGTAGCACGATCTTGGGTGGAGAGAGCTTTGCTTCCAGTTTGGCTATGTAAGTGCATCTCTTGCAGGTTGTAGTGTTGGGTGGTAGGAGGACAGGGTTGTCTGTGTACATGAGGCAATTACTGCATTGCCACAGTATGCCCAGATTCATCAGGTTGACAGGAGAAATCACAGGAAGCTAACCCTTGAAAATGCCTGTTTTGGTACTTTCTTTTTGTAAAGTACAAGAGCTGTTCCCTTACCTTAGCAAGGTACTTTACAATTATAGGCTGTTTAGTGCCTATGATTAATTTCTGCTTGTATCAGTTTAAGGCTTCCTAATGCTTTCCAGCAGGTTTTAGAGCAAGTGCTAGTCACAGGGATGCTTAAAGGTAAGATGAAACAAAATGGTGTATCCTAAACACTGCAGTGTACACTAGAGGAGTTAGATGTGAAAGTAGGTAACTTAAGTTTTACCTGTCTAAAAAGTTAAGTTTTAGTGAAGAGTCACTATTTTTAAAACAGCAAGATAGATTGAAAGGGGGTGATCACTTTTGTATTCTGGTACTATGGAATACAGTAGGATGGCCAATAAATTTAAATAGATGAAGGGGATTGATTTTACAAAATGATAATTTTGTGCTTACTCACACAAGCCAGTAAAAGGAAATGAGATATATGGTCAAATTAACATAAGGGGCAGGCAACTAGAAAGATAGTGGTGTTTAAGAACACAACAGTAATGGTGGGAAAAAAATTCTGCCTGACTTACAAGAGACATAGCTGTGGTTTTTTTCAAGTTTTAATATGCAGGTAAAAGCAGAATACAAGTAAAGCACAAGATAAAGAAAACAAATCACATTATTAAAAATAGAAAAAGGCAATAAAGTAATACAAAATGCAACAAATAAAAAGCAAACTAACCTTTCCCTCACAGCAAAGTGTAGCAGAGTCTGGGTGAGCCTTTCTAGTAATATATATAATTAATACTACCAAATGTTTTTGCAGTATCACATGTAGCCAGTCCCCTTCATCTCTTTCTTTTATTCTGCCATGTATCACGTTTTACAAACATTCTCCCTTCTGCCATACCTCCCACATACAGGTGGTGTCTCACAATTCAACAGTAATCCATTCCGGAATGGTGGGTGAATTGCAAAATGGTTGAATTGCGAGATGCCATTTCCCATACAAACATATTAAAAATGGTTTAATTAATTCCTGGCCCAAACAAAATTAAAAAATCCACCAAAAATATTTAAAATATGTAGGTCACCATGATTTGAAGTGTAGAACATCTCTTAAATGGAGGAGAGAATGTGCAGGAGGGATGGAGTAGGAATGGAGGACTACTGTACATTCCTAAAACTATGGCTCACATGTCACATACAAATTTATTTGATAATAATTTATTTGATGTTAAATCTATCTAAGAATGCAAGCTAACATGTTTCATGTCCAGCTAAAATGCATGCTCATTACATCATTGTGCAATAGCAGTTATGAATAAATGAATATCTGTTGTCTCTGATTGTGATTAATGTTTTTTTTTTTTTTAGTTCACTTTAATGTGATATAAATTATCACTTAAAACATCATACAACAGTTTCCTATCCACCTATCCATACCCCTAAAAAAATAATAACATTATAATTTAAAGTATCTTACAAAATGTTTCTTAGCCATACTCCCAAAAGAAATACAGTAAACTCTCAGTCAACTGGTACTCATGCGGATTGGTAGATGCCGAATAACTGTAGTTTCTGGTTGCTTGAGATTTACTATAAAAAATAGGCCTAATACAGTACCCTGTACTATTTGTTTGATTTGACTTGTTCTCAGGTTGGGGAGAGAAGGAATTTATTCTTGTCTTCTTTTTTAAAACTCTAAAACTCTAAAAACATAAGGTATATTTCTGAGAGGAGGAAAACTGAAAGTGCAACGCATGAAAATTGTACTATTTTTCTTTGATTTTTTTTTTCTTGCCAGTTGCTTGAGAATGCCGGTTGCTTGAGTTCCAGTTAACTGAGAGTGTACTGTATTATTATAACTTAAAACATTTTACAACAGTTTCATATCCACACCCCCAAAAAATAATAACACACAATACAGTGTATACTGGTGTGTCTGTTTTTTAATCCCTAGCCAGGACTTTGCTCAGTGGGTCCCCTACTTGGCTCATTCATTCAGGTGCATCAGCATCATACACTTGTGCCTATTCTCTCTGCCCAGCTACACTCGTGTCCATGCCAAAAACTGAACATGAGTTATCATATTTACACTATTTACAGAGTCCACTTAATATTTGTTTGTTGGAAGCAGAGTCTTCTTCACCCTGTCCTGCCTGTTCCCTCTGTTTTTTTTGGCAGGTGTAAGTGAAAAAAAAATGCCCAAGGTGACTTGTTTCTTCTTCTTTTTCAGAATGGTCTTGAAGTGGTGCATGATTTTGTTTTTAAAAGCAACTCAGGTTTTTCTGAGTGATACACCAACAGAGACTTCAGCTTGAAATCTCCATTGGTGTTTGCTGCTATGAGGAATGTAACCCTATCTTTCATGGGCTTGTGACCTGGAATCCTAGCTTCTTCTTGATTTATATAAGTTCTGCTTGGCAATCTCTTCCAGAAAAGCCCCATTTCACCACAATTAAAAATCTGTTCTGGAAGATATCCTTCTCTCTCTATTAATTCTTCAAATTAACAAATTTCTGTGCACCTTCTTTGTCAGCACCAGCGGACTCTCCTTGTCTCAGAAAACTGTGGATGTAACTTCTTTTTTTTTAAATCTGTGTAACTGTCCTGTACTTGCTTTAAATTCCTGTTTGCTGTGACCTACTTCCTTGTTTTTTTTTTTTAGGTCTTCAAACACGAGCTTATCTTTCTCACAGATCACGGACTGAGTTACTGGATCTCCCTTCATCTGTTTCTCCTGGATCCAAACAAGAAGCATCTTCTTATCTTTATAACTGAACTTTTGTTGCTCCTTTTGACACCTTAGCACACATGATGTGTCTATAATTTCAAAATGTTGAGATGGTAGACCTGGGCACATCATACCGTTCTGCTATTCATTTTACCTCCTGTCCCAGTTTTACCTATGATTTCTTCTTTTCAGTGCTCACGCTCAGCCACTTATTTTCCTGTCAGTATCTCTTCTTTTCACTCTTCTTTGGCCCCATTTCTTCACTTCTTCACATCACTTAAAAGAAACAACTGCATCACATAAACAACACAACAACAGGAAACAAGAAACAACTTTTCAGCCTCCTTTCCGGGTCAAATTATGAGACGGTGGTTGAATTGCAGGATGTCCACTTGGCCAAAAGTGTGGTTGGATTGTGAAATGGTCAAGTTGCAAGGTGGTTGATTTGTGAGGTACAACCTGTACCCCCTCACTTACTACTTTCTCTACAACTTTTATTTTCTTCTTTGAATTCATAGATTCATAGATCGTTACTAGGCTTATGACCTACGGGGCCTTTCTAATCCCAGACAAATTTTCCCAAAACAATAATGATGTCCTGTATCCAAATAGGAAATTGATAGCCAGGCATTTATAAATGACCTCTGCCTATAAGTGACATGGGTGTTATACCCAGTGTAAATTTTCTATTCCCATCCACTGGTCTGGGATGCACTTAAACTGTCTAATAGACAAACTCCGCTTCACCAGGATGAGAAGCGTGTTCCATAAGAGCAACAGTGTCTGGGACATAAATCTGCCTATCCAGCATGTTCTGTTTAAGTCACAGACAAAATTCAGGTCCTTAGACTTTCTATTTCTGGTACTATTTGACATACAAATATGCAGTAGATAAATGTGGGGATTGTGGATACTTTGTAAACCAGCATGGAAACCCCTCAGCAATCTATAGGAGAATGAGTAGAGGACAAGGGCATACAAGCAGTCCATATAAGGCAGGTTTGTTTTGCCTTATATTCTGCTTGTAAGGAACCTCTGAGGTTTCTCTAGTTGCTACATATGTCTGATCAGGTACATATGGAAGGAAGCATTGTACTCTGTGATTGGTCTGATAAGGGTGTAGTACAACGGAATAATGACCTCTTTGGACATAGATGCCATGGCCTTACCTATAAGTTGCACAACATAAAAGGATTTTCTCAGCACTGTGGTCAAGTGGTTGTTGAAGATAAGGGTATTGTCTGCATGTGTACCCAGAACCCTGACCACTGGGTCAAATCTTAGGTGTATATTGTCAACACAATAATTAGCTGGGATAGTTGACTTCCCAAAGGGAGCAGTTATGCAGTTTTTAGCATTGAATTTAAGACCATGGATTTGGCATGTTAGTCAGGTATAAGCCTTCTTGAAGAATGCTAGTGTAGGCAGGGGAGATGACAATAACCCCCAACTTGCAATCATCTGCAAACTTAGTCAGCCATAAACCTTCAGCATCTGCTTCCATTTCAGAGAATAGATGGCAAAAAGGGGTGGGCTCAGTACTGAGCCCTAGGTATTCCATTAGTACCTGGCATCTTGGTGGATGTGGTCGCACCTCTTTTAACATTCTGGGTACTTGCTAATATAATCTCTGCTAACTAACATTATAGACCTCCATTTAAAAAAATATCATTATCTCCCCTTTTTCTATAAAGCTTCCAAAATGCCTTCCTTTTAAGAAAGAACTTCCCTGCTAAAAAAAAAAAAAAGCATACTTAGCCCTCTGGCCCAAATGCCAAAACTTGTTTCCCTTGTTTATTGCATTTTTTAATTATTTTCTTGTATTTTCCTTTTGTATTTCTTCTGCTGTTTCTGTTCAGATTTGTTTTAACCCTCTGACTTCCCCACCTGATTTTCTTTGTACAATTTTTCTACATATCTTTCTCTAATACCCATAAGCTCCTCTTCTGTATATTTTCTCCATAATTTCATTACATTTCACATTTTTTTTAGAAAAAGTGATACCGTATCCTTTTACTTCAAGAAGCACTTCAGCTTATATAATAATAATTCTGCGTTGTCTGTATTACATCTGTCTTGCAAACTGGCAGCCATTATTGAATCCCCAAATGATGTGGATATTCTACAAAAGGGCCTTACAGAAACAGATGCCTGGTGCCAGAGCCATGGGCTCAAGCTTAATGCCAAGAAATGTATAGTTATCCCCTTTGGAAAAAAACATGAACCCCTGAATTACCACATAGATGGCAGTACACTAAACATTGAAAGTGTGATGAGAGACTTAGGGACACAGGTGGACAGTGGTCTCACTTTCAATAACCACATCGCCACAACAGTCAGGAAATCCTTCTATGTGGCACACCTCATCACTAAGGGCTTTTCATCCAGAAAAAAGGAGGTCATTGTTCTGCTGTACTCATCCCTCATTAGACCCATTATAGAGTATAATGCCCCATTTGGTATGTACCTCACGAGACATCTGCAACAGCTGGAAAGGCCGCAGAAATACCTCACTAAAAGAATCACAGGCCTAAAGCAGATGCCATATGCTGATCATCTAAAAAAACTCCAGCTATACTCTGTGGCATATCGTCTACGCTGAGGCGATCTCTGCTTAACGTACAAGGCCATGTCAAACCCCGAGCTGTTGGACATGCTCCACTTAAAGAAATCCCAATCCCTCAGAGCCACACGCTCCAGGGACCTAAACTTTGTCATCACAATGAACAAAACATGCTGGAGGGATAGGTTCCTGACCCAGAGACTCACCATACTCTGGAATAGACTGCCAATACATGTCAAGCAGAGCGCCTCCTTGGCCCTCTTCAAAAGGAACCTTGATGATTGGATGGGAGATAGGAAATTCACCCCGAGGATCATGTCAGTCGCCCTGCTAGACAGGGGTCCAGAGAAGTAAATATTGAGGGAAGAAATATCCAGAGAATTGTTATGGCTAGGCTTGTATAGGCCCTAGGGCTGATAGCCTAGTACCCACCTTTGAACCTATGAACATTCATATTTTTCTCAGCTACTTTAAAACTCTTACTTCCCAACTTCCACACATTTTTATAATGAGCCTCTGAACCAGAAATTCTAATTTTTGTTTCATTCTTTCCCTTTTTCCTCTTGAATGTACTTGGTTTTATATTTTTCCATATATACTCCCCACCAATAAATTGAATTTGTGTTAAATTTCCTCATTGTCAAGTTTTTATTTCATAATTCATGTCATTTCTTCATTAAACATTTACTTTCCTTGCTAATCTTTTTAACAGTTTTATGAAAAACTAAACAAAAAATGCAAAAATCCACATTTGTACTGACTTTAATAACTGAGAAGTATAAGTGTATTCACATAACTGCTTCCAAGGATTTCTATCCACTACATCATGACACAACACTCAATTTATGAAGTTAAAATCGCACGAGCATTTAAAACATTCATCCCTTAAAGAGACACTTATCTTCTTAAACCACATTTCTTTAGAAAATACAAATCATTCAACCCAGGAAAGAACAGGTGAATTCAGTTTAGAAGTCCCTTTATATTCATAATGTTCAGTACAATTTATAGGCCAGTATTCACTGTCAGTTATGTAACTGCACTGAGTCTATTCATGATGTTCATGGATAAGAGCAGTTGAGCTGCAATTCATTAAGGCCATTTATGTCAAAGCATGGTGAACTGAAATATACTTATGGAAATTTTAAAATACTGAGATGGAATTGAAGAGTGATGCAAATCTTTGTATGATAATGAAGTATGTTTTCTCCATTTGTGAATCTGAAGTAGTAATAAGGGATCTAGGGACCCAAGTAGATAGTCAGCTTTCCTTTGGTAACCATGTTGCCAAGGTGGTTAGAAAATCCTTCTATGTGACCCATCTGATCACGAAAGGGTTTGCATCAAGATCTAAGGATGTAGTGGTGCCCCTCTACCCTTCCCTCATCAGAACCATTATTGAGTACAATGCACCAATTGGAATGTACCTGGCTAGGCATCTCCAGCAGCTGGAGAGACCACAGAGGTACCTCACTAAGAGGATTACTGGCCTCAAACAGTTGTCCTATGCAGCACGTTTGAAAAAACTAAGGCTTTTCTCTGTTGCATATCACCTTCTCAGAGGCGATCTCTGTCTAACATACAGAGCCATGTCCAACCCAGAACTGTTGAACATGCTCCTTCTTAGCAAAACCAAATCCACTTGAGCTGCACGCACTAGGAATATAAACCTCAGCACAACAATGACTAACATGCTGGAGGGATAGATTCCCTTCGCAAAGACTTCCCTTGCTGTGGAACAAGGTCCCGATCTACATAAGACAGAGCCCCTCACTATCACTCTACAAGAGGAACCTTGACGAGTGGATGGGTAACAGAAAGTTCACACCAGGGATCATACCAACAGCTCTACTAGATAGGAGCCAAGGGTACTACCTGCTAGATCAAGGGCCTAGGGAACTAACCAAAGGGGTGGTGAATACCGCACAACGTGGCTGGGCAAATATATGCCTAAGGGCAGATAGCCCAGTATCTACCTATGAACCTATGAACCTATTGTCAGATTTTCCCGCTTGTCTACTCTGGTCGTAGATGTGCTGTATAAAGAGAAGCGCCAACAGATCTATCAGAATTGCAATCAATGAAAATACTATCACCTGCGGTGGCTTTGGTGTTTATAGGACTGAAGTACTTTTCTTGGCTTGGCCAAAATCAATTGCACCCAGCTGTGCTCACAGGCCAAGAATGTAAAAATATAAGCAAAGGATTAGTCACTATTATTCACTATAACTTTAATAATCATGAAATCTTTGATAAGCTTAGAGTGGACAGGGACATTATAAGGCTCATAGTAAGTATTCTTGACCCCCCATAGGGGCAGTGGAGGAATGCATGGACTTTGTATCCCTGTGGACAGCAATGTATTCAGAGCCCTTGCAATGGAGGTCTAAGGAGAAGACTAGGGACATATTGGGGATCTCACAGTCTTCTGCCTCAAGGCTACTGCAGCAGATCCTGGATGTACTCTTGGCACATGTGGATCAGTACATCTATTTACCATTGTCACCTCAGGACCCAGCCAGAACTATGAGTGCCTTTGATGGACTGGCAAGTCTCCCTAAGCTACTTAATGCAACAGATTGCATCCACATTGATATTACAGCCCCTTCTGGCCCACTAGGTGAGTGGTACTGGAGCAGGAAGGGCTACCATTCCATCAATTGCGTGGTAGTGTATGATGCATGGGGGTGATTTGTCAATGTCTTTGTCCAGCATTCTGGCAGTGTACATGATTCTATTATCTGACACACTACCGCACTCCGCCTCCTCTTCATGAATGGTAGGATGCCATGATCATCTTTTTGGTAAGTGGAAAAATATTTTTGTTATATTGTTTTTAAGTAGTTAGTCACATTAAAATGTATCGTTGAATACTATTTTTTTGTTTGTTTTATACCCCCCCTTTCTGTTTTTTCTTTCATTTTTTTTTCAAGTGATACTGGATATCCATTGGCACCTTGGATCATGTTTGTAGTGAGAAACCAAAGTGGACTTGCAGAACAGGCATATAACACATCTCTGTCATTGACCTTTATTGCCATTGAAACATGCAGGATGTTTACTATATGTTGCATTCTGCATAACATGATCATGTGCAGGCTGGTGCTGAAGTCACTCATGCTGTCACTGCAGCTCCTAGTTCCAGTCCAACTATGAGTAATGTTGACCAGCCAGCAACATTAGTTAGGGACCCCATGCAAGAAGTGTGCATACCATTCAGGTTAGTGTTTCTTCTATTGTAAAAACACAAAAAGTATAACTGGTGTGTGCAGTAATACCTGTGGGATATGCAACATGGTGCACTGCCTGCTGTCACTGTTCATCTGACGTCCTGTCTCATCTTAAAATATATATATTTTTTGTTATATGTTAGAATAATATTCATGTTGTTGGCATGCCTGATTGTTCACTGATTCCTATTCAGTGATGCTGAAAAGCATCAAATAGAAAATAATTCACATTTTTTTGTCTGCTGCCATGAATAGCTTCTGCTTTAATGATTACTTAATTATACAAAAGTAAGGAGTATTGACAACAGTGACATAGTTCATGAGTTAACACAGTGCAAATATGTAAAATGCTTTTTTCTTATATGCCATTTCTTCATTGGTTCTTCTGTTGTAGTACACATCACATTTTTATTTTTCTGTTGCACACAATAAATTTAGACTTCAGAAACCAACATCATTTGTGGATTTGGGAGGGTGAAGTGGCAGCAGTGTAAGTTTATATGGCAGGATGCATGTTTTAATGTGGCATTTCCTTATGATATATTTCTCCTGAACATTTTGGTTTATAAGTGTTTTGATGTTTTAGGTACCAGCCACCTGTAGGAATGGTAATCCATGTAGCATTTCTTTTAGTCAAACATTCATTGATGGTGTACATACTATTCTTACAGAGCTGAAATAAACAAAATGTAAAATATCCGGCTAAACCCCTAATCCAGTTAAAAATACAGCTGTGTATTGAAGCTGATTCCCAGTTGTTCAATACCAAATGTGTCATACACATCTCCTATTGATTGGTTAGATGATGATGTAACTCATTTGGATGGGGGAGTTCTTAGCTGCCCAGGTCAAATTTCTCTTTGTGATTATCAATACTACTCTGGATCTCCAGTATATAGAGACCACTGACCTAATAGAATCTGGACAATAATGTATACATTAATAAATATATAAATGAATAAATTTCTGTATGATACTAATAACAATGTATCCCACAAGCCTGCTAACTAGAAAACTGTTGTTATAGGACTGCAAGAATATATTACTTAGGGTATATTTTTTAATTTCTAGACTGGTAACCAGTCATTTATAAATGGATAGAACTTCTACGTGTGCATAGCCTTTTATGTTGAGTTTCTTACATTTTGAAAGGAACATTTCAAAATGATAATGAATGCCTTATTGATAGTTGATGGAGCATTATCCACTTACTCATATTCATAGTTATTGTCAAATATCTTTTTAGTATGAGGTATTCAGCATTTCAGCTCTAGTTTTTGTGTAAATAAAGTAGTCTTAGTGGTCTGGCTACTTCTCATTAAGTTCTTAATAAGTTGCTTATTATGCCACCACATTCCGTTATTTGTTCAGGTAAACATAATTGTCATCTCTTCATTATGCCTACTGTTACAGAATAGAAACATGATGCTCTGACGTAGAAAATGCTTAATGTGGGTGTGATGTGTACATTTTTTGGTGCAATGGATACATTCCTGAAATGCAGCCCAGTGGTCTGACTTGACTCCTGGATGTGGGCGGTCATCACTAAATGCAATGTTGGGTATTGACTAGCATTTCTATGGTACTACATTGGGATGAAACAGCTAGGTTTAAAATGTCCTCTGGGTCAATAGCCTGGTAATTGCCTATGATCCTATGATCCTGTGATTGTACAGGACAAATGAAGTGTTTCTTCACAATACAATAACATTTGTCTATCATTAGCATTATTTATTACAATATGCATTGATAACTGTGAAGTTTAAACCCCCGTAAAAGAATCCATGGATGCATTTATGTAAACAACATGCAAGCTTTTTCACAGCATTGTCCAATTTGCATTCAACCCTGTAGTGTAGTGCCTTGTTTTGTTCTTATGGAGTGCGTAGCTTAAGAGCCCATACCCTTAATGTCCTGAGCTAAAGTACCAGAATGTTGGTTGAATTAGATGGACATGCTCATAACAGGTTCAAAAGTTACAAAATTGCATAAGTATGATCAAATATATCCTTCTCAGCTTATACCCCCCACAAAATCAGGGCATGCATGCTGTAAAGGATCAATGGCTATGTTATGCCTTTGTGTGCGTTATTACTTTTGAATATATGTATGTATATATATATATATATATATATATATATATATATATATATATATATATATATATATATATATATATATATATATATATATATATATATATATATATATAAGGGTTAGTAAGTTCTTTGTATGTGCTTATTTTTAGTTGTTATCCAAGGTAATTCAGATGAGCTCATAAGACCCCTTTGGATTAATGTTTCCTACAAGCTATACAAAGCTTGCACCCAGGGACATGACATTTGAGGTTCAAGTCCCCTCTTCAAAAAAAAAAAAAGATCACATTTCTGTAAAAGTTGATAGGAGAAGACCTGGGCTATTCTTCCCATGTGCTATCCTCATTTGGTTATGACACTGGCATAGGGGGGTGAGTTTCACATAATGTGGGTTTCGCATAATGGTTAAGGTCTTCACTTCATACATGTAGATTACAGGGATTAGTTCTGACCTTGGGTTATTGGCTAGGCTCAAAATGGCCCTTCATGGAAGTTGCTACCTCTTTCTCCTTCTGATGTGCTGATTTATGTTATAAAAAAAGTATAGTATTCAATCTTATAGACATAAAATTGTTATTTCATTAATTATTGTGAGGATTTGTCCTTAAAAAGTCTGCAGCTCAGTTTTTATAATTTTCCTACTTGGTGTGCATTTTGCATAAGTTTTCTTCTATTCATATCTAGACGCATTGGCACAATGCTTTTTGCCCATAATACTTGTTTAAAATTGAACGGTATGCTGAAATGGAACAATATTACAAAATGTCAGGATACTGTAATTATGAATTTTACGGTGTCTTTAACCAGGTCTTTGTGTTGACTTGCAACCACTAGTGTATGTAAAACTTGAGAAACACCTTACTGCATTGTGAAAATGTTGTTATTTAATTCTGCATTAGAAATGTGCCATGATAAAGTATGATGTGTTAAAAGTTTTCTAAATGTGTTGTCTTATTTTACTTTTTAGTTTACGAGGATCCAATGGGGCTGTTTGTGTGAAGAGAGGCTATAGGCAGGTGAAAGAATATTTGAGGAGAAATTTATATCAGTTGTTTCTATAAATGTTTATTCACAGTTTTCTGTTTGAAAAAACATCAAGCATTCTTCATGGAAACAAAAACACTAGGGATGTGATTTGTTTATTTGGTGCATCAACACCATGGTGAACTGTGTCCTCTCCTCCATGTAGTGCAATCTCGGAGTTGGTATATTTAAGTAGGGGGTGTGTGAGGTGAAGCCGCCCACTTTGCTGGGCTTATTTGTTGTCCGTTTCATTTGGTTTCCATGGTGGTTAAGTGGTTTCTTTCTCTGTGAAAGGAATTTGGCAGTCCATTGGTTCGTTTAAGTGCAGTTTCTGTGGATGAAGCTTGGTTAAGTTAAATTCAGTGGCTCGTTCTTTCATTCAATGAAAGTAGATCCATAAATATATCTATCTATATATATATATATATATATATATATATATATATACATATATATATATATATATATATATATATATATATATAAATATATATACACACACACACACACACGTCTGTGTGAGAGTGTATATATATATATATATATATATATATATATATATATATATATATATATATATATGTGTGTGTGTGTGTGTGTGTGTGTGTGTGTGTGTATATGTATATATATATATATATATATATATATATATATATATATATATGGGTTCCTACTGGAACGTCGAAAATGCAATTGTTCGAATCGCAAAACATCAACCTTTAATGATCGAACAATTGCATTTTTGAATGCTCCAAAAAAGTTATTAAAAAAAAAAAGTAAAGTAAAGGGTGTAGGCAGATTGTACTACAGCATAGGAAAGGGAAACCTTCCCTTTCCTGTGCTTAACTCCGTTAAAGTGCAATCCCAGAGTTGTCATGTTTTAGTAGGCAGGGTGTGGGGGGTGCAGGGGGTGCAGGGGGGCTCACAGCAATTGCTTTTGTTTGTTTGTTTTTTTATTACATTTTCGAAATTTTAGTACTTTGATCATATGGTGGCAACCATATGGTATTTGAAGTACTGAAACTTTGATAATGTAATATGTAACCTATATTGTTTTTGCTGTCACTTTTCTAAACGGGACTAGACTCGCCATTTTGTTTAGAATTTACGAATATGTTCTATGACAGATAAGCTTATACATGGATATAACTATGTTTTATGAACATTGTATTGATAACAACTTGTTAGGTTATTTGATGGTATGTAGGGGACTATGAAGTGTTGAACAAACTGTTTTTGCAAATAGTTTATTTGATTTATGCGCTCATTTTGTCACTTGTTGGGAACATTTGGTGTTTCTGTAATAATACATTTATCCATATAGCGGAAATAATTAAGTTATTTGGTATATGGTATCTTTAAGATACTACCTGTGTCTTGGTGGATCAACATATTATATTTTAGTGAGCTTTTTATTGCTTGACCTCAATCAGACCCTGCACAGTAGCAAAACAATAAGGTTGAAAGAACTCTGAAAATAGACTAAAGTATAATGCAAGTTGTGATTTCATGATATAACACTGATTACAACTTAACCTACAGTAGCAATTATTGCTTTTTGAATTGATATATAGGATATTGCAACTGTTTTTGCTTTTTATCAAAGCTATATGTATGCGTCCTGGATTTTATATGATAGGATATGTCTTGTTGTTGGGAACACGCATCTTTGGTAAATCAATAATCCTCGGACGTTGCTTTTCCCTCATTTAATAATTGTCATTTGGGAACTGTGTGTTAGTTGGTTTGGGCTTCTCTGCATCATCCATTTTTCTATAGGCAGAGGGTTATATTATTTGGATAGTTGCATACACACAAGGGACCTATCTAACTCTCTCTGACCTAAATACCTTTTCATTTCTAATCTGACTACATCTACCATGCTCACTTTTCCTACTATAACCCTTACTCCTGCATCTATCCTAATCCTCATTTTACTTTCTTTTGTATCACGCTTCCTCTTATACCAGCTTCTACCTACACCCTATACCTCCTCCTTCACAACCCCACCTCACAACTCACTTCCACAATATTTCTGCCTCTTTATCTCCCTCTGACCCCATCCTTCTCTTAAAAGTAAAACTCTTCCGAATCCCTACTAAATTCTACAAATCCAAACTCACCCCCTACCATCCATTCCTAACCAAACACAATCCTTACAAGCGTATTCCCCTTATGTCTTACCTCTGCTTAGCAGGCGACATTCATCCCAACCCAGGACCAAACATTTCTCTAACAAACAACCCTAGTTCCAACAACAAATCCACCATTTTGTTTGTGTCTTTTGGCTTTTCTCAGTTAGGGGTCACCACAGCGGAACTCCGGTCCGCTAATGATTGGCAGTAGATTTTTACGTACTGGCTTGCCGGGCCTAATGCACAACCTTCAATGAAGGAATGCCCATTCACGCATGTCGCTATACAGAAGATGATCTAACTGAGAATTGAATGGGCAACGTCTAACTGTGAGGCGACAACGCTACCGCAGCACCACCACTGCAGTAACAACAAATCCATCAGTAAATACCTTAAATTCCTCACCATCAATGCCCAAAGCTTAGCAAATAAGCTTACCCTCTTTCATGCCTGGCTCAATCATAATATACCTGACATTGTAGCAATCTTTGAAACCTGGCTTATACCACACATAACCGGCTCCGAATTCCTTCCCCCGGCTATCAATCTCTCTGATCTGACCGCCTAAGTAAAAGAGGTGGTGGTGTAGCTATAATCTACTCCAATCATTTGTCCATCACTCCCTACCCTAACCCTATCCCTTCCTTTAATAATGCTGAACTTGTAACTGGCCTTCTAAATTAAACGACCATAAAAATATCTGCATCATCTCCCTCTATATTCCTTCTGGTACAACACCAATACCCTGGAAGACATCCTCTCCTGGACCTCCTCTAATATTAAACTTGAAACCTATATTATGGGTGATGTAAATATTGACTGGCAAAAAGTCATCGACCCTAATCCTACCATTTCAATCAATCTCTTCAGTTTCACTCAACTCACTAACTCCATTGCTAGGCCCAACAAACCAACCCCCCCAGGCTCCAACCTAGAAAGGATCCTGGTATCTCACCCTAACAAAATAACAAAATTGGGTGTCACTCCTGACACATTAGGAGATCACCTCCCTGCCTTCACCCATAGAGCTACACCCTCTTTCTCACATTCCCACCAACTCTTACATACTCACAACCTTGCTACCTTTAACCCTTCTACCTTTTCTGACTCCCTTAAGTTCACTAACTGGAACCCAGTAAAAACCCTACCTTTAGACGATGCCATTGACTATGTCACCTCTATATTCTTAACTGTCCTAAACTCCCTTGCTCCAATAAGAACAGAAAGAGATAAAGCTAAAACTGCCCCATGGCTTACCAAAGAAACCAAAAAAATTATGCTACAAAGAGACAAAACCTGGAAAAGCTATCTCCAACATAAACAGCCTGTATTGTTACTTAAATACAAACAGCTGCGAAGCCAAGCTAAAAAGCAAGTCATTAAAGATAAAAAATCCTACTACATCAAACTCCAAATAAATCATGCAAAAAAAACCCAAACAATTCTGGAGCTCTATTAATTCCCTCCTCATGCCTAGTACAAAAAAGAACCCATGTCCTGATACTAGCAAATCTGAACAAGAAATCGCCAAACTATTCAACACCTTCTTCACCTCTTCTATTGCTGATCTAATCAAGAACTTACCCAACAATAACCCTCCACCCCCCTCTGCTCAAGCTTCCTCCTCCTCCTCTCCTACACCCCCAACTTTTGAACTTAAACCTGCATCCACCTACCTTATAAAAAAGCTTCTCCCTAAACTTAAACCTTGAACCAATGCCCCTGACAATATTCCTTCCTCCTTCTTAAAAATAGCCTCTGACGGTATTGCTGTCTCTATCAGCATCCTGATAAATAGATCCCTACTTGAGTCCTATGTACCCATACTATGGCATTCTGCATTTATTCTACCACTCCACAATGGTGGCAAAAACTGTGATGTTTCCAATCTCTGCCCTTTAGCCATCCTCTCACCAATCCCTAAACTTCTTGAAAAATGCATACACCCGCAGCTCATGCCATTCTTTACTGAACATCAGCTACTCTCTCCTACCCAACAGGGCTTCCGCCCTGGACACAGTACCAACACAGCCCTTCTATCCTTCTTACATTCTGTCAATCTAGCTCGAGACCCTAGTAACATAGTTTCAGCTGTTCTACTAGACTTATCTAAAGCTTTCAATACCATCTCCCACACCCATTTATTAAATCATTTACTGAATCTCTACATCTTCCAAAAAACTATTTCCTGGTCCTCCAGCTATCTTTCTGACAGGTCCTAAGCTGTCAAATGGGGCCAGGCCTCCTCCATTTTCCACCCCCCTACAGGAGTACCCCAAGTTTCCATACTAGGCCCTTTGCTATTTAACACCTTTATTAACGATTTCTACAAAGCCATACCCAATACCAAAATTGTCCAATACGTAGACGATTCCACTTTGATCTGCTACAACTCTACCCTATCTGATCTTCAGTCTCTAACTCAAACTGCCTTCTCAACTACTGAAAACTGGATGCAACAAAACCACCTCTTACTAAACGCTAACAAAACTAAGATTCTTCTATTCACTCCCTCAAAATCCACTCCTGTTGATAAAAAAAATCACTTCAAATTACCAGCCTTAACAATTCTATTATCAAAGTCATTCCCTCTGCCAAACTCCTGGGGTCACCATCGACAAACACTTAAAATTCAATACTCACATCCAACTTAACATCAAGAAAACCCACATAAAACTCTGCCTACTCTGCAGAAACAACCACCTCCTCACTCCCTTCACCAGACAAACTTTGGCCACTACCTATCTTCTCCCCTCTATTTTGTATGGTGCTCCCCTGCTTACCAATCTATCTTCCACACTCACCTTCAAACTGGAAGTGTGCTACAACAAACTCTCCAGATTCGTTACCAAGGAAAAATCCTCCTCCCATCACTGCACCTCCCTACACTCTTAAAATTGCCTTAAACTCCCTAATCAACTTGACTTCCTCCAAATCGTCACAGTCCACAAATTATTATTCCAACCTACTAGCTGCCCTGCATTATCTAATAACCTACAATCATATACCCCCTTAGACCCCTTAGATCTACTCACCAAAACCTTATAACTGCCCAAAAACCCAAGTGCCCAGCTGATCAGCTTCTACTCTCTTTTTCCCTAGCCAAAAAATGGAATGCCCTGCCCTCTACTCTGAGGACCTGTGACAATCCACACACCTTTGAAACACAACTTCATTCTTACCTGTTTCTTCACAGAAAATATAACTGCACTCTTAACTCATACCTCCCAAGCTCTGTTCCTCCTTCTCTCCTGGCTAACCTTCATACATTCCTAATTTCTCTCATACACTTAGATTATAAATGTAACTAAACAGTAATATCCAGCCATGATGCTGTATGCCTGTCTTTCTCCTGAAAAATGTTTAAAAGTTTTGCTGCCTTTACTGAATGATACCTGTTTTGACTTAATACTACCTGCTGATTGTTATACTACCTGTTGACTGTAATACTACCTGTTGATTGTTATACTACCTGTTGACTGTAATACTACCTGTTGATTGTTATACTACCTGTTGATTGTTATACTACCTGTTGACTGTAATGCTACCTGTTGATTGTTATACTACCTGTTGATTGTTACACTACCTGCTGATTGTTATACTACCTTTATACTACCTGTTGATTGTTATACTACCTGCTGATTGTTATACTACCTGTTGGTTGTTATACTACCTGTTGATTGTTATACTACCTGCTGATTGTTAAACTACCTGTTGATTGTTATACTACCTGTTGATTGTTATACTACCTGCTGATTGTTATACTACCTGTTGATTGTAATACTACCTGTTGATTGTTATACTACCTGCTGATTGTTATACTACCTGTTGATTGTTATACTACCTGCTGATTGTTAAACTACCTATTGATTGTTATACTACCTGTTGATTGTTATACTACCTGCTGATTGTTATACTACCTGTTGATTGTTATACTACCTGTTGATTGTTATACTACCTGTTGGTTGTTATACTACCTGTTGGTTGTTATACTACCTGTTGATTGTTATACTACCTGTTGGTTGTTATACTACCTGTTGATTGTTGTACTACCTGTTGATTGTTATACTACCTGTTGGTTGTTATACTACCTGTTGATTGTTATACTACCTGTTGGTTGTTATACTACCTGTTGATTGTTATACTACCTGTTGGTTGTTATACTACCTGTTTGTTGTTATACTACCTGTTGATTGTTATACTACCTGTTGGTTGTTATACTACCTGCTGATTGTTATACTACCTGTTGGTTGTTATACTACCTGTTTGTTGTTATACTACCTGTTGATTGTTATACTACCTGTTGGTTGTTATACTACCTGTTGATTGTTATACTACCTGTTGGTTGTTATACTACCTGTTGGTTGTTATACTACCTGTTGATTGTTATACTACCTGCTAACTATTATATTCTACCTCCAGGGTTGATTGCAATGCAAATATTCCATTTTCTTGTAATTCTCAGTGTAAATGAAGTTTGTAGTGAAATGAAGTTATTATTGGCCTCAGTGAAATGGGCTCAGTGAGCCCAGTGGGCCTGAAAGTTCAGTGAACTGGAATAAATAAATTATATATATATATATATATATATATATATATATATATATATATATATGTATACAATTTGCTTTTTAGAAGTGTAATAAAAATGTAATAAAACAAGACATGGATGAGGACTTTGACACAAATTAAACATATTCTGCAGTAATAAAATTGTTAAAAACTCATAATTATTTACATGACCTGATCAATAATGATAAATACTCCAAAAAGATAAAAATATCTAGTGATGATAGTCAAAACATAAACCATTAAAAAAAAAAAAAAGAGCAGTGCAGGAATTGACAGAAAAAAGAATAACAGGGAACAAAAACTTAATTCTCCTTGCAATAAAAAACAGGAACTCTAAGGTTGGAGTTAAATTGCACACACAGACACTCAATGATACACGCACACACACACACACACACACACACACACACACACACACACACACACACACACACACACACACACACACACACACACACACACACACACACACACACACACACACACACACACACACACACACACACACACACACACACACACACACACACACACACACACACACACACACACACACACACACACACACACACACACACACACAGCAGAATGAGCAGAATGACTCTGCTATGCATTGCTTGATCAAGAAGTAAATTTGAAGATTTAGTACACAAAAGCAAGGTACTGCATGAATACAAATGCAATATAAAAATTAAAATAGAACATGCATACAATTCTCATAGCATACTATTAGATAGAACAACTTAAGAAAACAGGATGGAGCATTAATAATTACAGACACATTTTCCATTTCTTAGGGGTTGCCACCAAATCTAATACCCTTGTGAATATTTTTTTAGGATGCAACAAACATATCTTTAGGTAAACCACCTTAAAAATGATTTGGGATTAACCCTTAGATATATGTATATTTCAGTTCTCAGAGTTTCCACCAGTAATGATTACTGTTGTTAACATTTTTAAACTTGTGCTAGCTGGGAAAAAACAACATACATGTTTGTAAAGCATGGTGCTAATGATATCCAAGTTTTGTAATCTGATTGTATTTATCTGCTAGAACTTAGCTGAGGTGTTGTGCAGTGCTAACTCATGGTTCTGAACTGAACATGCAATAGCAAACAGTAGTTTGACCAAAAGGTCACTTAAATGACTATCCTGAAAACCTAATACCAAAATTCTTACATTTATAGAGTTATAACTCTGCACAGCAATCAATAACTTAAAATATTGAGAGGAAGTATTTTACATTAAATTACACTCCAAAATATATAATTATTGTATAAAAAATACTAAATAAAAAATTAAAAATGCAATGATGCACTAAGTGTATGCATGGTATGGATATTACCACACAATTAGGGATTGTAAGACATTCGAACAACAGTTCCTGAGCATGCAGTGACATCTGTGCCACAGATTTCCTCTTGTGCATTATATATCGACACACACAATCACACTCACACACACACACACACACACACACACACACACACACACACACACACACACACACACACACACACACACACACATAAACCCATCACATACATTGTAGAAAGGCTGAATTTTTTGGGGGAAATAATAGTCATAAATCCTTATTGCATTGAGTGAATAGTCCAGTGATATATAGCAGTTTCCTGAATAGTAAAAATAGCAACACACATCATCAAGCTGTTATAGGACATAATTTTATACCACACTACTTCTTTGAGTCATAACATACTTATTAAAATGCATCCTCACTTCAGGATTTGCAGGATACACATTTGACAATGCTAGTGAATGTTATATAACAGATGCTCAAGCTATGGTTATTTTCCAAATATTACAGGAAAAGCATATCATGTGTTGCTGCAGTCACTTCTGAGCCTATACATAATAATAGCTTATGTATTTGCTTTCCCTCATGGCATCTTCTCAAAGCTATGTCAATCTTTTCCATGAAATGTTACCCTTTCTCTCATATAATGCTATTTAAATTCATGACTTAACATTGCGCACAACCATTCATAGGTTCTGTCCTTTATAACAGAATGCCATGATGGCATTTCAGTATCTCATTTCTGGTTTAGACCTGGACATTTCATACATTTTGCAATAATATCACTGAGCTTTGCTGCATCATATTAGTATATAATGCTTCAAATGGGATTTTACCATTGTATATAACTCCATTTGTTGAATGTTGTTATAAGACTGAGAAAATCCTGTCTTTGCCATTTGAAGCAGATACAAAAACAATAGTATCCTGTTACATAGACATGAATCAAGGAAGCCAAGTTAGCATCTGAACCTATTTTTTTTTTATTTTACATAACTAAAATTCTGCTTTGTACAACATGATAATTTGGGAATGCATGATCAGAACTTTTTTTTCATAAACTAAAAGCCAGATGTTATAAAACAATTAGAAATTTGTTTTAGAAATACATGTTTTTCTCAATGGATAGCAAGTAGTGATACATGCTTTATGGGGAAAAAAATAGATACACAAAATAATACATGTGAAAGTATTCAGTTTGCCAAAGAAAATGATGCGCTACTCTTACAGAAATTTTACCTTCAGCACAATCTATGTAATCACACACACACACACACACACACACACACACACACACACACACACATATACACACACACACACACACACACACACACACACACACACACACACACACACACACACACACACACACACACACACACACACACACACACACACACACACACACACACACATAAATATTAATAATAAAGGCATGGTGGAACTGGATATTAACAATGTTTTTAGCATAATGAAAAATCCGTATGATCTTTGTTACTGCAAAGGGTGGATTATTTATGAATTCCATGAATGTGGATCAATGTGGCTAGTGCTACTTGTGCTGCCTATATCACATGGGTACCAAACCATTTAATTGTTACAATAGGTTCAGGTTACACAGATGGATGATTTTCATGAATACATCACTTCTATACATTTTCTTGTGGGGAAGTACTTACTTGCATTCTTTCAGCAGTTTCACAAAGTGTATTTCTTACACATTTCAGTTTCTATAAAGAGCAAAAATCCCATGACTTAGGACATGGTGATGTAAGTGTTTCAAAACATTCTGCATGGAAACCCTCAAGTTAAATCTTTAGTAGCACCAGATTTATATAATTTGTCAGTGTGAATTTAGATTGCCTCATAGCAGCCTTATTTACACTGCATCCCGATTATATTAGTGTTGGTTCTATTGGCATTATCTAGTAAGTAGGTTTGAATGTACCATGCATTTTTTTTGCAATGAGTGATGTCAGTAGCTCTGTAGAAAACCTAATATTAGCTAACGCTAGACTAAGACATACTGAAAAATGATAACACTTTTAGTAGCAGTCACCCTCTGATGTTTTGAGGTATCTCTTTCAGACAGCCATGCAGATTTCTTTTGAAACAAAGTGCATGGCAACAGGGGCTAGATGAATGAGTGCTGAAGTGTAAATGAGCCATCTATTAAATGTCTGAAATTTTGTAGACCAATACACAATTATATCAAAAGTAAGGTGATGACAGATGAAGGTCATTTGATGCAGAATTTGCCTAGACATTTAATAAAAGGTCAGTAAGTTGCAAACCGACTATCAGTCTAACAGTGCATGTATGCATTGGTGAGGGTTTGTTCTTTTTGCATTGATGCATCTGTGGAGAGCAATGTTGAACTATTTAGAATAATTGTGATTTTTTTTGTCCTTCACAGCTGTGAGAAGTGCTTGTATATTATCAGCAATGGGATATGGATGGAGAAGCTGACAGATATAGAAGGTGATAAGAATAATGTGCTGTTAGAAGATACAAGGATAGGTTGGGTCATATGTGATCATAAAACATATATTACCTACATGTTCATAGGGTCATAGGTTCACAGGTAGGTACTAGGCTATTGGCCCTAGGGCCTGTATAAGCCTAGCCAAAGGTACCCTGGCTTTTGCCACCCAAGAAAATTATTTTCCTGTGCAACTGTCGAGCAGAGCCACAGAAGTGATACCCGGGGTGAATTGTTGTGTTTAAGCCCTGCATATCAATGCAAGAGCACCTTTGAAATATTATCTCTTCGACATAATTTAGTGGTTACATAGCACTTGCATAACATAGATTGTTAAGAAATTTGTTGTAACTGAAATTTGTGTTATTATATGTCCTGATATTTTGAAATATGAGATTGCTGACATTAGCTCAGGGTGCCCAAGTAAATATGCAGGCAGTGCGCTTAGTTCTTTATCAGATCTGGTTACTGTAAAAGCCTTATAAAACAGGATGGGAACATAGCTGCAGTCAGTAATTAATAAGCAACCATATATTGAGACCAATAATTTGCATTGAAAAACATTGTATATTTATATCTGATTAGACAAAAACTGCTCCGTGCTGCTAAGGTACAAAGTGGAAGGAAAATGTGTGATAAATATACTAAGAAACACAGTTTAAAAATGTATACTCATTGTATACCATGCTGGTATTCTATGGGTTTTTATTTCATTTGCTTGTTAATAAGCTATCCCCAAATGGCACAGGCATCTTTCCAGAGGTGACATGCAAGCACTGTCAGGCTTAATGTTTTCTTCAGTATCAGACATTAGACAAATAGATGCTGAGGGAATCAGTTCCTGGACGGCAGGAGGAGACCTATTATCTGCTCTTATTCTTAATCTGTGATATGTGCCACACAGGGAGCAGCACTTAGGAACATTTTTTTGGTACCTATCTAGTTATTAAGTACTGCAAATCAAACCTTTGAAGAATGAGCCTTAGCTCAGATCAGTGGTAGGTTTATAGTAATATATGAATGTTTTGCGTTAAAAGCCTATTTATTTAAAAATAATGAGATGTTGCAACAGAATACCTTGTATAAATCCCAGGACACATTGCAGATGTTATTATCCTTTTCCCTGAAATAATAAGTTGTAAAATGACTTGTGGGTTATGAACAATTTGATGCATGCAGTGTATTCTATGGGCTAATAGGCAGATAGCTGCATAGGTATACAGCTTCTAAAGAAATGTCCAGGTATTCAGAAATGTTCATGATCCCAGACAAGTCAGCACTGCTTCCTATATTTGCACACGGAGCCGCAGTGATCACTATTAATACACGTGGCTAGGCAAGTGTGCATGATGAGCAGCTTTTACTCATGGCTGCAGTAGGGATTTGTGAGAAGATCACGGAGAAAGAGGTTGTGGCTGCAGTGCACTACAAGTAGCTGTAGTAAACACACAATGAGCAATAGCCTCTATGAGAGTCGGTATGGAGCAGTGCAAGCAGTCAGTTGTAATGTGCACACCTATGGTTGTGACTCAAGGATACATGCATGTCAAGAAATCTGTTGTGGCAGGAACTAATGGAAGTATGCCAAACATGGAAGGGCACAATTGGTATCATGGCCACAGAAGCACATGTATAATGGACACAGGAATCTAAAGGGAAGTGGTGACAAATCCTACAATGCAGAAGACAGTGGAGAAGGGAGTATGTGACATACAGACAGATAGCAAACTGAAGAACTTGAAGTTAAAAAAATGTGAAATGCATAGAGTAGGTGGGGTTTCAATAAACAACAAGGAGTATTGACTGAAGCCATTTATAACATCAGCAGAGTTTAAGCACAATATCTGAACCATAATACAAATGTCATGAAAAAAGCACACCTCCAGCTCTGACAGGATTAGAACTCAGCAACTTTTTCACTAATAGTTGGCTAAACTCTTTACTTACATATTAAGCCATTGAAACAGTCATACTAGACATGTCAGGGAGGCACATAGCAGGTGAATGCTATACGTTTATTGAACGGAAACCGAAAACTAAAGAAAAAATATATCCCTGAAGAGATTCAAATGCTCCAGTCTGTTTACTGACACTCTAACAATCATTTCATTTACAACCTCAGCTACTAAAGCAGTCCAGTTTGAGGCATAAGCTTTAACCTATTTTATATTTGCAGCACAACAGCACTCAGCTGATTTGAGCAACTGATGGCAGCTAAGGCCAATACACTTAGCAGAATGAAGTATTGGATGTGATAAAGTATTGGCAATATGTCATACTCTACTTTCAGAAAATAAATAAGTATGGAAAAGCACCCCTTGGAAAAAAAAAAAGAAAAGCAACCCTACTACAGCAGCACCCTTGATAGGAAGTTCTAGTCTTGTACAGTGGAGTTGTTTGCCTCATGCTTCATTCTGCCCACGTACTACATAGACAATGAATAAAATAGGGAGGGTTTGCATATCAAATGGGGTAATAAGCTAGACTTAAAATGGCCTGCAAAGGCAGATAGCCTAGTATGAAAATATAAATCTATATTTCTCAGATGTTTCTTATCTTACATTATATTTTTGTCCTGACCCTCATAAAATATATAATTTACTGGTAAATCACTAAGGATTATTCTCAGTACAATGTCAGACATTACAATCTTTTACTTCTCATTGTTCCGGAAAAAAAAAACATTATATATTTATTTTACATTTGGTAACCGGGAGAGTCCTACTGGACACAGGTACTTTTTCAGCAGAGGCCCGGGGAGAAAAGCTCCCATACATGATACATTACAATATAAAATCAACTTTATATTACAGTTTTGACATAGAATGAAAATAAACAGCAGACAATGTAGGTACAGTGAATACTGAGTATCAGATATAACTATTATATAATTCACAATTAGAAACGAAGTAGGATAAAACCATGCAATATATAGTACAGTAAATAAAGAGGTGTAACAGTAGGTGCATTTTAGGGCTTATATTTATAATTGTCAGGGAAGATCCCTTATTGCAGCTTTTGGTATCAGCATAATACTTACACTCATATGCATTTGAATATACTATATTTCCTTTTCTAGTATTAATAACAGATTTGGTCTGAGAAACATTGTACAATGAACAATATTTAGTCTGGTGGAGAGAAAGAAAGAATGCATGTATTCAAAACCTGCTGTTGTACTAACTTCTTAAGTGAATTAGAATAATGATTAAACATTTTCTCTGATGTGCAATGTGTAAACCATAGGGGATTACATTCAGTCAGAAATGCCATTGGAATTCCAAGCTTCTTACATCTAGGCAAATCAACGTGATGACTTTGTGTCTGTGTGTGTTGCTATTTTTTGCTTATTATTTTGATTTTGCAGTGGTAGCATTGTTGCCTCACAGCAAGAGGTTCTCCAGTTCGATTCTAGGTCAGCTAGTGTGCAGGGAGTGCCTTCTGTGTGGAGTCTGTATGTCCTCCCCACGGGTCGAGTGGTGTTCTGAAAGACATGCATGAATGGGCATGCCTTCGTTGAAGGTTGGGCGTCGAGCTGGCAACTCGGCACCTTGAAAATCTATTGCCAATCATTAGCGGACAGGAGTTCCGCTGTGGCAACCCCTAACCGGGAAAAGCCAAAAGACAACAACAACATTTTGATTTTGTAGGATTGCTGTGATTTATATGAAGCAGCTCAGAGCCCTTTCATGAGTGGCTACAGTTTCCATGGAACAAAATGGTAATAGGCTATCACGTCTGCTAGAATCGGCCATCTGAAGTGTACACAGAAGTAACAGTTGGGATGAGGTGGAACTGTCTGTAGAAAGTGACTGTCTTGCTTTCTCTGTTTCAGCAGTCAGTGTCTGGCTTTGTAGGACTGTTGTTTATTTGCAAGATTAAATTAATGTGATTTGTTGAAAGCAGCTTGGAATACTTTCATGTATGCATGGAACACAGCTAATGTACAATACATGACGGACACTTTTATCACCACCAGCTAAAGTATGCACAGAAGTAGCTATACCTTCCAATTGGGGTGACAGCTGTTTTTTTTTAAAGTAACTGACCTAACTGACCACTTTGCTGTTTGCTCAGTTTAAAGGCCTAAAATGTATCACAGAACATCCAGACATTTCAGAGCTACTGGATGTGTGGCACCAAAAGAGAGTACAAGTAGATTTTGACACAAACATAATAGTGGTCTCTGCTTTGAAGTAACTTAGTCTAAAACCAGTTCTGCTCAGAGGTGTTAGCAGAAGGTTAATATAGCATGAGTGGGAGAGTTTTGCACAATGATAATAATTTTTTATTTTTTCTCATATCTCACAGGTGTGCACCGATCACTGTGGCTAGTGTTGTGTTGGGGACAGTGCTGTCATTATTGCTATAAGTTTTCACACAAACTTCAGAAGTGTACATAACGACTGGCTATAGCTTGTATAGGAGCAGTGTACTGTCTAGGAGTTACAAATCAGAAACAATGCAATTATGATTTTTTTCACTTTCCTCACAATCAAACAGCAGATGCATAAAGAGGTGAGTGTTTTCAGGGGACGGTATGGAGGCATGTTGTTTAGATACATCAGACAGCATCAAAATGAAATACATTCTTTCATTTTCTCCCATTCTAACATGAATTGGAGATACACTAGAATTGACTATCATTTTTAAGTGGTGGTAGGGATGCAGGTGCTATTCACAGATATGATTGACTTATCCTCCTAAGCATTTGGATTCTTGATTTATTGACAGCTGGTATTTTGTCAGTTTTGAGTATTACATGGCCTTGTATACAACGTATTTCTTACTTCAAATAAAAACAAAAGACTGATTTTTTCTGTACTCTATGATTTTTTTTTGCAGGTCATCATTTAGTCAATACAGTCAAAATGCTCTAAAATGCACAACAGAGCATCTAGAATCCCATGGATTTTGACAGAATTGAGGCTCTCTGGTTTAATGCATTATAGTCACAGACAGACTCTATTGAAAAAATGTTAGATAAAAGAATGTTGAAGAGTAAATTTCTATAAATGCAGTCATAAAACCTGAAATGTGCAGATGCTACTATACACATTCTGTGGCATGCTCAGTAATATTTTTGTTACTTACATGATTGTATTGAGAATGCTTAGCTACACCTGTGTGGCAGATTTAAAGGTGTACTCTGCCAAGGGAATATATACTGTTTTAATGACCAAAGGTAAAATGAACTTTGCCAAGGAATATATACTGTTTTAATGACCAAAGGTAACATGAATTACATTCACATGATTGATGTCAAAACATACATACAGTTTAAAGAATTGTAAGGTTATCCTTTCCTTAACTGTATGAAAGAAGCAATACTGATGGTTGGAAAGTCAGTGTACACACCTGTGACAATATAGAAATATCAAGAAGACTCCAGGATATCTATGCAATCTTTCCAATAATAGTATTATGCATGCTGTGTATGTTGTTGTTGTGTCTTTCGGCTTTTCCCGGTTAGGGGTTGTCACAGCGGAACTCCGGTCTGCCAATGATTGGTAGTTGATTTTTACGTGCCGAGTTACCAGCCCTGATGCACAACCTTCAACGAAGGTACGTCCATTCACGCATGTCTCCACGCAGAAGACGCTCTAGCTGAGAATCGAACCGGACAACGTCTTACTGTGAGGCGACAAAATACAAAAGGACCTGAAACATGAACAGATCTGTCAGATTGACCAAGATACAAACAAAGTAATGATGTGATATACCTATTACTATTTATTTATTTGCCTTTTGTTAACCAGTTTAGTCCACTGTGCTGGTGGCCCATTTTCAGTGGAGATCTGTGGAGAAAAGCACCACACAAAAAATAAATTACAGAAGTTTACATAGTAGAAATGAAAGAGTTAGGGTATAAGAAATACCTGTAAGTGTTAAGGCATAACAAATACCTACATACACGGCATCTAAGAAATATAAGTACAAAGCAACAACAGTATTCATGCAATAATGAAAATTAACAGATTAAATAAAGTCAGCATGGACAAGAGGTAAAATAAAAAATTACAAAAAAAGCATGTCAATTTGTTTATTTGTCTAACTATAGCAGATACAACATATGCACATGCAAAATGAGTCATGCTGACGTGGCATATGCAACAATGCAGATAAATCAAGGTTCAAGTCAAATGTAGTCCACACCATGATAAATAAATTGAGTTTTTGAATGTCAGGATGTATATCAATATGCACAGGGTGCATCTTTCTGTATATCACAAATGGATAGGTACCCCGCATAAGACATGGCAAAATAAAAGTCCATGCCAGCATCATGCCGTTAATATATCAGCTAATAGGCAAATGTAGCAAATGTCAGGTTACAATTATTTGTGACTATAATACATTTGTGTTACAGTAATCGATGATATGACATGTGCCTTTCATGATGTAGGTGCCACCAAGTCTATTTAGGTACTGATGAGAATGCAGTATATTTGCATTGATATCCAGCCTACAGTGGGCCTTGTTAAAAACAATAGTAAGAAGTATATGACACTAGAGTAGAATACAATGTGTCCAAGTGAAGCATTAACAAGTATTACTAAGTTACCTGTTGTAGATTTACATTTCACATACACCAAATATACACTGGCTTGTGACAAATGTTGTTATTCACTGCCTGCAGGGCATTAATTCCATTGCACATTCTTTGGCAAAGCCAATTTTATACAGGTCAATTCAATTAAGTCTTGACAAAGAGCAAAACATGACAACAGATATCTCATGACATTCATTGCTTAAAGGTCACTTTACTAAATTATATTCAAGATTCAAGATTCACTTTATTGTCATTCAGCCGCATGCACCCACAAGTGCGCTGCTGAATGAAATTTCGTTCCTCTAAGCTCAACATTAACACAACATTACATATATAAACAAAAAACAAAACATTACACAATAACAAGAAAAAAATAAACATAAAAAACAGCAGCATGAGTCCAGTGACGGTGCCAAAAGTACAACCGCTGCAATTCAACTCCAGCACCAATACATTCCAGTTTTTAGTCCAACTTCAGGCATAAAAATATCAGCTGCCTCATCTCCCCATTCTGCTCAGCACCACACAGAAACCAGCAATTTAAAAAAAAAGCACTCCATAGATGTACTTTTGCAGCCAACCGCAGGACCCAATGGTCATGTCCACACTACGATTCCATCCTCATCCTCACGCCACCAGCCACTCTATCACCGGCACAGCTTCAAACATCACCCATATCTTCCTCTCACCTTCATTTCAGATAATCTGACCCAACAAGATACAATTTATTCTCAAAACTCACGCAGGCAAACTCTGTGACTGCTTCTGCCACCAATGCGCCAACTTGCACTGAAGGCCCCACTTCATGTTCCAAGGAAAACCAAAAAGATCAGGACGTGATGAACATAACACGAATACAGTGCATCTATGACATAATTATATTGGGCATGCTCACAAAGAATTACAGCAAAGACTACCATATCATCAACTAGTCAACACAAACACACAAGAAAGATTGTAAACTGAAAGGCATAATAATGTGGCAAGGCTGTTGCACTGGGGATTTTGCAAACATTATGGTACTGAAGTGGCTGGAAAACACTGGAAACATGAGCCACAAAATATCATGGAAAATGAAGAAGTTTACATCAACCTTACCAATAGTTCAAAAGATAGATGCTAGAAAACCGGATATACTGGTCCATGAAAAGAAGACAAAATAGCATTGATCATTGAAATCGTCACACCGAGTGACTACAGTGTCTTGCATATGGAGAGACACAAAGTCATAAAATATCAGGATCTGCAGGCAGAAATGAGAGCAATGTGGGAGAAAGATACCCAGACAGTTCTAATAGTAGTAGGAGCAACAGGTCTTATAAAAAAGAATTTACAATTGTATTTAGATATGTTACCAATACATGTACCCCCATAAGAATTGCAGAAGGAGTCATTACTGGGTACATTGTGGGTGCTGCGGAGAACACTTCTGGCTGACATCAAAGACTGAAACAATACTAATTTCATGAACATTAATCATTCTTTAACTTAAGAATGTGGTCCATTTCCGTCATGGTATTAGAAACCCCAAATATTTGGAAATTTAATGATAAAAACACACAAGAAAGTATCATGATAGAGGACCACTCAGACTTTCTGTTGATTTTGCAGTATGCTACACATTAAGAATGGGTCTATAAGCCCTCATGTCCAATAAAGCTGAAGAGTGGGAACATAATAATGACAGTAAAATACAAATCTTTATATGAAGACATGCAATACAGGTAATTATCATTTGGAAAAATAATGCCTGTGAGCAATCACTGACATACTCTGCATTTGTATCTTGCCAGACTAGAACACCTGCTGAAGCCAGATCTCAGAGAAATGTCTGTCACTCACTTGATGCCGCAGAAAAAGGCAAACCTGATGCGTCATGAAGATTACTCTAGATGGGATTACTTCACTATCCTTTTGTGATAGGTATGACTCCCCAAACTTGGAGAATGAGACCTTAAAAATGTATCCCTCTTACTGTGTTAAATCTATGTTCTTTACCTAAGCTGCTCATGTCTGACAGACAGATGTTATTAGATTCAAACCCCTGCTAATCATACTACATATTCTACAGAGCTGTACATTAATTCTGTCTGCCACAAGAGATAGCAATAGATATACATACATACATACAAATATTTCAAGCATGGGTATTAATGCCCTTCTAGCTTGCCAATATAACAAAACACTTGTTCCCATAATAAGCATCCAGGCTGTTCTTAAAAATATGTAAACTAGTACTTGCTTTAATGTAATTTGTTAGTCTGTTCCAAGCATCAGCTACTCTGTCATGGAACCAATTAGTACACTTCTCATTCCTATAGAATCTTTTACATAGGTTGTCTGATGATTCTCTAGTACTTTTTGTTAACCCCAAACATTCCCAGAGGTAGTTATCACTAAATGCCCTATATATCAGAATAAAATCTCCTCTTAGATATATGTAAGAGACACTGTACAAGTTCAGATATTTTAGTCTTTCATAATAATTTAAATTTTCACATCCATAGATACACTTGGTATATTTTTGTTGTACTTGTTCCAGTTTAGTCCTGCTTGTTTTCTTATAGGGCTTCCATATTGTTATTCCATACTCAAGTTTGGATCTAATGTAACTAACAAACAATGCCTTCATTAATTTTGATTTACTAGACTTTATAAATCTTTTTATACAACCTATAGTTCTATAACTATCATTAACCAATTTGTTGATATGATTAGAAAAACTCATAGCTGAATCTACCCATACACCTAGGTCCTTAAATGAGTCTACAGTTTCAATCACTGTGTGCTGTATTAAATATCCACCTTTTAATTTATGCCTTTCAAATCTCACATGCTTAGTTTCTGATGTATTTATCAGCATATAATTCTCCTGTGCCCAAATGGTCAGTTTAGTCAAGTTATTTTGAAGACATGCCTTATCTGTAACACATGTAATCAGTTTACCCAATTTCAGGTCATCTGCATATAGACTGTAGAACATCTCAGATGAAAAAGTTAGGTCTGAAAGATACAAGCTATAAAAGTAAGGGCCTAAGGACACGCTGACTGTAACCAAGGATTTCGCCTGTCCAGTTGTTGTATGATATTTGCCATGTCCTATTTGTAAGCCATCCATCTTATCAAGAGTACATCAATACCTAGTTGTACTAATTTATTGATCCGTGTTATGTGTATGACCCTGTCAAATTTGTTTGTGTCTTTCGGCTTTTCCCAGTTAGGGGTCACCACAGCGGAACTCCAGTCCGCTAATGATTGGTAGTTGATTTTTACGTGCCGAGTTACCAGCCCTGACGCACAACGTTCAACTAAGGTATGCCCTTTCATGCATGTCTCCACGCAGAAGACACTCTAGCTGAGAATCGAACCAGACAGCATCTTACTGTGAGGCGACAATGCTACCGCAGCACCACCTGTCAAATACTGAAGCTAAATCAATATAAATTACATCACAGCACAATTTTTCATTCATAACTGTTATTATATTGTTATAGAACATCATGTTACAGGTGGTAATAGATCTGTTTTCAACATATGCATTCTGATATATAATTTCAAGTCCCAGCCTTTCCAATTCTGACAATAACTTTTCTAATATTACCTTTTCCATTATTTTACCACAACATGAAATTAGACTTAAGTGTCTATATGACTCTGGATTTGTCCTACTCCCCTTTCCCTTAAAAACAGGTTTAATAAACGCATGTCTCCAATCTTGAGGAATCTCCCCATATTTATATGACCTAGTGAATAACAGATATAATGGTACTGTAAGTTCTTGCTGAAATGTTCTCAGGTCATTGCTACTAATTCCATTGCCTCCCTGTGCTCTGTTTGGATCCAGTGTGTGCAGTTCCTTTACAATATAATCTAATTTGATTTCAGTATCTGGGGTGATCTAAATGTCACTAGGACAACTTACCACCCCTTTTGTGGAGTCAAACTGTTTTGCATAGATTTTATAAATATATTTATAATCTGTTGTCTGAGAATAAATTTTAGAATCTGCATGCAGTTTATCAATTTGTGTGTCTTTACTCCTTCCACATCTTATGTATATATAAAAAAGGCTTCCCATTATTCTCAGTATCTTTATATAAATTTTCTTCAAATTTGTCTTGATCTTGTCTCACACTATGCTTAATCTGTTTGTCCAGCTTGTTTATTTCAGTTTTCAAAGTTGTAGTTTGACCGCTTTTCCATTTCTTATATGTTTTGTCTCTCACCTTAATCAGATATCGTGTTCTTATGGAAATATATCCCCCTGATGTTGTATGCCTAAAACCTGATGTTAAACATTTTTTTTCACTCAATTTCTCTTTCAAAACTTTTCACATTCCATCTGCAGTTTTTCCACTGAACACCTCACTCCAGTTAGTTTTACATAGTGACTGTTTTGCTTCCATATCATCTAATTAACCTTCTGTGCATTGGCTTAGATTTCAGTTTGGCAGAATTATCTAGCAACAAATTAACCTTTATAACCCCATGATCACTGCACATCAGTGGTGGTAAAAACTTGACTTGAAGTTGCAGTAATTTCTTTTGGAACACAAACAATGTCTAATATAATTCTTCCCTCCTGTGTTTCATGCAAGAAATGTATGAATTCCTCTAGGTCATCTGCACTTGACTTTGGTGGTCTATACACTCCAACAATTATTATATGTTCTAGGGTTGTCTTTACTGTAACAGTTACACAGTCCATAGTGTTGGTGTTATGACTGAACATGTAATAATCACAGGTCCTTATCATAACACCTCCACCTGATTTTTTTTAGAATGTCTGTTACAGTAAAAACATTTATACTCTGACAGAACTAATTTCCAGTCATTGTCATTTAATCATGTTTCACAAACAATAATAACATCAAGTTTGTGGGAATGTAGCAAATTTTCCAATAAATAAACGTTATTATTAATGCTCATAGCATTAACAACCATCAGAGAGACATCAAATGTTGCTATCTGTGGGTTGCTAAATTTTCAGCATGGTAAAATTCCTGCCAAGTATTTGTCAAATATTGCAAAATATCTGCTGCAAAAATTATCTTCCCTGATGTAGACAAATGCATACCATCCTGTCTGAACACATGTGTACCCAAAACAAGGCTTGGATGCTCTATACATTTCCATTTTTTAAAACAGGACATTTTTTTCCATGTAGGTATTTACCCAAAAAATATTTTCATTGACAGTGACGTGACTGTCCTTTCTATATGTGATTTGTGAAAAATATGTCCTAACACCAGTACAAGCTGTACTATCTAAGAGGGCTGTCAGTTCCCTACTAACAGTCAGAGAATCCTTGCAGGTGACATCATTTGTACCAACATGAATAAAAACAGAGCCATACTTCCTTACATTAAGGCATTCCAAGGCTTGCCTCACATCTTCTATGTTTGCTCCTGGCAAGCATAACACTATTTGATGTTCATTATCATCTCTGCAAATATACGTATCAGTTTGTCTAATAATTGAATCTCCAGTTGCAAGAATATCTTTGCTAGCAAGCTCTGAAGAATCTTCAGCTTCTAATACAGTAATATCTGCTCTATCAGTTGTTACAAAGGATAGATCTTCATCACTATTAGTCTTACTGTTTTCATTGTGTATTAAATTCTCATCCAGCTGGTGTTATAAATCCACAGTTTGAGTCATGTGGCCAACATCTGTCTTTCTCCTCTTTTTTCTTGCAGTAATATTCTTCAATCCTTCCATGTTCAATTTTGATTTTTTTTTTTCCTTTTCACCTGCCCCTTGCCTTTTTTTTACCTTCTCCATTGGAAAGTTGATACCTTTTTCTATAAACTGAAGGTTTTCTGATAGAAAGAAATATTATAATTTCTTGTAACCTGTGTGTTACATAACAAATCAGTGTCCTTTTTACTGTGATTCTCTTTCCTTTACAGTCATTAATCAGTTTTTTTTCTTCCTTGTTATTTGTTGAGAACTTCTTCCTTTCTTTCTTTTTTTGTTTCCATCTAAACAAACTGGATCCTCAGATTGCTGAATACTTGCATCCAGAATTCCAGAGTTGTCAGGGGCATTGTCTTGTTTCATAGGGGTTGAATGATCTTTGCAGAAAGTTAGATGCATCGTTTCCTAAATGTGTTCTATTTGTTCTATGCCTAAAATTATTTATTTCACCAGTCCAGTCATTAATATATGAGACAACAGTTCTTCAAGCCGTGCCAGTTGCACAAGTGCAATCATCATCGTTAAGTCTAGATTTACTTCTAACAATGGTAAGCAAATCATCCAACTTTTGACACGAGGAACACAGATCACCAGTGTTATCAGCTGTTACTTTTAAATATGTATAGCATTTATTACACTGTACAAGATATTTGTGCATTAGCAAATCCTTAATTGTACACTCCTTTAAGGAACAGCTTCAGATTAATACAATATTACAAAAGAAAAGATCAAAATCAGTAGCCAGTGAATTCAGAGAACTTAAATCAATTTCCATGACAAAAATTCACACCAGCAATACACAACTAAATAAAGTACAGTAAGTTGTTTTGACCATACAAGTTCTACAAGTCAGACAAAAGTTGTAATGCCTTTACATCACTCACTATTGCTCACAGTAACACTTCTTTTTGATAATAAAGATAAATAAATCACAAACCAAGAAGGAATTGTTCAGATATGCTCAGGATTTTCCTCTCTGCAATATGTGTAAATTTATAGCTGTCTAGGCTGTTTGAGGTGGCTAGAGCTTGCCTGTCTAAAATCTATCCATTTCTAAAAATGAACAGTGAAATTAGAGGTAAAACAACAACATATGAATCAATGTATATATTGTTAACAAGCAGTTCCTTCCTACCTACAAACAGTGAAAAACAGTGATAACAAATACAATATAAATTCATAAAACTTCTCTTACCAATCAACTCCACAGTAAGTCACAAACCAAGAAAGGATTGTTCATATATGCTCAGGATTTTCCTCTTTGCAGTATGTGTAAATTTATAACTGTCTAGGCCCCTTGGGATGGCTAGAGGTGGTGAGGAAGGATATAGCCTTAAATAAGAGAAATCAAGTTGTGAAGTAAGAAAGGGGTTGTAATGTTAATTTATCCAAAACAAATCTGTCCGAGTGATGAAAAGGACATAGTATTGTTAGTGTTTCACCAAGATGTGAACAGTCTAATATCAGTGTTGTTTGGAAAAAAACATTATTTTCCCTCCGCATTGTTTTTGTACACACTCTGTCCTAGACTCAAACCATGGTATATCTGCATAGATATGCTATACAAGTTACAAATGTGCCAGAGAAGCACTCACATCACACAAATCTCAGAACATCTGTTTGACTACCATGAAATCTTTAATATGTTGAAAAGTGTTTGTTTGGCTGGCATAAAAATGAATACTAATAACTTGGGAAAATGGTGTTTGTAACACATCAGTACACTCATGTAATATTGTTCCTTGATGGAATTGAACAGCCAGATATGCAAGTCCACAGACTAATAAAATGTGCGTTTATCACATTCACCACAGTGGAAGCCATACCACAGCTGTGAGATTCCATCTATGTGATGTCTACATCATATCACTGTGTTGCAAAGCACTTGTTTGCAGTAAAAGGGATTGGGGAGGCCTCTGCCATTATAGCTGCAAACATTAGAACTGTGGTGGATATCATTCATGCGTATCAGTATGTGGACACACAAAGATTATAGTTACTCACTGCAGGTTTACGACACCTACCTGTTTGACCACAGAAGCTACATGATATTGAGTACACTGAATTTGCCATAGTCAAAGTCTTACTACTGTGAGTTATTTGTGTCTTTGAAGGTATTACACCATCCTATTGCTGTGAGGCATATATGTGCCTGTCACTTGGTTAAAGGAGTGGAGAGATCAGACTTGTCACAAACTATTGCCTTCTGCTAGGTATACCCAAACCCATGTGATGCATAATGCAGTCATCCCTGTAATAGCAGAACTGCGATCATATACAGTGTGAAGATAATCACTGTTTTTAATTCATGGCTTACTAAAAATCCAAACTGGCCACAGGATAGAGGTGTGGTTGTAAAACTCCTTTTGAAGAGCCGAGGATTTGAACTTTAGACTTTACGGATCTCCGAGAAAGATACAGCAGTTTATTTGCTTCCTGTGGCCAGTTTGGATTTTTGGTTTGTGTGTTCGTGGATCTTTTTGGTTTTATCATGGCTTACTAAAGCAAAAACGGCTAACAGAACATTGTCTCATTTCTTCATGCCACAGGAGAAGGCTTACTACTAATTTAAAAAAGGCAAATTTCAACAAAATCCATCATCAGTGTTAAACAAAGCATTTATCTATGAAATGTGGACTGAAAGGACAGAAAATACTGAAAGAGAAATGGCCAGCAATATATGTACATATCAGTTATGTGGGTGACAACATTGTTTCCTACATGAAAATTCACACTCATATTGACAAAAATGAGTCAAAGGCCTAATGCTTAATTCCAAACTGACTACCTAAGATCACAAGCTAGAGAACAATGCATGAATTGCAAGCAGCACACAGCATGCTGTTTTCCAACTGTGAAAGTACAAATGTGAATGCATGACATTACTGTTGTTCAATACTGTGATATGTCTGCTGAAAGGGAATGAAAGTGGTGAAACAGCGCAATAACACTGTGCAGCTACACATCCTATATGCAGTTGAACATTTTCTATACAGCTAGAGACAGAAACACAGATTCATGGTAGTCTCTCATTGCTCGATTCAAACCACCTACCTCCCTAGTTACACAGTCTAAATAACACAATAGCACCAGCCAGCATCTCAGGAGAAGTTGGATCAGTGTGTTGCAAAACTTGGTTTTACTTAGAGTTGTTAAAATTTGTAGAGAAGCCCTCTGCGAGTGAAAATATGTCTCCTAAGTGGAAGGGTATATAAGAAAATGTTATACCCAATTGTACATAGCAGTACAGACATATAAACACTGTCATACTATTTAAGTAATGTGAGATTTGAACCAATTACTTATCGAGTTGCACAAACTAGAAAACACAACAGTAACAGCCAAAGCCACAGAAGTTAGATTGCAATTATAAGAATGTGTTCATTTAAAAAGATGACATCATTGTTTTGCATAGTTGGGCTTGATTAAAAAATTTAACATATTGATGGGAAGTATTTTCCAAGTTCATAGGTTCATAGGTTCATACTAGGCTATCTGCCCTCGGGCATTTATAAGCCTAGCCTGATTGTGTTTGGCTTACGCCACCCCTTGATTTGAGTATACTGTGCCCTTTTTAAAGTTTAGTTTTCTGTGCCTCTGTCTAATAGTGACATGGAAGTAATCCTCAGGACAAACCTACAATCCCCCATCCACTCATCAAGATTCTTCTTGAAGAGAGTCAGTGAGGTGCTCTGCCTAACATGAATTGGAATTCGATTCCAGAGTGAAGGGAGCCTCTGGGTTATGAATCTGTCCTTCCAGCATGTTCTATTTATTTCTGTGCTGAGGTTCAAGTCCCTCAAGCGCGTGGCTCTAAAGGATTTAGATTTACTGAGGTGGAGCATGTCCATTAATTCTGGGTTGGACATAGCTTTATATGTCAGGCATAGATCGCCTCGAAGTAGGCGGTATGCAACTGAGTAGAGCTGGAGTTTTTTTAACCGAGCAGCATATGGCATCTGTTTGAGTCCATTGATCCTCCTGGTGAGGTACTTTTGGGGTCTTTCTAATTGCTGCAGGTGTCGGGTAAGGTATATCCCAAAGGGAGCATTGTATTCTATGATGGGCCTGATGAGGGAAGAATAGAGGGGCATGATTACCTCTCTTGATCTAGATGTGAATCCTTTCATGATGAGGTGGGCTATGTAGAAGGTCTTTCTAACCACTTTGGCAATGTGGTTGTCAAAGGAGAGATTGCTATCAACTTGGGTCCCCAGATCCCTAATTACTTTCTCTGTACTTAATGGGTTACCACCTATGTGGTAATTTGTGGGCACATTGTTTTTGCCAAAGGGTATGACTATACACTTTTTGGCATTTAGCTTTAGACCATGGCTCTAGAACCAGTTATCCGTCTCTGCGAGACCTTTTTGAAGGATGTTTGTGTCAGCTGGAGAGTCAATTATGGCGCCCAATTTGCAGTCATCTGCGAACTTGGTGAGCCATAGTCCTCCCACGTTGGCCTGTACCTCAGAAAAGTAAATACCTAATAAGAGAGGTCCCAGGACAGAACCTTGTGGGATGCCACTTGTGACCGGTTTCGAGTCTGACATGGCTCCAGCAACTCTGACTCTGTGGATTCTGTCTTTGAGCCAGTTTGCGACCCATCTTGTGACATAGGGGTTTATATTTAGGCTGGATAGCTTATCTATGATGCACGAGTGGAGTATTGTGTCAAATGCCTTTGCGAGGTCCAGATAGGCTGTGTGGACTACCTTCCCTTCATCTATGGCCTTGCTGACTGTTTTGAAGAAGTCGACCAGGTTCAAAAGGCAGGATCTGCCCTTGACGAAGCCAAATTGGGTAGGATCTATTGTCTGTAGGTCCCCAATGTCTTTGTTTATGAGTTCCATGATGATCCTTTCCATAGCCTTGCAGACTAAGCTAGTCAGGTTTATGGGACGATAGTTTCCAGGGTCAGCAGAGGCTCCAACTTTGTGGAGTGGGACCACTGTTGCTGTACGCCATTCTTTGGGCACATATCCTGTAGTGAGGCTGAGATTGTACAGCAGTTTTACTTGAGGGATTAGTTCTTCTTGGAGTTCATGTAGGACGCAACCCGGGACACCATCTGGTCCCATGGAAGCAGTGTTTTTTGCTTTGGAGAGGGCGGCCTTTACCTGAGCATCAGAGATGTTTGGGAGGCTGCACTCTGCCGGGATAGATACTTGCTCTTTTGGGGGGGGGGTTGCACTGAATCTGTCTGCCAGGATATTGGTGATGTCTGTGGGTTCAGTGTATTTTTTGTCACTTAGAATCAACTCAGAACAAGTCTGGGAGTTGCATCCCAGGTTCCTAACATAACTGAAAAAAGCATTATGATTGTCTTTAGTGTCCTGTGCAATTTTTCTCTCGAAGCTGGCCTTGGAGGATTTTATGAGGGGTCATAAATTTTTGCTAGTACTGATCAGGGATGCCTTCCCTTTTAGGGATTTTGCTCTATCATGTAGTAGCTTCCTCCTTCTGTTGTACAGTTTATTTATGGCTGGGGTCCACCAGACTGGATGCCTGCCTTTGGATGATTGGGTCTTGATTTTGTTTGGGATAGCATGATCCATGCATTCCTGGAGATGTCCGTAGAATGCGTTTATATAGGATTCTGCAGTTTGGGCCGTAGTTTCCACTGGCTCTGGGGCCTTGAAGGATTCTACTTTGGTTTTGAGAAGTGTGAAGTTCGCTTTTGAGAAGTTTTTCACTGTGGTTTTCAGGGCTGGGGGTGGGGTCGGGATGTGGATAGCTAGTGAGATTAATTTATGGTCTGATCTTACCAATGAGGGATATACTTCTGGTATGGAGCATAGAGTCCCCATATGTTTCTTAAATGGAAACCTATGAGCATGATTTTCTAAAGTAGTCAAGATGGCCTCACAGTACAAACACATACTCATATTATTCATGGATTGCTGGATTTGAGCCTCTCATCTACCTTGTTGTACAATCTAGAGAACACAGTATCAAATGCAAGTGCATCAGGAGAAGTCTGAATTCTAGAATATGAGAGTGCACTTTTGAAATGTTGACCCCATCAGTGTGTTTCAGAGAAGATGTTTGTGGTAAAAGTGGGATAAAGTGGTGGGAGAGTCCTCTCCCAATTTAAGTGCTTCTCCTGAGTGGAAGTGGTCATAGCACATCAGTTGTTAAAATCATACTTACCTGACACTAGAGTGTCTCTCTCTCTCTCTCTCTCTCTCTCTCTCTCTCACACACACAGACACACACACCCACGCATTAACAACTGTTAGATCTGAAGCACCTAGAGAACACAGTATTAACCACACATGCCAAATGAAAAGTCTGAATTTAAACATATGATAATGCATGTTTTAAGGATTACCACATCAATGTTTTGCAGAGAAGCTAATGTGAATCATAGGTTTGGTTGAAAAAGTATGTGTTCTGATAGTCAAAAGTAACAGGAAAGTTCAGATCACAAATAATTACATTGATAACAAAGTTTGCAGATTAATGCAAACTGGGAGCAATTATTGAATCCCCAAATAATGTGGATATTCTACAAAAGGGCCTTACAGAAACAGATGCTTGATGCCAGAGCCATGGGCTCAAGCTCAGTGCCAAGAAATGCATAGTTATCCCCTTTGGGAAAAAACATGTACCAGTGAATTACCACATAGGTGGCAGTACACTAAACATCAAAAGTGTGATAAGAGACTTAGGGACACAGGTGGACAGTGGTCTCACCTTCAATAACCACATCGCCACAACAATCAGGAAATCCTTCTATGTGGCACACCTTATCACTAAGGGCTTTTCATCCAGTAAAAAGGAGGTCATTGTCCCACTGTACTCATCCCTCATTAGACCCATTAGTGGCTACAACGCCCTGTTTGTTATGTACCTCTCAAGACATCTGCAACAACTGGGAAGGCCGCAGAAATTCCTCACTAAAAGAATTACAGGCCTAAAGCAGATGCCTTATGCCGACTGTCTAAAACAACTCTACCTATACTCTGTCACATATCGTCTACTCAGAGGCGATCTCTGCTTAACATACTAGGCCATGTCAAACTCAGAGCTGTTGGACATGCTACACTTAAAGAAATCCCAATCCCTCAGAGACACATGCTCCAGGAATCTAAACCTTGTCATCACAATGAACAAAACATGCTGGAAAGATAGGTTCCTGTCCCAGAGACTCCCCATACTCTGGAATAAACTGCCCATACATGTCAAGCAGAGCGCCTCTTTGACCCTCTTCAAAATGACTGGATGGGAGATAGGAAATTCACCCCGGGGATCACGTCAGTCTTTCTGATAGACAGGGGTCCAGGGAAGTAAATACTGTGGGAAGAAGAAGCCAGGGAATTGTTAAGGCTAGGCTTGTATAGGCCCTATGGCCGCTAGCCTAGTACCAACCTATGAACCTATTAACCTATAAACATAGTGATCTCATATCTTATCTATGCTGCAATTCATGTATTTTGTAATAGTCAGAATGACATATACCTATTTTACAGTGTGGCGTTTCTATAGCAGTCCCACTTGTGAAACAGTGGCTTGACAATCAAGAATTTATGACTCTTCCAGTTGGGATGATTGTTTGCAAACAGTTATCACTTGTTTTGCCATTATCAATGGCATTTGCTTATGTTTGGAAAATGTGCAGTATAAATGCAAACAGGCCAAAACGATGATAATGCACTATTGAAAACCACTGATGAAGTATGTGTTAAAATGTTCCATACCATTTCTCATCATTCCTAAATGTAGGTGTTGGACTCCAGACGTAACTGTATAGAATGGTGTGTTCAGTCAATATCACAGTGGAAACCGTATCTCTTGAGTAAACCAGTCCATTATCACATAAAGAAGGAACACAAGCCACTAAAGATGCTTTTATTTTTTTCAAAATTTTTTTCTGGAGCACACCACTGACAATAACATTTGCTTGGCTGATGGCAAAATATTAGAGCACACAAAATTACATTCTGAGGGGTTGAACTTAGAATGGGAACTAGCATCAGTCAATGGTGCTCCCTGCCAACCTTTGTGCAAATAAGGAGTATAGACAAACAGGTCTGGTTTTCATGATTATGTGATTTTTATGTTTTACGTGTCACGGTTTACACATTTGTTGTGATAGTTGCAGTACATTATTCATTCTATGGATGATGCAGTTGTATAGTTGCACAGCCCTCATATCTTGTACATGTCTTTGAGGCATGTTTCAATTGTTGATGTTGTTATGCAATTGTATGTGTTTATATAACATGACTGAGTCACTACATCTATAAGAGACATGTATATGTCATAATCAATATAATTCAAAAGAGGGATGGAAAGGAAAACACATTGATACCATGACCTTTTGTGTGTATATTTGCAGTCTTGTCCAAATGTGCCTATTGTAGTATGCTTGTTAAGATGCAAAGGCTTGATTACATCATCCCACATGGTGTGCATTCAATTCTGTGGCCTGTTCAACATCATAACAGTCTCCTCTTAACTGCATCAACCTGTTCTTACATCGCACAATGACGGTAAGCACGGTAGTGTGAAGAGCATCAGACTAATGTAGCTGAAGGCATAAAATCACATGATTTTCCCATAAGCTAAGGACTGCCATTTCCCATAACTTTCAGGTGCTGCTCAGTGGTAGGCATTATGCAAATGCTGAGGAGAAAGACTGTGAGACAGAAACTGTGGGAAGAGGGAGAGATTTGGAAATGAGGATAGAGACAAACTGATTTGTTTATGGGACATTTCTTTACATATTTGTATTGTGTTAATTTTAGGGTTGTCATCTGGATTATTTTGTCGGGGTCTATACATACAAAGGCAAAACATATTGGGTGACAAATACTTAGGGTCAGTTATTAAATACTGCCTTTATAAAGCTAAAAATATTCTAGGATAACAGGTTTTCTGTTGGAATGCATTTTCTCACCAATATAAAGTCTGAAAATGTATGGCATTGTTTAATGACTTCAGTCATCAATGATTTGCCAGAACACACCAAAATTAAAATCTAGAAATGCAGAATCCTTTGGAAATCTGTGCACTTTAAAGATATTGCTGTGTAGAAAATTGTTCCAACAAGGTTAAAGAAGACGTAGGAGAGAGAAAATATGATAAGGACATAAGGAGGACATAGGTTGGGTAATAACAAATATAGCACACAGTTATGCACGGGTTCCTATTACCTGATCAAACGTTTAGGTTAGTGAAAAAACAGGCGAATGGATGATTTATCGCAGGGAAAGAATTCCCTTGGCCATTATGTAGATTTTTCCCCTTTCCCCACTGTAGAGTGATCTCAGAGTTTGGTATATTTAGTTATGGGGTGTGTGGAGCGGTGAAGTCTCCCACTTCATTTGGGTTTAATTTTTTTTTTTTTTGCAGCCGAGAGAATTCATTCCCTACGTTAAATTGTCCGTTCACTGTTTTAATTTTTCGGTATTACCAGATTCATGTTTAGGTATTCGGTAACCTAAATGTTCAATCAAGTAATATAGATGTGTTATGCACATACCATTAATATGGAAAAATATTACATGAATTTATGACATACTTCTGGATTCGACCCCTTGACAGTCTAATAAAAATAGCAAAAGTGTAAGGACCAGGGAATTACCTCAGCTCACAGCATAGAAACCCATACTTTGTTATGTTAAAATTACACATCTTATAATATCATAGGAAGTTACTAGGCTATTGTACCTGAGGCCCTTACAAGCCTAGCCCATGTTCTGATAAGACAGCACCCTATGCATCTGTCCAGTGGGGACACAGGTGGAATTCTGTTTCTCATCCATTTATCCAGGCTGAGCTTAAAAACAGTTAATGAGATACACTGTTTGACGTGAAAAGGGAGTTTATTCCACAGAAGGGGGAGTCTCTGGGACAAAATCTGTCCCGCCAACAAGTCCTGTTGATGTCACAGACCAGGTTGAGGTCATGCGTTTGGGTTACTCGAGTGGACCTTGACTTGCGGATATGCAACAGTCCCATCAAGGTGAGGTCTGAGATTGTTTTGTATGCCAGGCAAGGGCATACAAAAGGAACACTAACAACATGTTGAATTTAAAAGAAAAGGAGAATGTAGGGATCAGCCTTCATCATGGTTATATCAATTGTAACAGCCCTTAGAGTGTACGTAATATCCAGCAGCCTAACAGATATGTAACAGCAACTGTATGACACTTTAGTACTTTTAGTGTGTTTTGCTACAGTACAGCAGGCTTAAGCATAGTTGCACAGAAATAACTGCAGTAGTTTGGCTTAAAGTAAAAATTCACAAGATTTTGCCATAAAATGTGAACTGCCGTCTACTATCAGTTAGTAATGCTGCTCACTAATAGGGAATTACAGATAAAATAGTAAGTAAGACGTTGACATACTTCTGGATTAGAACCCTTGACACTATACAAAATGCAGTCAATAGAGCTAAATATCATCTAGCACACCACATAAGAACTCCTACCTCACAATGCTACAATCACACAATTGAAGTGATACAGAGTGAAGCAAGGGATGATGTAGCCATTAAGGCTTCATCACAGTAAGGACAATTGTAAAATGACATATGGTGATCAACAGATGTAGAAGACTAATAAATATCCAAGAGTGGAAAGTAAATCACCAAGAAGAACCACTGCTGAGGAATAAAATATAGGTTTATTTAAGCGCTTTTCGTTTATCCCATAGACAAACTTCTTCAGAACTACAAACGTAAAGTGCAATGTGCTTAAATAAGAAACTGTGCCTTAATTAAACTAATTAATCAATCGTTGATCCTGTCCATTTGTTTAAAAGGCACTAACACATTAAAAATGTCATCCATTAAAATAGAAAGTATAGACTTCCTGGTAAGTGTTTACATGTAACATGTTGTGAATTAAACAATATATGAGGAATAAAAAATATAAAAGAAATACTGTATACTATTTAACACAGAAAAGTCATGTTATTTACTAATATATTCATATGAAGTATTTAAAATATTAATATGTTTAATTCTACTTTAGTAGATGTTACCAAAATTAAATAAAATATGAAGAACATATATAAAATTGCTATCTTCTTAAACTAGACAATTGTAACACACTGGAGATAGTACAAGCTTCATTTAGGCCTGGCAAGTGATAAGCTTCCAGTCTAATCTGCCATTGCAACTCTTTTTCTAGTAATCTAATCTGAGTCGGTCCCCCTCTACTGTCATTAACCACTTGCTCAATGCCTATAAACTTGAACTGGTGAGTAGGGTTGTCTATTATGTGCTTTGCTAATGCATTGTTTGTTTTTTGTTTCCTAATGGCGTATATATGCTTATAGATTCTATCTTTGAGCTTACGCTCGGTTTTCCCAATGTAAAAACCGGTGCAATTTTGACACTGCGCTAAATATACTAGCATATTGGAGTTGCAATTAACCCTACATTTCAATTTGAAAACATGTTCATTAACAATAAATTTGTTAGATTCAATAATAAACTCAATAATAAACTTACTAGAAAAAGAGTTACAATGGCAGATTAGACTGGAAGCTTATCACTTGCCAGGCCTAAATGAAGCTTGTACTATCTCCAGTGTGTTAAAATTGTCTAGTTTAAGAAGATAGCAATTTTATGTATGTTCTTCATATTTTATTTAATTTTGGTAACATCTACTAAGGTAGAATTAAACATATTAATATTTTAAATACTTCATATGAATATATTAGTAAATAACATTACTTTTCTGTGTTAAATAGTATACAGTATTTCTTTTATATTTTTTATTCCTCATATATTGTTTAATTCACAACATGTTACATGTAAACACTTACCAGGAAGTTTATACTTTCTATTTTAATGGATGAAATTTTTAATGTGTTAGTGCCTTTTAAACAAATGGACAGGATCAACGATTGATTGATTAATTAGTTTAATTAAGGCACAGTTTCTTATTTAAGCACATTGCACTTTACGTTTGTAGTTCTGAAGAAGTTTGTCTATGGGACAAATGAAAAGCGCTTAAATAAACCTATATTTTATTCCTCAGCAGTGGTTCTTCTTGGTGATTTACTTTCCAGGCATTATTTGGCAAGTTTGTCCGTCTGTTGCCTGTTTGGATTACTACTGGTTTGGTCGTGTTTAGTTGTTTAAAGTTTTTCTAAGTTATAAATATCCAAGAGTAAAAGATGATGGGACAGAAGGGGAGAAGGGAAAGATGGAGATGGTGAGAGAGACATACAGTGCGTTTTGTTTATGGGACATTTCTGACCATCTTTGTGGTGTGTTTCTCTTAGGAATCTATTTGTCAAACTCTGTGCAATAAAGTCTTAAAATAGAAAGCAAGAAGGAGTAAGACATTAGAAGCTTGATTAAGACATAAACAAAATAATGTTTGCTTAATAATTCACTCTTTTGGGATGGAAATATTTTTGCAAATGCATTACTGCTCCACTGTTAAAAATATTTATACTCTGTAAACATATGAATTATCTCAACTCACTACATATGAACTCTTACTTCATTACATCCATCCAGCAGTCTAATAACTATTAGAGTAACTGCTTCAAAGCAGTACCTTTACTCTGTATTCCTATAGCAAAGCTTATTTAAACACATTTGCCTAAAGACAACTAGACTATTGCAGGCTATGGCAAAGCTCGCCAGTTTTTGCTATAAGACATGAAATGCCATTCACCATCTCTCAGCTCTGGTACACAATGCCATTTATTTTTGTGGAAGAGGTGCCAATTTTTTTCTTTCACTTTGAAGAGCGAGGACACTTGCTTAGGAATAAGATGGTCAGGTAGGTAGGATAGGATAGAGAGCAGCTGCAGACATAAAGGATATAGAAAACGGACAGGGATGCTGATGGTAATGGACACAAAAAGATGGTGGACATCATGATGGGGAGAGGTAGTGGATATTAGAGGGAAATCTGCATCTGACTTGTGCACAGTGATGATCCAGTCCTCACTCTCAGAACTGTTATCAATGTCTTCTGTCTCAGCTTCCTTGATCAGGGATGGGATTCGCATAGACTTTGCAGTTCGATGCCTGACCTTTTCACCTCTGCTGATTCAGACACCAAGACCTCTCTCCATGATGCTGCTAATAGAAAACACACACACACACACACACACACACACACACACACACACACACACACACACACACACACACACACACACCTAAGGTGGTACACTCATTGTCTAATGAAATCATCAACAGCAATTGGAGCAAGCATAAATGCTTTATATAAAGGTTAGGTATGCCTGCTGAAGCTGATATAGACTGAAGTCCTATGAAGTATGATCTGGCTTGCAGTCATATGTAAATTATACTTACCTTGTGTCTCTCTGAGGAGAGCTAGTGTCTCCTGATGCACCAAAGCATTCATTGCAATATCTACCACAGCTATACAGAAGAGAAGAAGGACAAGATATGACACCATAATGAATAACTGTAATCCATGGCATGTCATTCACTGGTGATGGGCCACTGTACTTATACAACCTGAGGGGTGTTTGCAGACTTAAATTCATACTTCCATTAGCTGAGGAGATCCTGCTTGTTCTTCTTCATGTGACTATAATGGTGACAACATTGTTCCTCAGTGCATGTAATGCCAGTTACACTGGAGACAGCTTCAACCAAGCTATTCCTAGCCACAGACTTTTATCTTGTATGGTTCTCCTGCAACATCCTACAGATGTAGCACTTAATGAGGAGTGCCACAAAGATCCTGGACTCCTCTTTATACCACCTTGATGAAGATCCATTCTCACATTCACCAAATGTTCACCAAGAACTATTTGTCTGAATCGGCACCCAATTCAGATCTCAAATGTAACAGCCTACGTGCAATGAAGCACAGTCTTGCCAGCTGCATCTGTACAATTGAAAGCATAAAAATGGCTTGGCAGAGACATTGGCAATATTTACATTAAAAACAATGAAGGTATGAAATATGGCAGTGCGATTTGGCCTTGTGTGATGCTCACCCCATTTACACATGTTCCAATATTAAACACTGAACTGTTTCATCATATTTGTTATAATTATTGTTGGTTAGAGGTAAAATGTTATGAATTGTTGCACAATGGGATTTTGGGACTGACATGCTAACACAATTGTCTAGTACTACACAGGAACTGAAGCCATGAGAAAAAATAAATAATAAAATGATAACCTTTGATTATTAATTGCCAGTGCCAGATAAGAACTTCCTTTTTTAAGTAGTAAGTTGAAATATCTTAATTTACAAATGAATGGAGATATACTTAATAGATGTCTGTATATGCATGACATTAAGTATTCACGGTACTGCATTTCTATGTAAAGGTCAGTATTTGTGGTTGTAAACTCATTTCGTATGTACAGAGTTGCATGACCTGAGTCCTACATGTTAGGGCTATTTCCATACATATTTACCTGACATAAAAGCTGTGCTAAACACATAATTATGATATGTGATGAGTTATACTAATGATAACAAAACTATTATGCACATCATACCTATGCAAGTGCATTTTGAATGAACTATCTTCATTATCCTGGATAAAACACTTTACACACATTATATTGAACTTACACAGTAAGCATAAGTTACAATTTTGTTGCAAAAATAATATTTATGATAGTCATTTCTATTTAGTATTACATTCCTAATCAAAAATTTGTGACAAATCTCACTTTGACCCCCTCAGTAAAAATATCTGTAAAGTGGTTTCAGACACCACATTACATGTCCTCTTTTTCTCAACTCACTGCAGTGAAACCTTGTGTCGCAAAGATAGGTAGCTGTCAGGTGCATTTCCTTCAGTCAGTACAGCCCAGAAAGCTGATAGCAGCATACTGGCACCATTCTCATTTGCTCTATTGATGGCAGTCTGAATTAAAGTTTCCATTTTTTTTCATTTTGGCCTTTAGACATGAAATGTCATTGCACACTGCCAAGCGGCAAGCAAATGCAAGAGAAAACTACATATATAATTATAAATTAAACACCAAGTTATCAACAAACAGAACTCTTACAACATTATCCTGACAAAGTCATCCTTTGAACACTGACTTTCCACTTCCGATTTTTTGTGTTAAGCAGCATCGAGTTTCAGGTAATGAGAATTATATAATGAATACAGAGAGAAAATGACATCATCTCATCTATGACACACCATATACAAGTAATAATGATTAATTTTGAAAGGGAAATGTATTAGCGACATAATTACCACTTAGGCTATATGGGTAAGTAATGTATAATATATTCTACATATTTCCACATTCAACATGTTAGTAAATTTCTATGCTCATACTTTAGAAACTGTTATTTTTGACAGCATGCCTAACAAATGTTGTTATTCACAAGAAGAATAGTTTAGTTTCCTACAATAAAACACTGATAACAACAATTCAAAAGGACTATAGGTAACTTACTCAGCACTTATTACACAGACTTAGAGCGTTCAATTCATATCCCAAAGTGACAGCACTATACATTTGATCCCCTGTATCTCTGCTTTTGCTCCCAATTCAATGTATTTTCAGCTTGTGCCACAGAGCAGGTTGACTGACTGGTGCATTTTCATCACTCAGTACTACCTAGAGTCCTGACAGCAGCATAACAATGACAGGCTTATCTGCATTACAGATGGCAGCTGAAATTATTGTTATCATTTTTACCTTAAGCCATGAATTGTGATTGTGCACTGCCAAGCAGCACACAAATGCAAAAGGCAACAAAAAGAAAAAAGGGGAATGGAATAAAATAACAATTTCAGAAATAAACTACAAGTAAAACTAAAACAATAAAAGGGTATCTAGTAAAGAAAAGAGCACGTTCAGCATTAACCTGATGCATTTGTCCTTTTCACATCTGCTTGGCACATCCGAACATTTATATTACACATCATCAGGCTTTCATATAACGCCAATTATTCAGAAAGGGGACACACAGTAACTTTCAGTAGCTCAGTTTTGACACAGCATATACAATTAATGATGGACTTTTAAAGGAGATCTATTACTATCAGGATGACAACTTATGAGATATGGATGAGTAATCCAGTATATATCACACATATTTCCACATTCATCATGTTAATACTTTTGCATTATCACAGTTTACAAAGTGCCATATATTACATCATTCATAGCACATGTTGTTATTAATAATTAGAAGAGTTTAGTTTCCAACAAAAACACATTTGTAACAGCAATTCACAAGGCCTAAAAGTAACATTTTTAGCATTTATCACACAATTTTTAGCCTGTTCAATTCATGTGCAAATGTGTGTGTTGATAATTATTGTGACCCCAATCAGTAAACTAAATTCAAACCCGCATTGCCTGTCCTCTTTCTTAAATCTCACTTCAATTTGATAATGTGGCAAACACATAGATAGCTTATAGCTGCATTTTCTTTGCTTTTTAATACCCAAAGTGCTGATGAAAGCACAACAGCATCAGGCTCAATAACATGAACAATTGTCCATTAAACACCACTACACAAAGAGAACCTCTGTGGATGTGAACCATGAAACAATGGTAATAACAAGACATGTGGGATTACTTTCACTGTTTGCCACAGACACGGACATATACTTTGATGAAGAGAAAGTAGATAACATATACTCAAGATTTGACATTGTATGACTTTAAAGGTTCAAGATAAGTATTTTCTCACAGTTGTCTTTTGTAATTTGCCAGTAGATGAGCAGTTGAATGAGGTATTTGAAACAGTTAGGTTAGTACTTCCTGTGACAAGAGTAACCAATATTTGCAATGCTACAGCTGTTTTCTTCTTGTTTTGTGAGTATCACTGTTTTGTATGCTTTTCTGATATGAATGCAGTGCCATTTGGACTGTTTTTGACATCTGCTAGCATATTTTATTGGTATGTACTTCATATGAATTTTAGACAACTTTTTACTCAATGGCACAAAGCGATCATAAGCATTTAGTAATAAAAGTCTTATAAAGGCTATCTCCTAAGTCGGTCAATGTAATTCTGATTTTTTGGTAAATCTGCTCTCCCTGACACACCTGTAGTAAATGTATATTAACTGGCATGAGTAGGAAACACTAATAATTCCTGCTGTAAGACTAACTATTCACACTTGCAAGCCCTTAGCGAGCAACATTTCTCAATGATTGTTCTTATACTGCTAGGGTGTGCACAGAATTGTTTAGGTCCTCACATCATGTTTACCTGCCCAATACTTAGTGCTACTACTTCTTACTTAGTGCAGATTATGTGATTCATGAATGTTAATAAGTTTACATTTTTTTTTCATATATGCAGCACTAGCAGTGGTGAATTTGGACTATATTAGCTAATCATGTTAGTGAGATACTTATATCATAGTAGGGGAGACTGTTCAGATCCAGAGATTTCAATAGTGCTGCTTCACTAGAGGAATTAGAATTGTATACTTTTCTACAGATTCTGTAAATGTGGGTCATGCTTATTTACAAAGTTTTTTGACCTTACTGATGGCTTATATTTCAGAGTAGCATTGTTTACTATTTGAATTTTCCTCCACTGGTGTTGTCATTGCATGTATAGCACTTCTTTTTTTGAAGCAAATTTAAGAAAAATGTTACTTGCCTTTATAGCAATTTTTTTCTGGGAAATCTGAACACTTATCATAAAAATGTGTTTTATGACTACTAACAATGGGAGGGTTGCATTTTTAGTGTAACAAATGTGTTAAAGACTTTAATATATTCCTGATATCAAGCAAAGGAGACATCCCAAATGTTACGCATGTTTAAATTCCTTCATTTTTATTAAAATATTTTCTAAATGCTGACATCTATTACTGAGTCACACATTTCTTGTCATCCATAGAGTGTTTCATTACAGCTATTATTATTTGTGTGTGTGTGGGGGGGTTGTAGGTGTGTATTATCTGTGTGTAGTCATGCAGAGCTATACATTTAATTTTCTTTTGTTCAAGATGCCTGCATACAATCATATAATCATACAATCATACAATCATTTTTTTATTTATTTTGTTACCAGCCTCTTTGCTTAATTTACTTTTTTGTTCTTATTTGTAATCACATGAAGATATATGTTTCCTGAGACATCAGGACCAGGTAAACCACCAATCACAGATGAAGAGAATGAGTTGATTGTTTGGGCCCTACTGTGACATGGCTCATACCTGTTCAGCCCAGGAAAAGCTAGCAAGTCCTCCTGAAACTATATATGTTTCTTAGCCAGATACATGGTATATTGTGCATGATTACATCTGTCAGGATCATCTGCAGCTGATGGTTCTTCCTCAAACTCATCATCTGTATCTGCTGGAGCTTCCAGCCCTGCCTATGGTCCTGGAAGTTGTTTTCCTTGTTGAAGCTGTTTCCTGAGAATTATGTTGTATAACATAGCACAGACTCAGAGAATTTTAGCAAAGGTGGTTAGGTCATACTGCAGGGCACCACCTGATGTGTGTAGACACCAGAATCTTGATTTGAGCAAGATGAATACACATTCTATAATATTCCTAGTTTGAACATGGGCATAATTGTATCCTTGCTCAGTGCAGATGTGTTGTGTTCTCATCAGTGTCATGAGCCAAGGTTTAGGTGCATAACCTGCATTACCCAATAGATGCCCTTATTTAAAGTCATACTTTGCAAACCTTATGTACAGGGCACAGGTGTGCCATATGTGTGAGTCAAGAAAGCTACCTTGTTTACCTGCAAGCACATTGTAGATGATCTCTTGGGTTTAACAGACCACCTGACAGTTGATAGAATGGTAGCACTTCCTGTTGAGTTACCTCATTCCCTGTTCACCAGGTAGGGCTTTCATTTCTATGTGCATGGAGTCTATGGCCCCCCCAAAAATCAAAAAATGCACTACATTATAGAATTGTTGCATGATTGTTGCTCTCTTTCCTTAGGTTTATTTTGAAACAAGATATGATCCCTTGCATTTTGTATCATTGTATTTAGAAATTGTTGCGATATTCTAGAGGCTGAGGCTTGTGGGACCCCTCGTATATTTCCTGTGGGTTTCTGAAAAGTACCTATAGATAGTTTACATAACAGTACACATGAACTGGTTTTGACTGGGATGGATTCTCCATAATTTCCCCAGAACATGAGGTGAGGCCAGCAGAAGATGCCTAATTCCTCTAAAGTAACCTGTTCACCCTGTATCACTCTATGATTTCGGTACCATGCAATCCATAAGGCCTGTTGCACATACAGGTTAATGATGACAGCAGCAACCACTAACATTTTTCTTTCTAAGTGTCTTCATGGCTTTATTCCAAAAAAATATTGGAATTCACAACAAAAGGGAGCACTAAGTGTGCAAACACACTTAATATATTCCTGAACATCTCTGCTATGTTAGATTGTTTACTTTGCATGAAATTCCTGCTTATGCCTTCATTATCATATTGCTATACTTGCCCCTGTTTTGAGGGCAGGCTTGAAGAGCAGAGCTGCTTAATGCAAACAAAATAGCATGCTATTGTGGGAATGTTATGCAAATAATAGTAGTGCTAAGTGCAGGCATTCATGAATCTGGCCCAGAGTCTTAACAAGCTGACCTAGCTGTCCTATGAATGTGGATGCATGCAGAAGCATAAAACTGAACAGACATACTGCTACCTTTGCTGTATGGCAGGAATGACAGATGTGGCACTGAAATATGAATTATAATAAATCGATACTACAATTATTATTAAAATCAAAATGTTATGCAGCAGGCATACTCACCCTGGCACATTCTGAAACACTCCAACCATTTCCTTTATAGCTGCATATGTGCTTTGATATCTTCATGCACTATAGATATAAACAGAGCACTCTAATATTTGTGGATTATGTTAAGTGACAGTTTAAATCTATAGCTAACATATGTTATACCTTCAATGCATAGCTGATGCCTGCTGTTTGACTTCATCCACCTATCAGCTTAGATAGGCTGCCTCATGTCTCTCTAATGGATGGCACTGTTCACCTTGTCTGAGGTGCCAGTTGTATTGGTGACAGCCTGGACTAGACCATTCCAGGCTTTAGTCTTATAATGAGAACCTGTATAGTCTTCCTGTATTAGCCTTTGGCTTTAATCCATATGGAGAAGGTGAAGAAATAACTTTGTCTCCTCTTCACCATGGAGTAGGTAAAGAAATATCTTTTTTCTCTTCCTCACACTACTGCTTTGGTCTGAAAGGACTGATACTCTCTACTTCTCCAGCCATGATATTTCACCTTGAAAAATCCCAATGTAAATGTCAAGTCATTATCACTCAAATCAGGTGCAAAATGTCCCATTTTACACAAAGTGATGAACAGCACATTTGTGCAGTGGATTGCAGCCTCAGAAAATAAAGAAACATGTCATTTTAAGGTGTGAAATATGGCAGTTCTCTCTTCTTTTGTTTGCTATTCAGGCAACATGCTCTGCAGTGAGTCCACATCCAGATATTTACACATGAAATGACACTTCCTCTCCCACAAAAGTATGGGCTGAGTGCACATGTTCAGTGTTGCCTTCAGGGACCCAGGTGTGTGCAAGTCATCAGGTAGAATTCTGCACAATGTTTACCAGGTATGGTCATCACACAGACTGAATGATTCAGAAATATAATGAGCTGAGTCCTACTCATCATGGACAGGCAAGTGAATTTATGTGATATATTTGTGACAAGAAGCACACAACCTCACTGTGCTATGGAAGGCAACACTGTTGGCAGAGTTTGATTCCATAGAAGAATGCTTTTCCAAAGCAAATTTCTTCAGTTTAGAAATCAGCTTGTATAACAAGAATGCAACCTTGTATAAATGCATTCATTTGTATTAATGTTGCATGCACTTGCTCTTAAACCTGCTGTCTATACGTGATTTTAGTTTATCAGTACTTTACATCTGTTGGGCAAAGTGTAGTGAAGGAGATTTTAAGGGTACAGCAGTTAGTAGTCAGTGGCCATGGACATGCAAGGCTGTGCTGGATGGCAGACTCAACCCTCAGCTCATATTCAGAGTACTGTTCTATAGTACTTCACGTTTACAAGCCTTGTGACTATGTCATTAGCCACAATAGTTGTAACTGTGTTAGTGAAAGTGTCATATCTTGTTGGTCAGTTGCACTTGAGTGATTTATTTTGGGTGGTATATGGACCGTAAACTCAAATGTCATGCATTAATTAAAGAGTATGTATAGAAATATCTAATTTTCAGGCACACATACAACATATTATATGGCCTAGATAGCAGTAGTTGCAGGATTTGTAAATCCCATGCAGGAACAAGGCTGTTAGGTTAATTGTTTTCAATACCAACAGAGAAATGCCTAAAAAACAAAACAAAACAAAAAATAATAATAGTGAATCTGCTGAGCAATCAACATCTGTCCCTAAGCCAAAATTCTCAGATGCTAAGAATATGAGAGGGTAGGATTGCAAGTGTGAACTGATTCACCTCAAGGCCACAGATATGATCCATTGTACACCACCCACAACAGAAGCCACAGCACTTGAACAAAGGGCATCAGGTGATAGGTAGTCAAGTGAACTATTTGTTATGGAGACAGAGGAGTTTCTGACCTCTCTTAAAGGCAGTGCCACCTCAACAGTGGCTATTCTATCTTTAAGAGAGACGATACCACCTCAACAGAGTCCCACAGGTTGGTGTTGGATGTTGAAACAGAGTTGTATGGACCCCATAGATTATCCATTGCGGATGCCCCAGGCATGTAGTCCTATTTTAGTTTATTAGTACATGCAAGACGTCTTCAAACTCTCAGTTGCTATAAAACTCAAGCAAATCTCACTGATTTATGGTATACAGGTACAGTGTGGATTCAATGAGTACAATCATCTACAAGGTATGAGCATGGCTGTTAGTTGTTATTTTTCTGGTTATAAAAAATCCAGATGAATGTCTATTTATTTGTTTATTTATTTATTTGACATTTGTTGACTGGGATAGTCTGACTGAGCAGAAGCCCTTTTTCAAAAGAGGCCCAGGGAGAAAAGTGCCACAGTAAAACTAATGATAAGCAATTAAACAATACATTGGATAAAGTACATAGTATACAATCAGTCAATTTAACATAGTATATAATTAAACAATTTAACAAATGTCTAACTCACTAACCTATACACCTAGGAATAAGTTCTAAGATTGCCAAGAGAAGAGATGAATTAGGCAAATATAAACAATTTTATACCAGTGAAAGTAAAGATAGACTGCAACTAGACAGAAAGAGTCAAATAGTTGATATAAGTGGAATACAGTATAGTGCAGTGTTGCTTATTACTTGGTGTTTCAGAGTAGAGAAGGGTGGAAATAGAGGAGTTAGTGAAGGAGGATGAATTCAGGTAGGAAGGTTGCAATAGCAGGTCCAGGTGCTGTTAAGGTATATTTTGAGGGTTTTCTTGAATTCTTGAGGGTGGGTAATATTTCTTAAGGTCATAGGAAGTTTGTTCCATGTGAGAGAAAAGTAGCTGTAAAGATTCTGTCCAAAATATTTATTAGGTGTGTGAATCTGTAGGAGACATTGGTCAGTGCTTCTGAGTGAGTGAAGGGGGCTTATAGAGAGAGACAAGTGAGGAGATGCTGGGGCAGGAAGAGGGCTTATTCAGAATAGAATATATAAAAAGTAGCTGTGTAAGTAAGAGATGGTTAGGAAAATCAAGCAAATTAACTTTCTGGAGAGCTTGACAGTGGTGAGATCTGGAAGGCAGACTGGCAGAAAATCTTGCCACTTTGTTGCAGGTGGATTTAAGTTTGGAGAGTAGTGAAGTCTGTATGTTGCTTAGGATTTCGGAGCTGTAGAAGAGATGGGGAAGAAGATAGGTTTGGGCAAGTGAGGTCCGAGTGTTAGGTGTGAGGAATCTTTTGTTTCTGTACAGAAGGTCAAGCTTAAGGTGGGTTTTCTTAATACTATGGAGCTCATGAAGGTCAAATTTGGGTAGGTCATCGATATTTGCTCCAAGGATCTGTTTGTGTATATCTAGTATTATAGTAGTGTTGTTTAGAGAGGAGATGGGAAATGAAGATTTAAGATAGTGGAGAGATTTTGGGAGGAAGAAAAGAAGTTTAGTCTTTTTAGGGTTAAGTATGAGTTGGTGGTTAGTGAGCCCAGTTTCAGTGAGGTTAAAGGATGTTTGAGTCAGGGTTTGCAAGTCGGAAGGGTTGTCAGCAATTGAGATGATAGTGGAATTATCTGCGTACTGTTTGAGGGAAGACTGAGGGCAGGATGAGTACAGTTAGTTGGTGAATATGTTAAAAAGGAGAGGGCCTAAGATAGAGCCTTGGGGGACATCCATTTTGATGGGGAGGAAAGTAGATAGAGCAAAGAGATATTTTACAGATTACTGTCTGTCTGTGAGGTAGCTGTTGAACCAGGAGATAGTTGTAGGAGAAAGGTTGAGTTGGGAGAGTTTGGAAAGTAGAATAGGGTGAGAGTGTTGAAGGCCTTAGAGAGATCTAAAAAAAGGCAGGACACTAATTTATTATTGCCCCTTGCAAGGGTGATGGAGTTGGTAAAGGAAAGAAGTGCAGTGGTTGTGCTGTGGTGGGAGAAGAAGCCATGCTGGGTAGGGTGATCAGGTTTTCTTGAGTGAGGTAAGCAGTGATTTTTTTGTGAACACAGTGTTCAAGAATGTTGGAGAGGGGAGAGAGTATTGCAATATGTCAGTAGTTAGAGAGCACTAATGAATTACCACCTTTGTGGATGTGTATGGTGTGGAATTTTTCCAGACAGTGGGGCACTGGATTCACTGGATTGAACAGTTAACAAGGATGGAGACTGGGTATGCTATGGAGTTAACAGCAGCCTTTAGAAAAAAGGAGTGGCAGGTTGTCAGCTGAAGGGGAGCAGGGTTTACGTTGAGAATAAGTTTTTTAATGTAACTGGTTGGAATGGAATTTAGTGAAAATGAGTTATTTTTGGTTAGGGGTAAGGTGGAAAGTGTGGGTTGGGATGGGTGGAAATTTTGAGTGAGTTTTCTGATGGCATCTGTGAAGCAGCTGTTGAACATAGATGCAGTTTCCAGGGGTGAGTGATTGGGGCATGGATTTGGGGTGGTGGGATTACCATGGTGGAGAATTTGATGAATGGCATTCCAAAATTTTTTTTGGGGGGGTTGGGTTCTGTAGTTTGGGGTGTGAGGTAGAACTTCTTTTTGTCAGTGTTTATGTGCTTTTTGCTTAGATTTCGGAGTTGTCTATATTTTTCATAGTGTGTGGGAGATTTGGTCTTGGTCCAGAGTTTCTAGGCTAAGTCTCTGTTTTGAATAAGAGTCCTAGTTGAGTTGCTGAGCCAGGTGCAAGAGATGAATTTGACTCTAACAGCTCAGGCAGGGGTGGGGGAGTCCAATGTATTTAGGAAGAGGGACTTGAACTGGAGAACAGCTTCATCAAGAGGTAGGAAAGTGAGAAAGGTACAGCTGATAGCAGAGAGACAATTGTTAAATGTGTCAGGGTTAAAATTTTATAGGTTGTGGCACTCTTTGAATTTTTGAGGTCTAGAGAGCTGAGGAAAGTCTATATGGATGCGTGTAGAGGAGTGGTCACTAATGGAGTCAGAAAGGGATTCAGGATGGTGATAAATATTAGGTTTGAAGACTAAAATCCAGTTGTGTAATGAAGTGGAATTAGTATGTTTATGTGGAAATGTAGAAGAAGAGTTGAGTTGCTGGTAACCATAGAGGTTTATGCTGGTGCTAGGGGAGTTGGAGGAGAGGGGAAGCCAGTTTATATTAACATCACCTAGTATTATAGTTTCATTAGTTATGTTATCAGACATCCAGTGGAGAATCTGTTGTAAGAGAAGTATTTTCTCACCAGGAGGTAAGTAGATGGCAAGTATAGTGAGGGTTTGTGGTTGTTAAGTTTGCTACTGATGATGATAAGTTCAGCTGGATGAATGGAGGGGGGATAATTTGCTGCTTAGGAGGTCAGAGTACATAATGGCAATGCCTCCACCCTATTTATGAGTTCTGTCATGGAGAATAATATTATAGCTGGGGGAAACATTTGTTGTCAGCATTAAGGGGCTTGAGCCAAGTTTCTGAGATGGCTATAATGTTGGGGGAGTATTGGGCTATCTAGGAGTGGAATTCAGCTATTTTGTTAAGAATGCTGTTGATGTTTCTAGACTAAAAGGAGAGGTACTTGGGACTTGAGTTTGGACTCTTTAAGACTCTTTGTGTTGGATCGGTAGGAGTAGGAGAGTTAGAGTGTGGACCAGAATTTGGGTGAATGTCACCAGAGAGTTGAAGGATGTTGCAAGGATGGAGTAGAAGTGATTTAAGGTGTAAGAGGGAGAGAAATTTTAATTTGGCTTTGTGATAAGGTGAGATCTTAGGAGGAAATTATATTTTGGGGATAGTGAAAGTGTTAATGTAGAAGAGTGTGAGAGAGATGAGAGAGGAGTTGTAGCTTTCATTGATTGTGGAGAAGTAAGAGGAGGTTGGGGAAACAGGGTATATGTGAATATGAGAATGGTAAGAGGTGAGGTTGGATAGGAACACAAGAAGAAAGGGTGAGAAGATGGGAATGGGCATGATGGAGGGTTTAGGAGAAGTAAGTGTGGGAGTTGAGTGTGCAGTGGAGTTTGTTGAAGAGGTGGGCGGTACTAGGGTTAGTAGAGTTTGACCTGATAGGGTGAGGTTTGCAGGAAGGGAGGTGCAGAGATGGTGGGGTTGGGAGGAATAGCTATAAAGGTAATTGATTCAGAGGTTGGTGGGGATGGGAATAGGGTAAGGGAGCAGAGTGAGGATGAGCGTAGTAAGAGCGAATGGAGCTGAGCTACACCGAGCAGGAAGAACACAGAAAAAAGAAACAATCAGTGAGGAGAGAAGTGAAGACAAAGTAAAGGTAGGCTTATTCAGGAGGAAAGGGACCTGGCCCAACCAGGAGTTCAGTAGCACAGCTTGGTCTGTGACTGTAGAAGCAATGGATTAGAAGAGTAAGTATATATAAAAGACTCTGGCAGGTTCCATAGCAAAAAACTAGGAAGTGATGTAGGGCCCAGGAGTTAACACAAGAGACTAGTGATTAGAAGATGGGGGGAGGGTGACTTCTGGTGCTAAGGTGCAATCAAAATTATACAGTTAAAAAGACAGAAAGAAATTTGACTACATAGACATTCTTTTCCTTGCTTGAGTGACTTGGGTTGGTAGTGGGGCGTCCAGTGGTCAGGAGTTCTTTGCAAATTCAATATAAGCTTGTTTCCGCTTAGCAGATCAGAGGAGTTAGTATTGGAAGATCTTTTGGAATGTGGTAGGCTGGCTGATGGCTGCAAATTCTGTAAAATAAAGAAGTTAGGTTAGGGGGGATAGGATAGGGTAGAGGTAAGAATAAGGAGTTGTTAAAGATAAGGAAGGTAGATAGGGTTATATACTGTATGTAGCCAATAGACGTTAGAGCAATGCTTGAAGAGATAGGCTAAGCTGATTACAGAGAGAGGAGTAGGAGGAAAGATACAGCAAGATAGAATGAAAAGAGAGTGCAGTTAGCAACAAAGTTTCTCTACACATCAGTATGTAGGTAGCAATAACACAATTTCTAAGCAGTATCAAGCAGGCAGTGGTAATGGTAGCTGAGTTTCCATAAAAATAGCAATATGGTACCTTTTGCAGGAGCTCTTGTTACAAAATGAAATTTGGCAAAGCAGTAGATACAATTACAGTGAAGAAACTGAGCCTTGGTCAGACAGACCTCATACATACTGTAAGAGGTTCAATTAGAGAGGATTCCTTGCTAGTAGTGCAACTCTCCAATTGAGCAGTTATGGAGATGGTCAGCTCATTCATTTGTAGAAGTATTCTAGTTGTTAGTGGCTTTAATACTGGTGCAGCAGAGTGACTAAGCTATCTGCAGTCGCAGGATATTCCCATAGAATATCTACTGCCAGACGCAATTGTCAATTGAGGATACACTGGGAGGTAGTTGTCACTAGCAATCCATTTTTGCAGAGGTGCGCTGCCCTCAGCATACACTCTTTTAAGCCTGAACACTGCTCGGCAAGTTTGTGGTAGCTGTATAGCAAGGGACACTGAGTTATTTGGGTTGTCTCTAATGATGAGGAACGAATAACAAGCATGGTTTTCCAGTGCAGTTAAGGGAAAATTGCTCACCTGAGGGCAGTGAAAAATTAATGTTAAGTTGTCTATCTCGCCTTCATTCTTGCTGGTTGGGTTCGGAGCTGATCCTCGGCTCCGACTCGGCCATCTTCAAAAGCTCGAGAGCTGCTTACTGGCTCGAGGCCCCCCTATATCCCATGATGCCTGGCGCTAGATACCCAGATCTCATCTTCTGCTTCTGCTATGAGGTTGCGTTTACTGGCTCAGGTCGTATTTTTTCACTTTATTGATATATTTAGAACTTTTTGGTATATTATTAGTTAGAATACTTAGTGTTCATACATAGTTGTAGTATTTGTAGGTATGTGTTAGTGTTTAACCCCCTTGAAAACTCGTTTTCTTCTTAGAGAGTTTTCTCCTCCCTCCCCCACTCCTGTTTTCCTTTTTAAGGTAAGCTGTTTCAGTTAGAGGCTTATCCTTGTTTCCTTTTCAAGGTAGTAAAAATTTTTTTTTCACTAGAAATTGTGGTAGTTGGTAGGTCCCTTTAGCCTTTCTTATATTATAAAGTGTATGTGTGCTGTTAGGGTGTGGTAACTTGTGTGGACTGTGTGTGTTTTTTTCTAGTTACCTACTTCCCTTTGTACTCTTTCTTTGTATTTTGATATTTCCTTTATAGGAATGTCTAAAGACACGAAAGTGTCTGGATTCAAGAAGTGTGACTCATGCTGTCAGAAAATGTCACTGACAGATGGTCACACTTCTTGTGTCTATTGCTTGGGCGCCTTACACCTGCAGGACTCTTGTTCGGTGTGTCACGCCTTTTGTCCAAGAGTCCTACAGGAGCATAGGAATAACCTTATCCTTAGGTGTTTGCTTAAACCTGAAGGATCACCGGCCAAGGTTCAGTCAGTGAAACCTTCCAAGCCATCAAAGCCGCCGGCTCCCAGTTCAGAGCCATGGTCGGGTGTGGCGTCTGCTTCAACTTCGGTTCTGGCTGGAACCGAAGTACCTGTCTCCAAGCCAACTTCGGCTCTGACTGGAGCCGAAGTACCTATCTCCCAGTCGGCCCCAAATCTTCTGTTGGAACCATCAGGGAGTCAAAAACACTCCAGATCACCATCCTTAGAGTCGATACATTCGGCTCCAAGGTCACCCTTGTTGCAATCGGAGAGAAGTCATCGATCCCACTCTTCTCGGTCATCTAGACTATCTGACCATGATTTGGAGAGAGTGGTGAGTAGGCTTTTAAAATCGCAGGCCCTGGCTAAAATGTTATCCAGCCCCCCTCATCAGGGTTCGGCTCTATCTGTCTCTGCAGTAGTTCTTCCTTCGACTCATCCCTTGAGCTCGGAGCAGGAGCAGTGTGTGGCTGGGATCATGGGACCATCAGCACCGATACCTCCCCTTTCGGTTCCATCGTCGGCTCTGATCTCTTCCATGGTGGAGGGATCTGGATGCCGAGACTCCCTCGTTGGCTCCGAGGGGGCGAGTGGCATCGGACCCTTGTCCGATCCCATTCTCCCTCTCAGAGCTTTGGCGCAGGTGAGTTTGGCTCCTACATCGGCTTCAAAGCCGTCTCTCTCAGTGCCGGGAAGGATTCCGGTCTCTTCGGAGCCAGAGCCTTCTCTGATATCGGGAAGAGGTGCCTTTGAGGTCATGAGGAGTGTGCTGGCATCTGAGTCAGCCTCACGGTCAGCCTCATCGGCTCCTCCCCCCATGGTGCCTGCTCCTGCCTCTGCCCCTCCTCCAGACCCCAAGCATGGGGAACAAGCGCTCCAGAGCACCCCATCGGGTGTATCTTCCTCTTCTGAGGTCTCCCCATTCATTCAGAGGAGCCCCCTTGAAAGAGGAAATGCAAGAGGAAGCATGTTGACTCCCCTAAGTCTGTCACTTCAGATACTGACTTGAAGGAGATGGAAGGGTCCCCCAGATCCCCCTCTGAGGACGTCTCCTTCTCAGACATCCTTGAGATTCTTAGGCAGAGGGGGAACTGGACTACCCTTAACCCTTCCAAGGATGAGTCAGTATTCCTGGATGCGTTTGGATCCTGATCCTCCACCTCCTGGGTGTCTCTGCCTTTTGATCCACTGATGTCTGTGGTGGCTTGAAAGGCGTGGTCAGCTCCAGACACAATGGAACCAACTCCCCACAGGCCTATAAAATTTATTACTGCCCCACAAGACAAGCAATTTCTGACCAAGGGTGTTCCCGTTGATGCCATGGTGGTAGCAGCGGCCACAAAAAAGGAGTTGGCTGAAACTTCTTCATCTGTCCATCCCCCTAATAAGAAATCTAGGACGATGGACAGATATGAGAAGCAGATGTTTTCCTCAGCGACCTTCTCCATGAGGTTGCTGAACTATTTGTGCCACTTTACCCGCATTCAAAGGGATCTCCTTAAAGAGCTAGGAGATGCCCTTCAAGATCCATCAGCTGAGGGGGCCCAGGCTAAGGTTGCCTCCCAGATGGCAACTCTTAATTCGGTAGTAAACTCCTCCATGTGGCTCATCTCTTATGCAGCCGATGGCATGAGTAGGGCCACAGGCACAGGCGTGGCTTTGAGGAGGCATGCTTGGATGCAGTTATGCAACTTTGCGGAACCCTTCAGGGTGTCTTTCACCAACACCCCCTTTGATGGTTCTGCTCTGTTTGGATCACAGGTGAAGGATACCCTTACCAGGTGTGAACAGGAGGGCAAGACTCTCTCTGCTGTGGGAGTCCATTTTTCCACTCCTTCAAGACTGTATCCCAAGGGTCAGAAGAGTGGGAAAATGTGGTTCTGGAAACCCCAGGGAGCTGTGCCTGATACACATGGAGAGTTCCCCTCCAGGGGCATAGGAGGGAACAACAATAGATGCCACCCTAGGGGTAGAGGGGGTCCTCAAAATCAGGGCCAATGTGAATCTTTCTCTGACAAGCCCTTCCAGCATCCCTGAAGTGCTGCCCGGCTGTCCACCTTCGGAGGCAGTCGGGGGAAGATTATCGCTGTACCCAATAGCCTGGCAAAGTATAACACAAGACAAATGGGTACTGTCTATCATATCCGAAGGCTACAAAATCCCCTTCCTTCACACCCCACACATTCCCAACAAATCCCTTCCAGATGTTCCACCCAATCTATGGGATCAAGCAGTTCAAGAAATTTCAAAACTGCTGAGAAAAAGAGCGATCCAGTACGTCCCAGCAGACCAGCAAGGATCTGGAATTTACTCAAGGTTCTTTTTGGTACCAAAAAAGACAGGGGACTGGTGACCCATTCTGGATCTCAGCAGACTAAACAGGTCTGTTCAAAGAATGAAGTTCCGGATGGTCATGCTACAGTCCATTTTACCCTTTCTGGGTCAGGACAATTGGATGTGCTCCATAGATCTTCAGGACACGTACTACCATATCAAAATGGCAGACGCTCCAGAAGATTCCTCCGCTTCCAGCTGAGAGCCAGTCATTATCAGTTTAGAGCTCTGCCCTTTGGTCTCACCACAGCCCCGAGGGTGTTCACCAAATGTTTGGCAGTAGTTACTGCTCACTTGAGATGCAAGGATTCCAGGTGTTTCCATATTTAGTTGACTGGCTCCTTACTGCAACCACCAGGCATCACCTGCTGCAAGCCAGAGACTACACCATCCAAACTTGCTCCAACCTAGGCATCACAATAAATTTCGAAAAGTCTGCATTGTCACCTTGTCAATCTATCACCTTTATAGGTGCAAACTTAAATACAAAGGACATGTCAGTGAGTCTTCCAGTAGAGAGAGTGTTAGACATTCGACGACATGTACAGGTCTTATTAGGATGCAAAAAAATTCAGGCCAGATTCATCCTAAGAACACTGGGTCTCATGGCAGCAGCTATCATACTAGTCCCCCTTGCACGTTTTCACATGAGGATTCTTCAGTGGATGCTGTTCACACAATGGTCCTTCCAGCAACTCCCAAAATCTCACATGATAATGATCACACAGTCATGCAAAAATCAACTTGTTTGGTGGACGGTTTCCCCATCATTACACCAGGGCAGACCATTTGTTCTTCCTCCTCCAATAGCTACGGTGACCACGGATGCCTCCCTGATCAGGGCAGAACAGTCCAAGGCACCTGGCAGCCTCACGAGTACCATCTGCATATCAACGTCTTGGAGATGAGGGCCATGCTTTTAATGTTGCAAGCTCTTCAGAACTCTCTTCCCACTGGAAAGATTGCAATTCAAACAGACAATATGTCAGTAGTATGGTACATCAACAAGCAGGGCGGAACCATGTCCTACCCCTTATGTCGAGAAGCACTCAGACTTTGGCAGTGGGCAATCTCTTCCTAACGGTTTCTGATAGCAGCGCACATCCCTGGGAAGTCCAACGTTATAGCAGACAGGCTGAGCAGAGCAATTCTCATGCCTCATGAGCGGTCTCTCAATCAGACTGTGGCAGACAAAATCCTCCGCAAATGGCGTCAGCCTTGCTGTGACCTTTTTGCCACCCCCTTCAACAGCAAGTACGACAATTTCTTCTCTCTCCTCCCTCTTCCTGGACACTTCCCCAGTGACGCTCTAGTTCACGATTGGCCTCAGGGATTTCTTTATGCATTCCCTCAGTTTCCCCTTATTCCCATACTAATACAGAAAGCTACCACACTGGGATGCAAGATGATACTCATTGCCCCTTACTGGCCTCGACAAACTTGGTTCCCGTTCCTGCATCATCACCTTCTGGAGCAGCCCTAGACCCTGGACCCACTTCCAGACCTCCTGATCCATCAATCTGGTGGGCTGCACCAATCTCTTCAATCTCTCCAGCTCACTGCTTGGTTGCTGCACTTCCGACCTTAGCCAGGCTTCTGAACATATTCCACTCGGTGCGTGAAATCATCTTATCCTCGCATAAGCCTACCACTAGAAAAACTTATGTTAGTAAGTGGAAATGTTTTTCCTTATGGGCAGAGACCAGGAATATAGATCCCTTTTCAGCCCCTGTGCACTATATTTTAGAATTTCTAGCGGAACGTTTTGGAGCTGGATCCTCTTCTGCCATGATTACAGTTCAGCTAGCTGCAATTTCAAACTTTCATATGGGCCTAGCTGATACAAGCATCATGTCTCATAAGTGTTGTAAAGCCTTTCTTAAAGGGACCACTCTACTCAGGCCCCCAGTAAGAGATCCCCCGCCTCCGCGGGATCTGAATTTGATTTTAGCTTCCCTGATACTGCCCCCCTTTGAACCTGCAGCTTCTTGTTCTTTGAAGTTTCTTTCTTGGAAAACCCTTCTTCTGGTTGCAATTATGTCAGCTAGAAGAGTTTCTGAACTTCAGGCTCTTTGTGTTCATCCTCCTTACCTAGTTTTTCACAATGATAGAGTTTCTCTTCGGACTAACCCTTCCTTTCTTCCAAAGGTTGCTTCTGATAATAATTTGAATCAGTCCATTGACCTACCAGTGTTTTTTCCAAATTATTCCAACAAAGCAGAATAAAATTATATCAGTTGGATGTTCATAGACAATTATATTTTTACTTGCATAGAACCAAGCAAATCAGAAAATCAGACCAGTTGTTCCTGTCCTATGCTGAGGGTAAACAAGGTATACCGGTGTCGAAAGTAACCTTATTTAGGTGGTTGACATCTATTATTACATTTATATATTAGTTAAGGAATAAAGAGCTTCCTGCTAAACCAAAAAGTCACTCCACTAGAGCTCTAGCTACTTCAGTGGCCTTTCAGGCAAGATTGCCAATGGAAACTATTTGTGCGGCAGCTACATGGGCCAATCCTCATACCTTCAATTCACATTATAAGCTGGATGTGGCCTCCAGGAGCAGAGCTGATTTTGATTCCACTGTTCTGAAGAGTCTGTTTCAATGAGCCACCCAGGATTGAGGTGCTAGGGACGCTGTCCCAACCAGCAAGAATGAAGGTGAGATAGACAACTTAACATTAAGAAGTTATGTACCTACCATAACATTCCATGTTAGTTATCTTCTTCTCGTCTTCTTTCTTGCGTCCCACCCTCCATCCCCCTATCCTAGTAGACCGAGAAGATTTCCTTATGTTTTTTTATCACTGGCTGGGTCTTCTCTGGCTATTACTTCTCACTATCAGTCTCTCCAGTAGGTTCATGCATCCTACTACAGTTTATTGTATTATTATTATTATAATTGTTATTATTATGTCTGTAGTTAGGTTTATCAAACGAGATCTGGGTATCTAGCACCAGGCATCATGGGATATAGGGGGGCCTCGAGCCAGTAAGCAGCTCTTGAGCTTTTGAAGATGGCCGAGTCGGAGCCGAGGATCGGCTCCGAACCCAACCAGCAAGAAAGAAGGCAAGAAGAAGACAGCTAACATGGAACGTTATGGTAGGTACATAACTTCTTATTCAGCAAGGAGTGCAGTTATGCAGCAGTGGATTGTCAGTAGTTAAGAATAAAGGAAGGATGCTTAAATTAAAATAGCACTAAGAGACAGAGGTCATATAGTGAGTTCACAATCCAGTGGATTATATTATTGGCAGCTGTTAACACCTAGGAGGTAGGTAGACCTCAGATGTTAAAATGCCAGAAAGAGTTAAGGGCCATTAGTATCAGAAGTGGCCTTGGATGCCAATCTGCAATTTGCAGTTCTAGTAATGATAAACAGGGGAGTATGCTCAATTAGAAGTTGTACCATGGTAAGAGTCAATACTGCAAACATCAAGAAGCATGAGTCGCATCTATCAAAGATGGCTAAATATTACAGACTAGCAATTGGCTGCGCAGGTGAAAGATAACTAAGGAAGTCTCACATAAAGTAACAAGCATCAAACAGGCTGTGAGCGCTCCAATTCAGTCAGTTGTTCAACAGTAATCAGGGGCTCCCAATGAGATCATTATGGAAGGTACATCTGGTGAAAGAAATAAAACTAGCATATAAGTTACCTTGTTTGTAAATTATATTAAGGGCAAAATCACAATTCAAACTTTGAGGTAGGACCACCAGAACCAAAGAAGTTAGTTCAGTTGAGAGAAAGGAAGGAAAAAGAGAGTGCCTAAAGTTGAAGTAAGGATTTAAATGATGGGCAGGATTATGGGAGAGTAGGCATGGAAGGTAAAGGAGGACAAGTATGCAGGGAATCAGTCAGTGCTACACTGAGCAGGAAGAACACGGAAAAAAGAAACAATCAGTGTGGTGAGAAGTGGAGATAAAGTAAAGGCGGCTAATTCAGGAGGGAAAGGACCTGGAGAAACCAGGGGGAAATCAGAGAGATGGAGGAGTTTGGTAGCACAGCTTGGTCTGTGACTGTAGAAGCAATGGGTTAGGGTGAAGATTAAGGGGTAGAAACACTACACAAATAGGTATAAAAGACTCTAGCAGGTTCTATAGTAGAAAACTTAGAAGTGAGGTAGGACCCAGCAGTTAACACAAGAGACTAATCATTAGAAGATGGGATGGGGAGGAGGGTGAGTTCTGGTGGTAAGGTGCAGTTAAAATTACACAATTAAAAGGTAGAAAGAAGTTTGACTGCATAGACATACTTTTATTTGCTTGGGTACCTTGGGGTAAGTAGTGGGGCTTCTGGTGGTCAATAATTCATTGGAAATTCAGTAAAATCTTGTTTCCTCTCAGAGGAGTTGGGATTGGTAGGCCTTTTGGAATGTTGTAGGCTGGCAATTTCTGGTGATGGGTCATATTTACAGGGAATATTTTGCACTTTGCTATGTTTACTGGGGATTCCTAATTTGACAACAGCATCATGGAACTAACCGTCTGATATTAGAAGATCTGTAGCCTCTGATAATGTGACAGGAATGAGCTGAAAAGGTCAGATGGTACAGGGTGTGTGTGTTTGAAACAGGGAGTATAACCACCACATCCCCAACATAGTCCACAAACCCAGTCATTGTGGCTATGGATAACAAGGCTACCAAACCTTTAAAGAGGGGACAGGTTGATGGGAACACTATAGATCAGGAAGAATTGTGTGTCCACAGTAAACAGATGTCTGAATCTGCCAATAGCACTCATAGGCAGAGAGGTTCACATGTGGGTGTGGGAGTGAGTGCTCATCTGAGAAATGGTTACTGCGTCTTCCATCTGAGATCAGTATGTCAGTGGTTGCAATCTAAAGAGTATGCGGGTCCATCCAGGATGCACAGGCTAGTGGTAACACAGCCATAGCAGTGAGGGTGATCCCATATGTGCAATTCTTTGGAAAGACTGAATGACACATTGAAACATACAGTGTCTTCTCTGGCTCACCTGTCAGGGGCAAGGATCCCATCCACATAGCTGGTCATCTGCTACATCCACAGGTGGATGTTAGCCAATATGGTAATGGACATGTGAGATCCTGCTAGTGCATTGCTAACACTTCCACAGCAACATCTATCACAGAGATGTCTACTCCCATGGTTGTTGGAATTGTCATGCTTGCAAGCCTCCTAAAATATGCAGTTTGAGGTCATGAAGCACACCAGTATCTTGTCAGAGTTGCGGTTCAGCAAGTTTAACTCCTTCTAAGATGAAGATTATGCCTTTGTCTCTGTAATTGTACTAAGTCACTAAACTGTTGTGGGAAACTTCTAGACAGTCCTCACATTTGTCCCATGCATGGGTTGCACAGTGTCTCTCACCAAAGATTCAAATATTGAATATTTTTTTCTCTTCATTGTATATGTTATAGTAATGCTATACTTTGTCAAGTGTTTTAAAATCACTTGCATGGCTTGAAAATGTTGCATTTGGATTGATGCTCTACCAAAAAATACATTTAATTAGAAAAATAAAATAAATAATCAGTAAACTGGCAAAACTGTTAGAAAGTTTATTTCTTTGAATGGTTTTTTTTATTTGTTTATTTTTCATTTCACCCAAGAAAACCATAATAGTACATTTCTGATTTCCAACAATAAGCATGTTGCTCACTTTCTCTCTCAAACATGCAGTTCCCAGTGCACTAAAATATTTTTGGCGATGTTTGGTAATTTTCTTGTCTCTGAAAGATAACTATCCATACACAAACAGTCCTGAAATGCCAGGGGAATTGTCAGATAATTAGATGTGTGGGATTCAACATTTAAAGCTGCATCTCACCAAGAGTGGTCCCTGTGACAAACAACAGCACATGCAGTGGGCCATACTTATACATATTGTGAGGAAAATGTGATTAAGTTGCTTAACATATTTTCTAAAAAGAAGAAGAAGAGATGAATCTAGTTTGGAAAATAGAAATATGAGCATATTTAAAGCCAGAAAAAAATTTACTTTATTTGAGGCATTAATTTTTTACCTAAACATAAGGGGCCCAATAAGATATTAATCTACATGTCACTGGACAACTACATGATTCCATGTCTGGGATTAACAGACCAGTGCTAAATGGTTACAGAATAGTAATATTCTAGATTCTTCTGCTTAGGGTATCCCCAGCTATGCATTACATGTTGTCTTGGAATTGTCTGTGCCATTTAATTTACCACTATTTACCACATTATTTATATATGAACCACAGCCTTTAGTCAGAGGAAGAATATTTAGTGCCATAATAATTATTGCATAAAAGATAAACTGTTAAGAAATCTGGCATAACACAAAAGCCATAAATATATGTCTTGTGTGAGTGCACTGTCAAATGTGCATTGGAAAACTTAAGCAAGCTGGAAGACTACTGAAACTGCGCGTGAAAATAGGGTGAAAATAAAACCATGGAAATGCAATAATTATAATACTAAATGCAAATATGCCAGCAAATATATGGTATCTTTGATGATTCCTTGAGAAATGTGAGCAATTAGGAACTATACACAGCAAACACAATGGCTGTATGCACAAAAAAGCACAATATAAAGCTAAAACATATAGCTGTAGAATGTGAGGAGGCAGTAATCATATTGAGAGAATGTGTTTAATTTGCAAACAGGTACAGCAATAACAAACTAATTTTGAGTAATCATCTGAACAGTCAAGTCCAGAAATAATCTGAGTGCAGTAGAAGTATGATTTGAGAATACTGTGTAAGCTAATCACAGAGTCAAATGATTCAGGTCTGTTTGACAGAATAGTGGTTAGTAAGGATCAGAATGATCCTACAATGGTTGTCATAAACCTAGAATGAGAAATAATGCATCAATGAAAAAGCCGCTGTGTTCAAACTTGATACTGGAGCAGAATATAATATAATATCCAAGCATGTATAAACTGCAGACTAAGTCTGCATGTCTTAATTTGAGCATAAGCTAAATCTACGGAAATGGATACATTATATTAGTTCTTACTGTAGACTATCCCCTTTCCTGAGTCATGACTCACTTTTAGAATTATGCTATGAACAGCCACTGCTATTAACAGAGATTACAAGACAAATAAGGAGTGGACGTAGGTTACCAGGTCTTTCTTTTCCATGTTATTGTAAACCACCAGGAAAAAAGGCAAACTGTGCTTCCAGAAAAGGATTTATTCATTTAGCGCTTTCATCTGTGTAAGACCAGACTTCATCAGAACAATTTGAGTATAAAACACTCCCCTTAAATACTGAATTCAAACAAGTCACATGATCAATTCAATTAGCATTTTAAAAAACATTTTAAAACTACACACACTTACAATATCACAGACTTCTATATAAAACAACCATACATTTTCAATTTTAAAATACTAGAAATACTAGTACACTCATTTAGCCCTGGGAATTGTGTAGCATTTAGTCTTAATTGCCAACGTAGCTCACATTCCTCTAAATTTTCAGGGACCATTCTCCCTTGTACATCATAATGAATCTGTTGAATTACTAAAAACTTAAATTTGTGGTCCCTGCATTTTTCTACATGCCTACTTAATGCATTAGTTTTGACTTTTTTAGAGATGTCAGAGATGTGTTCATAAATCCTATATTTGAATGCTCTAACAGTTTTCCCTATATAAAATGCAGGACAGGTCAAACACTTTGTCAAATAAACAATGTCCCTAGATGAACAGTCAAAATGTGAATTTATATATAATTTAAAGCCATTCAATGTAAAAACATTTCCAGTTTCCATAATATGTGTGCATTGGTTACACCTTCCACATTTAAAATAGCCTATTCTTTTGTTATGTGTCCACATTTTGTTACAAATCCACCCCTTTCCATAAGGTTCTTAAAATTTAAATCCCTTTTAAAGGTGAAATTTGGGGTACTGCCAAAAAGCTCTAATAATTCCTGATCAATAATTAATAGGGGCCAGTTTTTCTTTATGCTATGACAAATATCACCACTGTCCTTATTGTAGGTGCTAACAAATGAAAAACTCCCATCTACCTTTTTGTTTTTAGTTGTAGTGACACAACCTGAAACCACATGAACACCCCTAGCCATGTTTAAAATCAAAGAATAAACATTTCTGTTTCTTTTCTCCACAATTTCTTTGTGTAACTCACTCAGCAAATCTCTGGATAACCTCTCGCTCTAAACATTTTAAGAATGAATTCAATTTCTTGATTAAACTCTACCTCGCCTGTCACCATTCTAGCTACCCTAACCAATTGTCCTTTTACCACTGCTCTTTTTTGGTGAGCTGGGTGGCAGCTAGAATAGTCCAAATATGAGTTTGAAAATGTAGGTTTCCTAAAGATCCTAGAATTTAACAGTCTCTGTTCTGAATCTAGTGAAATTTTCACATCCGAATAGGATATCTTTTTGTCACCGTACTCATGTGTGAATTTTAAAAATTCTACTGTGTTGTTAATATAATCAAAAAATTCTTCTAATTCATTCACAGAGCCTCTCCAGACAAAAAAAGATATTGTCCAAAAAAAGTGTGTAATTGGATATAAATGCACTATTTGCTGGTGAACAGTGTGTTATATTCTGAAAAGGGCATGAATAAATTAGCAAAGGTTGAGGCACAAGCTGCCCCCATGGCAACCCCTACTTTTTGCCTGTAATATTGCCCTTCAAAGAAAATAAAATTGTTGAGTAACACCACTTCCATTAAAGTGATTAAGGTGATAATTCTATGCCCTTCAAATTTCTTCAAAGCTAACAATTGTGCTTCAAGCCACTCAAGACCTAATTGGTGAGGGATAACACTAAATAAATTATTTACATTCATTGTCACAAAATAAATTTGTCCCAATGTGTCTATTTTATTTAGACTTGCCAAAAAGTGCCAAGAATCTTTACAAATATATTCAAAGGCTTGAAGTGTCCTTTTAAACTGCTCATCCAAAAATTGCACGATTAAAAAAAGTTTTTGACCTCTTAGAATCTATCATGGGCGTAAATGGCGGATTAATTAAAGTTTTGTGGATCTTAGGTATGCCGAGTATACTCCCTATTACTGGATGTTTATTTTTCAAAAATATATATTCATCTAATGTGATGTTCGCTTGCATAATCATATCCTCTAATAGTAAATCTATTTTATGCCAAGCAATATTTATCTCTTTGCGGTGCATTTCTTCATATGTACCATCCATTAATATGTTATTCATGGCACACATAGTCCACTTGATCCATAATTACCATTCCATTGCCCTTGTCACGCTTCATAACATGTATTTCCCTATCGTTTATGGTCTCGTTCAATAGTATGTTTTCTTTTTTACTTAAATTATCGTAAGCAAATTCCCCCCTGTTTTTCTTTTTCAAAATATTCCTAAAATCCAACTCACAGGTTTTTTCAAAAGCCAATAATTTATTATTCAACTATGGATTGAATGTACTGGACCTTTTACAGGTAATCCCCCCATTTTCTTCATTACTCATCTGATTGCAAAAATACATTCCTAAATTCAATTTTCGTAAAAACATCTTGAATTCTATCAACAAATCTGCTCTATTAGCACCTCTACTTGGCACAAAAGTGAACCCCTTAGATAATAATTCTACATGTAATAAATCAACATTTTTACTGGAATAATTAAACAGTTTAAAATCCCCTTCTTTATTCAAAAGAATTGTGCTATGAACAGCCACTGCTAGTAGCAGGGATTACAAGACAAATAAGGAGTGGACGTAGGTTGCCAGGTCTTTCTTTTCCCTCACAAAGATTCATATCTGTGATCACTTTAGAGTCCCAAATTGGCCTATTGCATTTCTTTGGAATGTGGGAGGAAATCAGAGTACCCAGCGTAACTCCACATGAATGCAGGAAGGACATACTGACTCCACACAGAAAACACCTATCTGACAAAGTAGAGAATGTTTTGCTGTTAGATTGCAGCATTTCTCATTGCACTACTGTTAATTTTTTGCAAGCATAGTCAAACCAACAAAAATAATTTAATAAAGATGCTGTGTGATTATGGGAATGGTTAAAGGTGTACAGTATACTCACTTGTAAAATTGTTGAAAGAAATAATCTCCAGTTGAGATCTGCCATGGATGGCCACTGGACATGTGTAAACAGCTTAATTGAGGCAGTTCTGTGAATAGGTACAAGAGAGCTTTAGTTTTCTCAAAGGACTTTATTGCAAATGTTTAGATAGTGTTAAACAAAAACTAGTATATGGACTGTCTAATATTGACAGCAAAGCACCATTATCAATTAAAAAGCAATGTTTGCAGAATTTTACACACACTGATTATTCTAATAAGAGAATGCAGAAAAAATGTATCCATAGTTTATGCTTTTTACAAGAAATGAATTTAGAGAAATAAGAATGGTGAAGGAAAAGTTAAGTTTGCAGTGATATCCTCAAGAATTGCACTGATTAATTTATGATCATACAATGCTATACCAGGAGGAATAACACTGATTCATGCTCCACAAACTCATAGTTGTTCTTAGTGAGAAGATTGGGCAGTAGTTCAGTTAAATGGAATGACTAGCTGTGTGATGCCCAAGCCCTGGCCCAGCAATCAAGGAGCCTCAATCCTCACCCATGACACCAGAGAGGGCGACTCCTAGAAGAGGAAAGGATAACTAATGCACACAGTAAAGTACAATTTCCCTTAAGTGCACACAGAGATCACAGTCAGTCTGGGGCAGGTGGCTCCCTTGCTCACCAGGTCCCCAGTAAGACTCCCCACTGGCACAGCTATAGGGTCCAGGTTTCAGCCTAGCTGGGCAAGCTAAAACCTCCAGTACCCTCACTGTCCAACCAGTGCTTTGTGTCCCTGCCAAAGTAGCTGACACCACACACACACACACACACACACTCACACACACACACTTTGAGAAGAGGTTATACAACCACACAGACCCTCCTGGGAAAAGGCTGGCACAGGTTCTCCAGCTGTGCACCTCTTACCCAGACCATAAGGTAGTAATCCCTGCCACCACCCAGCTAATAATTATCAGCTACTAAAAGGCCCTTAAAAGGGTGTCCAATTATTACTGTGCAATATTATAATGGTAGTATGACTAAACAGTCAAGGCTTAATTTGGAGTGACTTAGACAGTAACATCTGTAAATATGTAATGTATTTTAGAGGTTAAATTATCTCTACATAATCCAGCCACAGGTAAAGGTTTTAAATATTTAATAATAAATTATTAAAACACAAGACAAAATTACTGCAGTACAATGCTACTCAAGTTCAAAGATCACACAGAAGCTTAAAACAATATCGAAGGAAAGATCTAATTTCAAAGAAAAATGCTTAGTCTAACTTTCTTCTAAGTTTAACTATTCCTAAGAGAAATCACAGTGCTATAATCCTACTTATATACATAAAGCATAATCAGTGCTGGGTTAGATGTCCAAGATCAAAATGCTTTTTAGTCTCTCACTCAACAATAGTTTTTAAACACTAACCAACAGCTCTCTAAGGTCCTCCCAAATTACCTCATTTTGACACTTGGTCTGGAGTTCCCAGGCCACAAACTGCATTATTTTGCAAGCTAACACCTGCTCAGGAGACTACAACAATAAAAAGCATTCCACATATACACCCTAGCAGAAACCAGAGCAATAAAGCACCTTCCACATGTAAATTCTGTCCCTTAACTTTAACCTTAAAACAATTGGCATGAAACCTTCATCCAGAATCACTGGAGCCGACTTGTAAAACATCAAAGAGATTTATAAGATCTTTTCAACTTCAAAAGACACATTTGAAATGCTTGGCTTGGTTTTCCTTACAGTAGATGGCAATGTTGAAACAATCTTGAAGTTCACATTTTACAGTGTTTTCTTTCATTTAAAAACACAAGCCTGTATTTTACATTTATTTATACAATAGATAGAATTATGTATCAAATTCTATTTGACTAGGCTGGCAGCCTTCGCCCATCTTCCTCCAATCTTCACAACCCCCCCCCCCCCCGGGGAAGTCAAGCAAGTTTTTCAAGTGCCCCTTGAGAAACATCGCTTGAGAGTGTTAGGCCTATCTGGGTGTACCTCACCCCATTCCCTTTCTTGAGAGCCCATCTGCATTGGCATTGCTACTCCCACTGCGGTGCTGCACTGACATATCATATGCTTGCAACCCCAGGCTCCATCTTAGCAACTTGGCATTTTGCTGTCTGGCTCTGTTTAACCATGTTTGGGGGTTGTGAACTGTCATCACAGTGAATTTTCTTCCATACAGATAAGGCTGAAGTTTTTGTAGTGCTCACACTGTGGCTAGACATTCCTTTTCTACTGCTGCATAGCATTCCTCCCTGGGTTGGAACCTATGGCTGAGATAAACCACTGGCTGCTCTTCTCCCTCTGAAGAAATCTGTCTAAGTAAAGCCCCCACAACATAGTTTGAAGCATCCACCTGCACAACAAATTCTTTGCTATAGTCTGGACTGGCTAACACAGGGGGTCCTCCCAAAGCTTCATTAAGCTTCTGAAATGCCTGCTCACATGCTGGGGTCTGGCCTGTTCTTCCTTGTCAGGTCTGTGAGGGGAGCAGCTATGGTACTATAATTGGGGACAACTTTCTGTAGTACCCTGCTGTCCCTAAGAATGCCCTCACTTGCATTTTGGTAACAGGTGTAGGCTATGTCTGAATGGCTTCCACTTTGGCAGGTTCTGGCCTTATCTTACCACTCCTCACTCTATGTCCAAGGTAGGAGATGTCTGCCATATCCACCTGACAATTGCTTGGCTTAATGGTCAACCCTGCCCTCTGTAGTCTGCCCAGCACCTCCCTGACATGCTGAAGGTGCTTTTGCCAAGAATGGCTGTAGATAGCAATATAATCCATATAAGCAAGGGCAAACCCTCCTGCTCCTGCTAAGATATGATCTATCACCCTCTGGAAAGTCGCTGGGGCATTCTTTATCCCAAAGGACATCTTTCTGAACTCATACAAGCCAAAAGGAGTCACAAAGGCTGACTTCTCTCTAGCACTGAGAGTCAAAGGCACCTGCCAGTAACCCTTGGTAAGATCAATGGTTGTAAGATACTTAGCCCCACCCAGCTGATCTAGGGCCTCATCTGTCCTAGGCATGGGGTAAACATCTGCCTCTGTGTGACTGTTTAATTTCCTATAATCCACACAGAACCTGGGGCTGCCATCCTTCTATGGCACCAGTACCACTGAGGAGGCCCAGGGACTGTTGGACTCCTGAATCACCCCTAGTTCCAACATCTCCTGTACCTCTTCCCTCAGAGTCTGTTTAACTCTCTCAGACACCCTATAATGGGCCTGCCTGATAGGCCTTTGGGGTCCTGTATCAATCTGGTGCTGCACCAGGTGGGTGCTCCCTGGTTTCCCGGTGAGCATGCCCCCATATTCCTGCAACACTGCTCAGATTTCTCAAACCTGGATAGGAGATAGCTGCTGGGACATTGCTACCCCTTCCACTGAGGTATCAGCCCGAGTCTCACTGAGGAGATCAGTCACAAGATCTCTCTCAGACTCCTCCTGCAATCCACTGCAAATGCTCAGCACAAGGGCCTCCCTGTCATGGTAAGGTTTCATCATGTTAACATGGTACAATTTGTGCTCCTGCCTTCTGCCTAGCAGTTCCACCATGTAGTTAACATCACTTACCTTTCTTACCACCTTGTAGGGTCCGTCCCAAGCTGCTTGCAACTTGTTGTGTCTGACAAGAATGAGAACCATCACCTGCTGCCCTACAGCATATTCTCTAGTTCAAGCATTCCTGTCATACCACACCTTTTTCTGTTGTTGGGCTTTTGACAGGTTCTCCTGAGCCAGGCCCATGAGGTCCCTGAGCCTTGTCTTGAGGTTCAGGACATATGCCACTACAGACTCCTTGTAAGATTCACACTCACCTTCCCACTCATCTCAAATTAAATTTAGAGGGTCCCTCACCCTATGCCCATACAGCAACTCAAAGGGTGAAAAACCTGTGGATTCCTGGGGAACCTCTCTGTAAGCAAACAACAGATGGGGCAAATATCTGTCCCACTCCCTCTTAAACTGATCTGAAAATGCCTGTAGCATGGACTTGATTGTAGAGTTTAACCTCTCAACAAAACCATTACTCTGGGGATGGTAGGGGGTGGTCTTCATGTGCTTCACCCCACAGGATGTCCACAGACAAGCTAGCAGGTCTGACATAAAATTGGCACCTCTGTCAGACGGTATTTCCTTTGGGAAACCTACCCTGCTGAAAATCTCTAGCAAAGCACGTGCCACCTTCTCTGCCTCAATGGAGGACAAAGCCACTGCCTCAGGGTATCGTGTAGCATAATCTACAATCACTAGGGCATACTTTTTCCCTGTGGAACTTGGGGTACTCAGAGGACCCACAGTATTCATAGCAACCCTATGAAATGGCTCCTAGGTCACAAGCAAAGGCATCAAAGGAGCTCTCACCTTGTCTCTTGCCTTGCCTACCTTTTGGCACTGCTCACAGGTCCTGCAGTACCCTGTTACATCTCTGGAAATTCCAGGCCAATAGAAGTTTTGCATAATACACACCTTTGTACACTTTATGCCCATATGACCTGCAAAGGGAATATCATGGACTATGGCTAGAAGTGCCAGATGGTAAGCACTAGGCACTACCAACTGCTGTACTCTCTCATCTTCTAGCCCTCCCTCAGGGGTCCACTCTCTGTACAATAACCCTTTGTTCCACTATACAGATTTCCCCTTCCCTTGAGAATCAGGTGCCTCCCTAGCTACCTGCCTCAGGCCTTGCAATGTAAGGTCTGAGAGCTGAGCCTGTCTCAAGTCTCTCCTTGTAACCCTTCCCAGCTCCCCTTCCACAGGAAGTCTGCCATCCTCTGACAGTGGTGCCTCACTGTCAGCCTGGGTACTACTACTACTCACCTCTACCTTTGCAGTTACCCTGTCCAAGGGAACATCAGTACCCACAAGCAGCTGTGGCTCACATTCAGTCTCACTGCTACAATGTAGCTCATTCCCTGAAGTAAACACCTCAGCAGTCCTGGCTGTAAGTATGCAGTCTGTCTGGGACTCCCCCAGGCTATCAGACCCACATGCTTGTCTCCTAGCCTCACTGCATGTAACTGCATAAGTACATAGTACTGACTCATCCAAATCCTTCCCTCTCAAGACATCTGCAGAATGGTAGTTTCATACCCCGGTTGTCTCAAGACAACCCACTGTTGGCATTTTGTCTTTCCCACTTACTGGCTCCCTCACCTTTTGTCCCCCACCTTGCCACAGTGGACATCTGTATGCCACATGGCCCCACAGGTTACATTCGAAACATTTAACCCTAACTCTTGGACTAGTGGCTTCCCCTGCTACTGGCAGATTCTGTTGGGGCAGTCTGTGCTGCCCACCATGGGTTCCTTTAGTCCCATGAGCAGTACTGGGGGTCCTATTCCTGTGCAGGGCTGCCCTGCTTGCTAGGTATCAGTCTCTCTTCTTCCCCAACTCCTCTGAAGTAGTACACTGTCTATCAGCTAACCAGATCCTCATGTCATCAGGCAAAGTGCTAAGGGCTTGTTCCCTTACCAAAAGGTCTGCCAGCCCTTCAAAAGTGGTGACCTGACATCCACTCACCCAGCTATGAAAATAAGTGCTCAGTTCAGTGACATATTCACATACATTTTCATCTGCCTTGCGTCTATGCTCATGAAACTTTTTCCTATACATTTCAGGTGTTAGCTTAAAACATTCCAACAAGTGTCTTTTTACAGCAGTATAATCAAAACAGTCAGTGTCATGCATTTTTGCTAAAAAAGTTACAGATTTACCATAACCATACCCAGAGTCCTTGGTCAACTTCATACTGTTTACATACCCGCTCAAACATATGAATGAAGCTATGAAACTTATCCACCTCTTTAAACTGTGGAAGAAATTTACTGACCTTTTGTGCTTCTGGGGTCCAGTTACTCCCTTCCCCATTACCTCCATGACTCTGGCAAAGAATCAGCATTTCCCTCTCATGCCTCCTCTGCCGTTCATTTTCCTTAGCTTGTAGACTCCTCATTTTTTCCACTGCTTCTATTTCCATACTTCTGGCCTCCAATTGAAGTCTCCTTAGCTCCAGCTGGATTTTTAAGTCCACTGCAGAAAGGTTGAGCTTTCCATTCTCCGAGGATATTGTATCTCTGCTGTCAGTCTGATTGTTCTCCAGGCTGCTGTTTTCTGACACAGCTGTAGCCAAGGCTGCAATCAGGTCTGCCTTAGTCATGTTTCCATGCACTAGTCCCCTAGCCTGGCACATCTCCGCCAGCTGGGTCCTTGTCAGTTTTCCATACTCCTCTGGTGACATGCTGCCTGCTTACCCTTACTAACACTAAGCTAACAAAAGAAATAAAACAATTGTGATCTGAACTCTAAGTATACACTGCGTGGCTGATTTAGAGCACAAAACACTTTTAGAGATCACTGTACATAAGCTACAGGAATTCACTCTACCCACACCACTACAATCCATTTAGTGCTTTGCCAACTAATCAATATGTGATGTGGATCCCACCACAGCAAACCAATATGTGAAAGGATATCCCAACCACTGCCACCAATATGTGATGCCCAAGCCCTGGCCCAGCAATCAAGGAGCCTCAGTCCTCATCACCGACATCAGAGAGGGTGACTCCTAGAAGAGGAAAGGATAACTAATACACACAGTAAAGTACAATGTCCCTTAAGTGCACACAGAGATCACAGTCAGTCTGGGACTGGTTGCTCACCAGGTCACCAATAAGACTCCCCACTGGCACAGCTATAGGGTCCAGGTCTCAGCCTAGCTAGGCAAGCTAAAACCTCCAGTACCCTCTCTGTCTAACCAGTGCTTCATGTCCCTGCCCAAGTAGCTGACACCACACACACACACACACACACACACACACACACACACACACACACACACACACACACACACACACACACTTTGAGAAGAGGTTATATAACCACACAGACCCTCCTGGGAAAAGGCTGGCACAGGTGCTCAAGCTGAGAGCCCACTTACCCAGACCATATGGTAGTAATTCCTGCCACCACCCAGCTAATAATTATCAGCTACTAAAAGGCCCTTAAAAGGGTGTCCAATTATTACTGTGCAATATTATAATCCAATGGTAGTATGACTAAACAGTCAAGGCTTAATTTGGAGTGACTTAGACAGTAAACTCTGTAAATATGTAATGTACTTTAGGGGTTAAATTATCTCTACATAAACCAGCCACAGGTAAAGGTTTTAAAATATTTAATAATAAATAATTAAAACACAAGACAAAACTACTACAGTACAATGCTCCTCAAGTTCAAAGATCACACAGAAGCGTAAAACAATATCAAAGGAAATATCTGATTTCAAAGAAAAATACTTAGTCTAACTTTCTTCTAAGTTTAAATATTCCTAGGAGAAATCACAGTGCTATAATCCTACTTACATACATAAAGCATAAGCAGTGCTGGGTTAGATGTCCAAGGCCAAAATGCTTTTTAATCACTCACTCAACAGCAGTTTTTAAACACTAACCAACAGCTCTCTAAGGTCCTCCCAAATTACATCATTTTGACACTTGGTCTGGAGTTCCCAGGCCACAAACTGCATTATTTAGCAAGCTAACACCTGCTCAGGAGACTACAACAATAAAAGGCATTTCACATATACACTCTAGCAGAAACCAGAGCAATAAAGCACCTTCCACATGTAAATTTTTGCCCTTAACTTTAACCTTTAAACAATGAGCATGGAACCTTCATCCAGACTCACTGGAGCCGACTTGTAAAACATCAAAGAGATTCATAATATCTTTTCAACTTCAAAAGATACATTTGAAATGCTTGGCTTGGTTTTCCTTACAGCAGATGGCAATGTTGCAACAATCTTGAAGTTCACATTTTACAGTGTTTTCTTTCATTTAAAAACACAAGCCTGTAGTTTACATTTATTTATACAATAAATAGAATTATGTATCAAATTCTATTTGACTAGGCTGGCAGCCTTTGAACATCTTCCTCCAGTCTTTACAATCTGCATCAGTTAAACAGACATAAATTACTGAATCATTCAGTGGCACTGAGACTGTAGTGCAATATAAATTTCAGATAGGAGAAGATCCAAAATATCTCAATACATGGGTTAAAAGAGAATGTTACCATTCACATATTATTGGACATGGACTAAAAGAGAATGTTACCATTCACTGATTATTGGACATGGATTAAAAGAGAATGTTACCATTCACTGATTATTGGACACGGATTAAAAGAGAATGTTACCATTAACTGATTATTTGACAGTAGGTTTTACTATGGGCAGCGCCATACTCATTTAGAATTAAATGGAAATCCAAGGATCTGGCAAATGAAATTTAATATTACAAGGTCAGTGCAATGCATGTTTAACAACCCCCTTTGTGTACATAAATATTTTCAAACTATCTTTCCAGATTTAGTCAAACAAGTGGTATTTTAACGTGTAGGGATGTAAAAATTGAGGCACAGGATAGTGTTTTGAATATTGATGATATCCTCTTCTGTAATGCCTCAAGAAGAAAGCATGACATAGGATTGAACAAACTGATGGACAGATGTAAGTCACTCCCCCAGATTCAGTAAACTTCCATGCAGGAATAGCTTATTCCTGCACAGAAGGGACTGTTCCCATGCAGCACGGCAGTGAGCCATGCATATTCATGAAGGCATGCTGCTGTGCTGTAATACGGACATGGTTCTGTGTACGAGTGCAGGGGATGTATCTGAGAGCAGTGTTCTCACAATACACATGCCCCGTGCACACCAGAATGGCCATAAGGCAATTTAAATAAAGTGAGATAGCTCATTACACCTCCCAACTTGTCAGAGTAAGAAATATGGACAAAGCCATAAGGGACAATTGTCCCTACAAACCTAGGAAGTGTATAGAATAACAAGTTTAGCATAGGCATGAATTTTCTGAAGGGTATGAAGTATATAACACACACCTTTCAACCCATCACAGTAAGAAATCTGGAGAAAGCCATAAGGGACAATTGTCCCTACAAACCTAGAAAGTTGATAGAATAACAGGTTTAGCATTAGCATGGATATTCTGAAGGGTAAGAAGTAAGAAACGCAACAAATACATTTTTTTTTACATGTGCAATAAAGTTTAAGCATAGCTGCACTGGTGTTCCCATTACTTAGCTATCTTAACTCAGCTGAAATGGCATGATAAGTTGAATAGCACTAGACATCCAACATAAAAATTAGTGCAATAGTATAGCAATTAGAGTGTACACCTTGCATGTAGTCATTCATGGTTTGAGCCTCAACAAAGCCATTTTGTATGTGTAATCATTACAATTTTAAGTTATTTGTATATTTATGTAGGAAGTAATTTATATTTCTCAACCAGAGTAGTGTAGTAGGCCCAGATGTGAGGGGTCAGTGTAATAAAGTAGTGATACCCCCATATAAGCACAAGTGCCCCATACAGTATAGTAACACAAGAATAAATGTAATTACAGCACATTGGGGGATGTCAGGGAAGGTAAACAAATGTATAATTTGTAATGATTGATGACTCAATCCCATACATGTGTTAGTCCAATAAAATAAAACATAAGCAATGCTAAGCATTGCACAATTATGCTGACTGGGTGTAAGCATTGTGTACTTATGAATACTAAGCAATGCGTAGCCCAGCTAAGTGGATTTGCCCATTGGTAAGCAGTGCTGAACCTGCCACTTTAAGTACTGCCAACCTTAGCTAAGCAGGTTTGCCTGTAGCTTACCTTAGCTCAGCATATGCAAAACCATCCAATCATGGCAAAGAACAGGAAATCAGACATATTTAAATCCTGCAGGTGATAATTTAGCTCATAACTGCTTGTAGCTCCCCACTGTAGGCAGAATGGCAGGTGTTGGAGAGGGCATGCACTTTTGGGTGCAGTGCTGGGGCATACAGGAGTCCAAGGTCATGGTAGGACTCCTTATAAAAAATAACATGATGTGAGACTGCTGCAGGACCGGTACCAGAGCACCCAATACAAAGCAGAAGCCTGGGAAAGTCTTGCCCATGATCTCACTAGTGTCACTGGTATCCCTTGGACTGATGAGCAGGTCCGGCACTACTATGCCATCTTGAAACGGAGAAAGAGGGAGCTCTTGGAACAGTGCATCCAATAAGCAAGACAGAGGGGTGATGTCCCAGCAGTGTGTAAGTATTCATAGCAATAACTGTTTACCAAAGTCCAGCCTGTGTATGTGATGGATAGGTATGCCTAAATGATTCTCTATTTTCATTACAGCTCCAGCTGAGAGGGTTGCGACCCAGGAAGCCCATGCCAGTAGGTTGCAAAGGCTGCATCATGAGGATGGTGAGTAACAATGCTGCTTGTAGTAGTCATACCAAATAAATATAAAGGAGTAGAATGTCACCTTGCAGTATAAAACATGTGTATGGTTTGTACTGAATAAACCAGACAATGTGACAGTAATAGTCCCATATAGGTCATATTCAAATAAAACTGTAACTGCCAGGCTATAAAGTTCTAAATCCTGGACTGATTGTATTTACTCTGGTATTGTATGACTTGAAATGTTGCATGCACAAAGATCTGATATCTGAATTGTAATGTTGTGTTAAACACTTTTTCCACACTGTGCGATATCAAAAATAAGTCTAGGAATGTCTGTATAAGAATGTTGTAATTACAAGGTCAGATTGTACAGCCAAGAGAGAATAAGACAGAAAACATTGAAAGAAAAGACAGCTGTTTTTCAATAGCTCACTCTGATTAAGCACTAGTTGTATTTTTAGCAGACACAGCCATGGTTCGAATCCCGGTAGTGGTAGTAAGCTGTATGCATAATTTCAACTAGGATTTTCTGAATATGTATAGAAACAGTCAGGTAGTGTTAACAAACATTCACCCCACAGGTCTTCCAGGTAAGAGAACTGTAACTGCCTAGCAATAAAGTTCTAAATCCTGGACTAGTTGTGTTTACTCTGGTATTGTATGGCTTGAAATGTTGCATTCACCAAGATCTGATATTGGAATAGTAGCGTTGTGTTAACCATTGTTTCCCACACTGTGCTACATAAAAAAACATGTCTAGAAATGTCTGTATAAGAATGTTGTAATTACAAGGTTAAACTGTACAACCAAGAGAGACTTAGAAAACATTGAAGAAAAAGACAGCATTTTCTCAATAGCTCACTCTGATGAAATACCTATTGTTGTATTTTTAGCAGACACAGCCTTGATTCAAGTCCCGGGAGTGGTAATAAGCTGTTTGCATAATGTCAACTACGATTTTCTGAATATGTCTAGAAACAGTCATGTAGTGTTAACAGCCACCCCCACCCCCACAGGTCTTCCAAGTAAGAGAAGTAAAAAGTAGCTATAAAAAGTTTGAATTATACACTGTGTACAAACAAACCACTGCCCAAACCAAGGCCAAAGATTATTGTAATAATACCTGCAGAGTAAGGATTAGAGCAATGATCATTAAAGTTGTGAGTACTGCAAGGATATACAAGTTTTTAATTGACATATCTCTCTCCCCCCACCATATCTGCAACAATAATCTAAACACACAAATCAATGGGTATGTTTTACACCAAACCTACTGTTGGGACATGTGTCCTAATTTTCAACAAATATTGAAATGTGTTTCTGTTAATGTTCCATGTTGAAATACCATCATTGGTGGCTGTTGCTATCAATGTAACCTGCATGCTGTTGTAATGGCCATTGCGGTTCCATATATGCATGTGTTCTGTTTGCTATGCAACTGTTCCAAATCTGTTGTTTTAGGTTAATGGGAATATTTATGCATGCTGTTATAACTAATCCTGTATTGTGTTGACTATTAATAACCCACATATCTTCTAAAACTGCAACATCATAGCACGTTTGGGAAAGCCGGTCCCAGCAAACCCACCACTCCCACTTCATCTGGCTATGGCACCGGGCTCCAAGCACATCTGGGACCCAACCCGGCCCTCCTCGTCCACTGGTCCTGCACCACCTTCGGGTGGAACAGCCTCAGGGGGTGGGGCTTATCCCCCCTGGGAGTGGGCACTGACATGATACCGTCACCCGAAGCCAGGTCCGGGGATTGGTGTGTAGTGAACTCTGAAAGAAGTTTGGAGATCTGCTATGCCACCTTGAGGGCTGAATGGCGCAATTAGAGGCTCAGCATTCCCCTCCTGCTCAGCCACCAACACAGCCACCTTCAGGGCCATGAAGGTGCAGTGGTGACTACCCATAGGTGTGGACCTCAATCCCACTGTTTCCATTTGGGGGCTCATGGTCTTCTGATTTCCAAACAACCCTCCCCGTCCAAGGTGTTTACCCCCCCATGTGTCATATACTGGCTCAGTATTCTGTCTTGTCTGTCTTCCTATCCAACCTACCTTCCCAAATATAGCTACTATCCTTCCCCAACATCCCACTCTCACTTAAAAAAAAAAAAAGGACAATCTGTTCCCCCCAAAAATCTCACCACATGCATAGCTGTCCATTTCACACGTATCCACTGGACTCACGTAATCTGGTCTAATTGGCTTCAAAATGCATTATTGTTGTCCTCACCCCTCTTTCGGGGGTTTGAGTGTCCAAATATACCTTCAAATTCAGTATATATTCACAGCAGTTGCTGTAGAAGAAATGGACAGCTATGGACCTTCCCTACACCTGTCCTGCACATGCCTAGCTACTTTCCCTATTGTCTTTCCCTCTGCATGCTCCTATTTCACCACTTTCCTATCACCCCTTTTTTCTTTTCTTTTAAAGAAATTAACATAGGGGTAAGCGGGAGTAAACTGTTTTAAGCAGTAGTAAGTGGGATTAAGCTTGTTTGTGCTAAGCAATGTCTACACAGATTAAGCATTTTTAAGGCTAACTGTCTGTAAGCATATTTAACCAGAAATTAGCATTAGCATTAGCATTGCTTACCACTGTGCAAACCTGTATGTATATATGTATCTGTGTGTATATATATATATATATATATATATATATATATATATATATATATATATATATATATATATATATATATATATATATATATATATATATATATATATATATATATATATATATATATATATAGTCGACGTTGACATGTCCAACAGCCACCTCCTCGACCATGGAAGAGCGACAGTCGGAATGTCGACGTTCATGTGTACGTCCATTTAGAAGGACGTACACAGGGCAGGGATTCACAGCATTGCTGTGAATGGGGGATTTAGAAACTATGGTTGACAGAATTTGTCGACTTTGTTGTGTATATATCTATATATATCTATCTATATAAATATATATACATATATATATATATATATATATATATATATATATATATATATATATGTAGTGCAGTCGGATATCAGATCCACACTCTGAATTTCTTACTGCAACAAATCTGACCAAAGGCTATGTAAATAGGGGTAAAGGGGCTCAAACTAAGGACCTCTTGTAATTATTGCCCTTTTCCCTTCCTCCACAGCAGAACTGTTCTGCCTTGCAACAAAATAATATGACCTGCCAAATCCTGGACCCAGGGCCTTGTGAACTATGATCAAAGCAATGCATCATTACACCACTGGAGCCCTTCAAAATAGTGATGACATTCCAAACATATGAGTTAGTACAGTCACCCAACAGCAGGGAAACCAGTCTGTAGAATCAGTCAGGTAATCTATACATAGATGTATATATGTATGGAGATGCATATATGTGTACAAATCTGTACATAATACATACATACATACATATATATATATATATATATATATATATATATATATATATATGTATATGTGTGTGTGTGTGTGTGTGTGTGTGTGTGTGTGTGTGTGTGTGTGTGTGTGTGTGTATACATAAATATTCAGAAATGTATGACAGCTACAAAGACATGCAATCAGAGGGTAATACTGCTGCACACCCGAATTCTAAATCTGGAAATTCACTCACTGGAAGCATTCCTTAAAATGGGGAACAATGACATCTTTCCTGTAACAGAGACCTGGCTAAAGGCAGCAGGAAGCACCCCTGCAGTACCAGCTTATAATTAATTCCACAACTTTTTGCTGCAGGACATGGATTGAAGCTTCAAAAGTTTTTTTTTCATATTCATAAAAGATGCACACCCCTATGCATTAAAGATCCTGACATTGGGTAAGACAGTGGTTCAGGTTGTAGCCTGCTATAGGACCCCATACATGTCCCAAGCCTCACACTTCATGTCCATAAACACCCTGGAGAATATTAGTGTCCAACCTAACACTATCATACTGGTTGAGTTCAACTACCCCACCATTAACTTGGAAAGCTACTTATGTACCAATGCACATGCCCATCACATCAACCTGGTACATCCTAACATGGGTGACTGTTGCTCTATACCAATTGTCAACTCCTCCCTCATTATATCTGAACACAAATTAATCACCTTTGTTAATCCAGCCCTCCTACACTCCCTGCATAGGTAACCACCATGATAAGCCTTTCCAAAGCTAACTATGGCCTCTTAAATCAGAGGTGGCTAACCTCACAGCAGCCATGCAAATGGAGACTAGTCGCCTGACAGCTATATCAAACAACAATGCACTATGAACATGTACACAAATGCATGGATACTGCCTTACTCAATACAACCAGGACCCTCACCTCCAAAAAAAAGGAAGCTGATCTGGTGGTCCCCTTCCATAAAAAATTGTACAACAGAAGGAGGGAACCAATATGGAATAAGGTGAAGTCCCAAGACAGGAAATATACCCTTACCACCCTCAATGAATCATTGAGATCCCTCATAAAATACTATCAAGTTATCTGTGAGAACAGAATTGGAGCACATAGTAAAGACAACCACAAGGCCTCATACAGTTATGTAAAGAATCTCCATGGCAATACCAAGATTTGTTCTGAGCTACTAGACAATGGTATCTTCCAGACTGAGCCAACAAATAAGGCCAATATACTGGCTGGCATCTTTAGTGTAAACATTACCTCTCACTCCACTCCAAAGGACCAATCACAATACAGCAGTACATCACCAGGCACCCAGTATTACTGCAGCACAGGTTAAAACACCACTGTCCAGGGCCAAGAATACAGCTTCTATGGGACCTGAGAATATCCCTGGCTGTGTTCTTCATGAACTACAGTGTGACCTGGCACCTTATCTGTGTGCCCTGTTCAAGCACAGCCTCACATCAGGCTTTGTCCCTACTGAATTGTGCACTGCTACAGTCGCCCCTCTCCACAAACGAGGTGTAACTACAGATCCTAGAAAATACTGCCCCAACTGCCTGACAAGTCCATTATTTGAAGCTATGGAATGCATCATCATGCACCTAATAAACAGGGATATGGGAATTTGCAGACTCAGCATCCCACACAGTTTACCTTTGTGAAGGGTAGGTCATACCTGCTCATTCAACCTGGTCTATTTCTTGGCATCAGTCACTGAGCTGTGGATGAAGACAAGGTGACACATACAGCCTACAGTGATCTGGCCAAAACCTTTGATAACATTCCCCACTCGCTAAGGTAAGCATCAGCCCCTATTATCACTAGGTGGGAACAGAGGCACAAACACAGGCATAGATTGGACATACTGCTGTCATACATTGAGACAGTTGCAAATGTCACTGGATTTTTTGTAATATCCTTTATGAAGAATATGACGTAAGTAATACTAATAGATGTGAGTATTTACTGACTGCATTCCCCAGAGTCCACAACTGATTTACCAAGGACATCAACCGTCAGGTGAACATACAAAACATAACAGTCAGACATGTGGCCAATCTGTGGACAGCATGCCAGTGGAGAGGTATGTCAGAGACATATCACTGTGAGTCGTGGCATCACACACTATATGCATGTCCACACAAACCCTGTCAATCTATCAATCCACCATGTGTATAACAGCACTGATGACATAGAATCTGTTCACAAATCTGGGGATATGTCCCGCATTTTGGTTGGCTGTCTCCATATGTCCTGTCCTGTGACATATTGCCACCCAGTGTATGTGAATCTGTAGGCCACCACTTCTGTAATGTCCCTCACACAGGCAAGGAAATGGGACAAGGCCCACATTAAAGAATGTCCTATATGTTGGAACTAGCAGCAGTGTCCAGGACCACAGCACAATACAATGTGGGCACATACATAATGGTATGGCCAAAGCAATACCTGACATCTGCACATTTGTACAGAGGACAGACAGAAAGTAGATAACTAACAGGTTATGCATTAGGATGAATGTTTTGAAAGATACACATCTGAAACTGAAAGGTATGCCATTACTACATGACAGCAGTCCTCAATGACATGTCCAAAAAACATAGTAGTCTGCAGTTAATATCAACATATCAGATAAATATCCATAAGAAGATACATATAAACATATAGCTCAAACATCAAGAACAAGATACTCAGTACTCAGAGTCCAGCTTTGCATGCAGGGGTGTATGGTTCCAGTACTACAATCTGCAATCTACTCTTACTTGAAAAAGCACTGTTAAAAGTACTAATGTAATGATACAATATGTGTTAAACTATTTCTGTCAACCTGTAGCTGGTGTAACATGCAAGTGTGACTGCATAAAACCTGTGATACTATCCATGTATGAAATAAATCCAAAGATAAAAGATTGTGGTTCTACCCAGGTATACACAGTTCTCCCAGACAGTATACTCACACCCCTTGCTACTGTAATGACAGCACATAGAAGCATGTTATGTGCAGGAAATTAAATACGCTAATTAAAGATGCCATTACCCTGCTATTCTATCAGACTGGATTGTGATCACTGGTTATCAGGGCTAAGCTATGCATAGCAGGTTTCAGCATTGCTTAAATGTAAATGCTAAGCAGATTTGCGCACTGGTAAGAGAAGCCTACATGATGTAAGCACCTGTTCATTTAGCCATACATTAGCACTACTTACGGTCATGCAAACCCACGCAAACATGCTCAACTCTGTTTAAAACTGCCTTAACCACTATGTCTCCAACAGTCCTTGTTCTGCCTAGCAACAAGATAAACAGACCTTGCAGCTCTTGAACTCAGGACCCTGCACACCTGAGCCTATGCAACTTACTAGTAAGCCACCTCAGCTGTATCATTTGAGGATGAGTTTTCAAACATACCCTTCTTTGCAGCCAGTTTACAATAGGGAAGAGACAAGTGCGCAATTAGTAAAGGTTGGTATATGTATATATACATATATATATATATATATATATATATATATATATATATATATATATATATATCTGAATGGATATATACATATATATATGAGATATATATGGATATATATATGTGTACAACATAAATACTGAGGTGTATACATATATATATATATATATATATATATATATATATATATATATATATATATATATGTGTGTGTGTGTGTGTGTGTGTGTGTGTGTATGTATACAGATATATATATATATATATATATATATATATATATATATATATATTTATAATAAAAAAATCCTAAAAAGAAACAAACTGGTAAATTAACAAAAAAAGCAAGCAGGCTGTAAGTACTCCACACCACACTATTTATTGTTAGCGCTTTTGACAATGCTCCAACTTCGTCAGACAAAGTAAAGACAACAATTTACCACTTTATATACTTATAAATGGATACAATTTGACCATTTACAATTAATCATCAGTAAATTCCGTCTCATAAGTCATGTGGGGTTATTCAAAACTTCTAAATCCATTATAAAATAAGCAATTAAGCTAGTGCAATATGTCTTCTCCATATAAAATATATGTAATTAAGACCATATACAAAATATAAAAACATTAGAATTACCTAAACAAAATACATAAATACATGTATATAATAAAAATAAGCATTAAAAATTAAAAGTTGACAAGGTATGAAACCATTTCAGCTAGAATACTAGGGGGCCAAACATATAGTTGATGCAAATGTATAACATCAAGAAATAAGTAGTAAAAATTAAATAATTTAATTTTATTATTACTAGATTTAAAAATTCATGTTATATTCATAAATATATGTGAATCAAAGACCAACAAACATGATCAAGTGGACTAGTATGTGAATGCAACCTTATAGTAAATATGACATTCTATGTAAATAAGCAAACAATGGCCCAGCTACCCATCAAAATGTACTTAAATACTTAGTTGGAAAAAGATGAAGTACTGATCCCACCAGCTATAAACACTACCTAGCAAGTGCTTTAAGTTTTAAAAGGCACTTGATTGATGCATATTCATTAAGGCCAGGAGGTATGTGGGCCAATGTGTGAACTTGCCACATAACCTCACATTCCTCAAGCTTATTAAATATTTATGTATATAACATGAATTTTAAAATCTAGTAATAATAACGTTAAATTATTTAATTTTTACTAATTATTTCTTAATGTTATACACTTGCATCAACTATGTGTTCACCCCCCCAGCATTCTAGCTGAAATGGTATCATACCTTGTCAACATCTGATTTGTAATGCTTATTTTTATTATATACATGTATTTATGTATTTCATATAGGCATTTCTAATGTTTTTATATTTTGTATATGGTCTTAATTACACATATTTTATATGGAGAAGCCATATTGCACTAGCTGAATTGCTTATTTTATAATGTATTTAGAAGTTTTGAATCACCTCACATGACTTAGGGAATGTCATTTACTGATGATTAATTGTAAATGGTCTAATTTCATCCACTTGTAAGTATATAAAGTGGTAAATTGTTGTCTTTACTTTATCTGATGAGGTTGGAGCATTGTTTCTGATGAAAGCGCTCACAATAAATAGTGTGGTGTGGAGTACTTACAGCCTGCTTGCTTTTTGTGTTAGTTTAACAATATATAATGTATATATGTATATATATATATATATATATATATATATATATATATATATATATATATTTATATATATAGGTTTGGGAGTAATGCGCGAACGGCCATTTCACAGAATCTGAAACAGCCGTGCATACTTACACGAAAGTGCTTTTCACTGAAGAAGCATTTTCACGGAAGTATGCCTGGAGGTAGAGGGAGTGGTAGGTGTGTGAATGTTGCGGAGATCGTACTACAGTGCGGTTAATGGAATTTTTCCCTTTTCCCCATTGTAGTGTGATCACAGTTTGAGAATAATAAAGTAGGGGATGTGGGGGGCACAACCCCCCCACATGTGGGGTGCAGGGTGGCTTGACCCCCTGCATAAATGTTAATTTACTGTTTTTTTTTTTTTTTAAGACACTTTAGCGAAATGTTTTTTCGGTGAAAAGTGCTTTCGCTAAAGTGTTTTCGGTGATAATAGGTTCGGACTTTTGATCTTTCAATCAAAAGTCTTAGATCCATATATATATATATATATATATATATATATATATATATATATATATATTTATATATGTGTGTGTGTGTGTGTGTATGTCAAAAGGAGTAAACAATACCAGAAATACATGCCTTAATCACAAGAAGTAATTCACACATAGTTACATAATTGAATACACAGTCTCCAATTACACTCGTCATTTAATTCCCTATGGGATAAAGTAGCCAGTTAATATTAATACATTAATTCTGTACATAACAATTGTCCTTTTATGAAGGTTTCATCACACCGAGCAACAAACATTTTCAGAAATAGTACCTTGAGACTCACTACTGTCCCATAGTGAGATTTATTCAAATGTACAGCTATAGAACTGAAATATTTCTTATGAGTAATACGCCTGACATGTTCTACCAGCCTAGTTTTAAAATGTGTTACTGTTCCCCTCATAAAATATGTTACAAGGCCATCTAAGAGCATTCTCTATACACCAACCTCTTAAATGTACAGACTGTAACATGTTTCCTAGCCATTCCCTTCAGCAGGAATTACAGCACTAAAAAATGATGGACCAGTATACCTATCCACCTACCACTGTATAACATCTGGATAAAGCATAACATAATTGGTGGATAGAAACCCAAATACATGGCCATACATGAAATGTTGCTGTTATGCACTGAGAACGTTGCTGGTGCTACATGGTGTGTTGTAACATATCTTTTCTGAGGGATATAAAGTCAGAATAGCAAATGGATGTTGTCATCTACATAATGCAATCACCAGAGTATGCTACTGATTTGCCAAGGACAGCACCTGTCTGGGGAACAGTCCATACATAATAGGCTAACCTGTGGCCCTTATGTGGATGGCCCTACAGTTGAGAGCTATGCAGGTATCGAACTTTGTCAGACTGAAACCCATGCAGAAGTAGCATGTGCAGACAAAACCTGTTAAACTAACTGTATTCCAAACATATAACAGCAATACTCACATTCTGCCCCTAAGTCTTTAACCTTCCTGACCATTTAGCTGGCTTGTCTCCAGAAGTCTTGTTGTAAGAGATAGCAGCTCACACAACTCCAGAATGTCTTCCTCACAAGTAAGGGAAAGGGGCCAACACCCACATGGAGTACTCATTTATAGGAGTGTGTTACCATGGCATTGGCTATTGGAAGAACTACACAGCTGCTCTGCATGCAGTTAGCAAGTGGGGAACCCCAATAGGTGCACATGCCATCATCTGGTCATGAGTGTCACCTACAAAAGCCATGCTGCCACCTTTTTGAACCAGCTCTATCCCTGTAGTGCAGAGAGAGAGAGAGAAACAGAGAGAGATAAATAAATGAAACATAAAGTGGAAAATAGATGAAAGAAAAATGTAAGTGGAACATGTGAGCAAGTAATTGAATGTAGTACCTGGACTATAATAATGGGACATATGATTTGGAGGAATATATTTCCCAACAAGACATGCTGTATAATGTCCTGCTAAACAGTTTATATGGCCATATCATCTGGCCATCTCTGCAGTGGGAGATATCACAGACATACCTCTCAACTGTACAGATTTTCACAGAATGTCCACATTTTACCATCATGTATCTTTGTCTGTTCCTACTGATATCTGTAGTTTTCTGTCAAATAGCTGAGGATTGAATTCATCAGGTAATGACAAACACTTGAGTTTAAGACTTCACATCCTTAAGAATATTCACCGTAATGCTAAATGTATCATTCTTCTAACATCCTATGTTTGTAACAGGATTATTTCAAGTTTGTCCCTATTTATTCCCCCATCATTTTAGGCATTGTCCAGATGTGATGCTTTGAGAGGTTGTGAGGTGGGATCACATCTCAGGAGCCTGACTCACCCTGGGATAGGACAGCTTATACATGACAACTGCAGGGGTGTCTGTCAAACAGTTGTGACTGTGCCACTGCAAGCCCAGTTAATGGGATGTTTTTCATATCCACGTTACCTGTGATTATGAGTATGACACATGTTTGCCTTATAAAGATAACAGACATATAGTAAAGTACTGTTGCAGACGTGTGTTGAACTGCATGTGATATCTTGAAATAATAATATTCAACTGTACAGTGTTCTGCTGGACAATAAGCACATTTGGACTGATATCTTTAGTCACATAAACATATACCTGTGTTATGTCAGCCAAACCATTGTCAGGTCTGTGAGCAATGACATTGTAACATAATAGCCGACTTATGACTGTTGGACATCTTCCAGGTTATTGCAGCGATGTCAAACCTTACTGTGCAATCAGTATACTAATGTATGGTGCAGCTATATTAATACAGTATCAATAATGATGTCCCCTTTGACACCCATTTATGTGTGCCATTGTCCAGATGTACTACTGTAACAGGTTGAGATGTATGATTGAGCAGCAAGACTGTAACTACAGTGTGCCATACTAACATGCAACAGAAATGTATACCAGGTATTCCCTGAGCACGTGTATATATGCTTATGTTCAGCTGGAAGGCAAAATATGAATCACATGGGTTTCAAGCATTCAGGTACATAGGTTGTGCATGTTGCACATGTGTGTAATATCAGTGTCAGTGCATACAACAGACAGAAATGTGTACAGCTACTGGTTGTTGCAGTGCCCTGATACTGATATGGGTATTAGAGTAGGCATGGTATTCAGCTATTAATCAGAGAAGTGTCCACATGTGTTATGACCCTCTGTCCATGCCTACTACTGCCAGCTATAGCCACAGCTATATACAGTGGATATCACATGTGTACACACCCCTGCAATAATGTCAGGTATGTGTGGTATGTGACAATCAGACCGCAGAAGATCATTTCATAATGTTTCTCATCTTTATGTGACCCCTAACCTGTACAATTCCAATGAAATACAATCAAAGGTGTTTCTAGGAAGGTGACCAACTATTGCCAAGTGAAGATGTGCCATGATGTTAAAGTTCAGATCAAGACAGATGAATGCTGCAACCATCTCAAGAGGTGCATACAGAACATATCAGTTTAAGGGTGTGCACACTCATTCAACTGGCTTATTGTACTGAGTACTATTTGCATAAGTTTTACAGACCCGATTGTTATGTTTTCATTTGAATTGTACAGGCTATACGTCACACTACAGGTGGGAATTGTTATGAAATGAGTTTTTGTGGTGTCATATTCCAGTTGCAGAAATACCAGGCAGTGTATCAGGGGTGTGTACCCCTTCATATAAGGACTATATGTAGCTATATGGACACAGCAGTGCCTGACCTGTAAATACATTCTCCACCAAGGTAGAGTAATCCCCTTTGGTGGACAGCAGCAATACACAAACCACATAATAAGTTGCTACACTGGCTCTACAGGAACACATAGGTGCAGGCAACAACTTTGAAGTAAGTCCACCTATATCTTATCTGTCATGTAAATTCACAGGTGACTTCCTGTAAGGCTGACTATGACTATGAATTAGACATATAGGTTCATAGGTAGGTACTAGGCTATCTGCCCGAAGGCATTTATAAACCTAGCCAGAATGTGTTGGCTTTTGCCGTCCCTTAGATTAGTTCCCTGTGCCTCTGTCCAGCAGACCCACTGAAGGGATCCCCGAGGTAAACTTTCTGTTCCCCATCCACTAATCAAGGTTTCTTTTGAAGAGTGTTAGCAAGGAGCTCTGCTTAATGTAGACTGGAATCTTGTTCCAAAGCATGGGAAGTCTCTGGGACAGGAATCTATCCCTCCAGCACATCCTATTTATTGTTGTGGTGAAGTTTAGATCTCCAGGGCGTGTGGCTCAAGGGGATAAGGTTTTCTTTAGGTTGAGCATGTCCATCAATTCTGGATTGGACATGGCCTTGTATGTCAGTCAGAGATCCCCTCTGAGTAGGCGGTATGCAACCGAGTACAGCTGGAGTTTCTTCAGTCGAGCTGCATAGGGCATCTGTTTGAGGCCAGTAATCCTCTTGTTGAGGTACTTCTGTGGTCTTTCCAGTTGTTGCAGATGTCTTGTAAGGTATATCCTAAATGGGGCATTGTACTCTATGATGGGTCTTATGAGTGATGAGTAGAGGGGCACAATGACCTCTTTTGATCTGGATGCAAACCCTTTTGTGATTAGGTGGGCCATGCAGAAGAATTTTCGAACCACTTTGGCAATGTGATTATCAAATGTGAGATTACTATCTACTTGGGTCCCCAGATCCCTTATTACATCTTCCGTATTTAGGGGACTACCACCTATGTGGTAGTTTGTGAGTACTTTGTTTTTTCCAAAGTGGATGACTATGCACTTTTTGGCATTTAGCTTGAGGCCATGATTTTGACACCAGGTATCTCTCTCAGTGAGACCCTTTTGGAGGATATCTGTGTCATCCAGAGAGTCAGTTATAGCCCCTAATTTGCAGTTATCTGTGAACTTGGTCAGCCATAGTCCTCCTGTGTTTGCCTGTACCTCTGAGAAGTATATGCCAAACAGGAGGGGTCCTAGGACTGAGCCCTTGAGAACGCCACTTGTAACCGGTTTAGAGTTGGACCTAGCTAGCACAAGTCTCACCATGTGGGTTCTATCTGTGAGCCAGCTGGCAACCCATTTTGTGATGTAGGAATTTATGTTCAGGCTGGTGAGCTTGTCTATAATACCAGAATGGGGAATGGTGTTGAAGGCCTTAGTGAGCTCTAGGTAGGTTGTGTGTACCAGCTTTCCCTTGTCTATAGCCTTGGTAACTGTCTCAAAGAAGTCCTCCAGGTTTAGGAGATATGATCTGCCCTTAACAAAGCTGAGCTGGGTAGGGTCCAGTGTTTGGAGGTTCCCAATGTCTCTGTTAATGAGTTCCATGATGATGCGCTCCATAGCCTTGCAGACCAAGCTAGTCAGGCTTATAGGGTGATAGTTCCTGGGGTCTGTTGTGGCTCCACCTTTGTGGAGCAGAATAACTGTTGCTGTGCACCACTCTATGGGTACGTAGCCTGTGGAGAGGCTGAGTTTGAACTGTGTGTTTAGGTGAGGGGTTTGTTCATTTTTGAGTGTAGGACGCAGACCGTCTGGTCCCATTGATGCTGTGTATTTGGCTTTGGAGAGGGCTGTTTTAACCTGAGTGTCTGTGATTTCAGGGATTCTACATTCTTCTGGTATGGTTATGGGCCCTTTTGAGGGTGAGGGGAGGGTGAAGTTTGCGCTGACCCTGTTTGCCAGGGTGTTGGCTATATCAGTCGGTTCATTGTATTTTGTACCATTCTGCACTAACTCCTGGCAGATCTGAGCATTGCTACTTAGATTCCTGACATAGCTAAAGAATGCCTTGTCATTATCTTTGGAGCAGGGGCGGCTTGTGCTATCGGACTGCCGGTCTGCAGCCCTCCCACCTAGAAAAAACAAAGAAAAGAAATCTGTGAAACAAAATATCACGAGTCCCGACTCCTCTGCGCATGCGCGGACACATTGGGGAACTCAGACTGCCTTTATCAGCAGTCCAGATGCAGAGAAAGAGGTACCCAGCAGCCTGTGCTGTGGGATACGCAGGAATCTGTGCGGTCGACGACCGCACAGAACAGAGGAGCTCCGGACTGCTTGAGCCACAGACAGGACCAATCGGGAGAGAGGTAAGCAGGGATTTGAGCGCAGGACTAATCAGGAGTGAGGTAAGTTCTTCCTGCAGGGAAGCGTTAAGTCGAGCCCGGGTTTGCTGAGACAATGGAGTTGGATTACTGCTTTCCAGAGTCTGGACCCATTTACAGGTAAGGTGAATAGCTCCGTTTAAGCAAGGCAGCTCCTGTGTATGTTCGTTAGTGCAAATAGCTGTTTATTCAAATGTGTGTGTCCGTTTAAGCAAGGCAGCTCCTGTGTGTTCGTTAGTGGAAATAGCTGTTTATTTGTGTGTGTCTGTGTGTGTGTGTGTGTGTGTGTGTGTGTGTGTGTGTGTGTGTGTGTGTGTGTGTGTGTGTGTGTGTGTGTGTGTGTGTGTGTGTGTGCATGTGTGTGCATGTGTGTGTGTGTGAAAGTGATATTGAGGCAATTTCATCATGACAACAGAATGTGATGCTTGATCTTTCAACTCTCATAGCTCATTATGATAAACTTTTATCCTGAAGCACACCCTCACTTGTTCAGAAATATTATCTTCACAAATGCACAGCTTAGTCCAACTGTTTTTATTCTGTGACTAATCTGTTCAGTATATTGCACACAAAAATGCATTTTACTGCAGGGCTGTTGTTGAGTGATTCTCATGCCCTTAGTTTTCTTCCTAAAAGAGATCATGCCATTGTAGGCCACTATGTATTGCATCAGTGTTGTTGCTCTATATGCCAAGCATTGCAAGCTTTACAATGAATTTATCCTGTTCCAGTTTGCTGTTGTTACATTTTTCTTGAAAATAATGGCATTTAATTATTTAATAATTTATTGTCTGATTAACTGAGTGACTGTTCTGCATTCTGTGTTACTTTGTGGTAAGCTATGCTGCAGACTACCAAAAACAAACCTACATGGTACAGTTTCACCCCAAAAAGTGGACCAGATGACACAGACTTAGGAAGAAATTAGACAGCTATTCAATGTATTGTTTTCTATGTAGTGTGAGCAGTGCTCAGATTACGGCAAATGCAAACACAGGATTTGTTTAAACTTAATTCATTCAGTTCCACTGATTTAACTAAAGTACATATTTTAGAACTAGAAAGCCATTGTGACTTGATGAGAGAATAATCATAACAAAAAGAAACATTAAATTGCATGTGATCTTTAAGCATTGAAGTGCAACTTCATGTAAATTCTAAGCTGTTTCTCATAAAATAGTACGATAGTCCGTTTATCTCTTGCAACTGATTCTGCAGTCACTCTGCACACTATTTGTTCATTCTTTTCATATCCACTTGAGTGGGCTGAATCATATGGACTATTTTTAGCCATGACCTGAAAAAGGGTCATCTATAGCCATGACCAAAACACAGAAATACAAAGAATTTCATTAAAATAAAAGATATATTCATATGCACATTAGGATGTAGTACCATAAATTCACAAATATGAACTCCCCTAAATCAAGTGAAAACATCCTCTTTAAATAGATTAAGGAGTGTTACCATGCTGTACTTCTCCAATTCAAAGACTTGGGAAGGTTTGGTACAAAGAAGAGCTGCAATTAGTAGCGTTTTAGCAGCTTGTAGAAAGAGGCAGATCTTTCGCAGACTGAACAGAATAGAAACAATGAGGGAGAATGTCTCATTTCCCACAATTAAGTTATGAGGAATGGAAATCATTATAGAGAAAGGAAAAGGAGGGACTATGATGCCTTAGAAAGACAAACAAGTTTTAGAGCATAAGTCAGGATCGAAAAAAAGTTAATGTAGAAGAATTTATACTTGGAAGAGCATTTCCAGTTTTGTATATAAAACATAAAGATTAACTGGGAGTGTGCAGGTTTTGTTTCTGTGAGAGTGTACCATTGAAGTTTTCACTGACAAAAGAGATAATACCAACAAACCTTAATGATCTGTGTTTAAAGGAATAAAACTAAAGCTCTGTTGGTGTAATATAACAGCAGGGCGTAACTCATCTATGCACATTCTATTTAAGAATACCAGCATGAGTTACACCTGTCTGACTGCTGTGAAACTGCACTTTGTTAATTTTGTTGGCAAAGGGACTGGCACTTCCCTCAACCCCAATACCTCCACCTTTAAAACCAGTGAGATATAGGGTTCCCTCCTTACAAATAAAATTAATAGTTTAACATGCCCTAAATCTGCCTCCAAGACCTTATTCTTGTATAACATGCTTAATACTATGTACATCTCACTTCTGTCTCACATGTGACTAAACATTTATATTAAGACTATGCATGAGATGGGTCAGTACATGGCACATCAATGGTTTTCTGTTTAAAACCTGACATTTGGTGTAATTATTTTGTGTTAATAGGATAAGCCAAGGATGCACAGTTCAATAGCTTGTGTAACAGATAGTTACAGAAATCACTTAGTGCCTAATAAATTACACTTTTACCACTAATATAATAACAGATAACCCAGATTCAAGGTGAAGGATACAGACACAATTGATTAGCAAGGCTCTGGATGGGGGGTGAAAGAATGAGAAACAGTGTATACTGCTTTGATATTTGAACAGATTATGTCATAGAGATTATCAAAATGGTGTGAGATGGACATTTTGCCCAACCAAGATTTGAAGATGTAAAATACCCTACCACTTTATTAGGAAGATTATTGGGTGTTAGGACCAGATGCTAGTTAAGAGTTTTAACTTCATTTACAGATGTACTGAGCAGCATGCCATTTGTCTTTTTTTGATTTGTTTGCAGGACTTTATTCTTAAACTAAAGTGAATTGTTTAGGGAAATTATATCTGATGTGACTTTTGAGAAGAACAGCTCATCTTCATACAGGATTGATTTTAGGTTTATGGTGATCAATGATTTGGGTGTTAATTTAGAAAGAAAACTGAAGGAAGATGTCCAGCAAGTAATAGTGTGTGGTAGACAGAAGAACAAAGTTGGGGGTATTCTTAGTTTGCATTGCTCCTTCCCACACTTCTAATGGTAAATGGTGGAGAGGAATGGAAAATAATCTCCCACTGACCACCTCTTCAGGATGTGGTTGCATAGGGAGTCAGGATTGCTGTGAGCTCCAATGCAGCTGTTTGTTTCCTCCTTGAAACTGCTGTGAACCTTTGCCTCAGGGCCAGAGTCCCCGATAGACCCCAAAAGCATCTGGGGAAAAAACAGTTTAGACAACTACAGAAAACAAATAGTGTAAGCAACATATTAATATTGTTGTAAGATAGTATTAACTATCTCAGTTCCCAGAAATGGACTAGAGAAAAAGAATGATGACTGTATCAAAAAATCTTTAAGGTTTATAAAATCAGTATTCAAAATGTATAAAAGGAGTGGAAATGTCAGCTCTTGATAGCAGGAGTCCAACCTTTGAGAGTTCAGTGCATAACATGTGAGATGTTATGAGCTCAGTGGAGATGCATTAGTAAGAGAAAGATTAGAGCATTGAGGGACTTGGAAGTTAGCTTGAGAGCTATGGTGAGAACTGAATTCACTGAATATGTTTGGCAGCTGTATTTCCACATTATTGGCTTTTTCAGGTGTTTTTTGTTAAGAGGTTGACAGCTATGGTGAGAACTGAATTCACTAAATAGTAGCCATTTAAGTTTGTCTTCCTCTGTTTCAGCTGATTTGGCATAGTGGTATGTTTCGCTGACTGTTTTGCACAGGGTCCCCTGGGTTCAAGACGTGGCAGTGAAATGTATGGTGGTAACACAGCATTTTATTCTAGCAACTTTCCAACATTATACAAGCAATGTTTAAATGTCTCCCTGGTTTTTGGCCTCCCCCCAATAAATTTTGGCTTTTTCCAGATATCTTGGGCTGCAAAGTTCAGAGATACAGCTGAGTGTCGAGTAGATTTTACAAGGAGCTGAGAGCTGCAGGGGAACAAAAGTTTAGTGCTGCTTATGCTAAATCTGCTTGCATTGTTAATAGCACAACAGGTAGTGTACTTGCTTTTGATGCAGAAGGCTGTGGGTTCTACTCCCACAGTAGGTAGATGCATTGCTGATACTGTACTGTGTTGTAAAAGGGGTGGATAGATGTTTTGTGATGGAAATGTTCTGAATTGGGTGGTTTTGTCATTGGTGCATGCATTTTGTTTCATTGTTTACTGGAAAAATGTTCAAAACAATACATTTAAAATGCCCTCTAACAACTGTACTGTATTGTACAAGGAATAATGTAATACAGTCAGGAAGGTGTATCAAAGTGCATGTGTATGTTTCTTGTTCAATATTTTTGCATCACATTTTTGGTCTGTTTTTCATAAAACTGTGGTTTTCTGGCAAATTAGTGGCAAGTCATTAAAGATTGAAGTTAGAAAATAATGGCAGACATTTGAGTTTCAGATTTTATACCCTTCAGAAAATTCGTACTAATGCAATATCTACTACTGTTGTATTATCTAAGTTAATAAGAGCAATATTTAAAAACTGTCCTTATTTTTGGGCCTGTGTCCCACTTCTAGTTCTATGTATGGCTTTGTCCAGATTTCTTGCTCTGAAGTTGAGAGGTATGAGTGTCAGAGCCATCACTGTCAACCAGAGACATTTCAAATTATGACATACTTGTTGCACCCCACTCCCCATTGTAGTGGCTCTGGATGTGTCCAAGGAAGGCAAGGAGCAGTTATGCAGTGAAAGTGTGCAGAGTATTCCCCCATCCAAGGTAGACCACAAGTACGACCATGGCTTTTCATCTGTCCTTGATTTTGCAGAATGTTCTGGTTTTCTGTCAGATTTTTATACTGTTGATTTATGCTTCTTATTATTCAGGAAATGCATGCTGTCACAGTGCCCTGTTGCTCTGTTTAAGTAGCAATGATTTAATGAGCATCAGGTAAGATTGCCGGAGATTGTAAGATGCAACTAAGCTTTAATAAGCATACTGTTAAAGAATTACCAGCATTGAAAGCCTTTTCGTTGTTGTCATGCAGAGAATATTTACATAACTAGATAATGTATAAGCCTTGGGTATTGAAATGCATATGACAGTATTTGTAATAAAAGGGCAGGATTACAGTATTTTCAGCAGCTCATTACATTTATTGGAGACTTGCAGTCATCTTTTGCTAGAGAGTTGCAGTCATCTTTGCAGGCTTACCCGTAAAATAAACAGAATGCCAATCTATCATGTGTGGTCCATAACTTGTGCAGAAATCCTTTAAACAATTTATCTTAATCTTGTTTCTTGTTTTTTTACATTGGTCATGTCTTCCCCATGAAACAAGTAGATAGTTGTGTCAGGCAGCAGGTCTTTATTGAATAAGACACATTTTTACAAGTGGGGGTATCACAGAGATTGCTACTTTCAGCATGTTACTTGGTATATAAATTATAATTAGAACGGCAGTGCAAGTAGAAGTGGTTTAAGTTGAGTGCTGCTTGTTTTTTATACTTGATTTTGACTGGCATTCCAGTAATGTATTTAAAAAGTAATTTATTTTTTCATGCCTCACAACCTGTTTCCATCTGGATATTAAGTAAGTTGTCATGTAGCCAATGCATTGAAATAATTTTTTCTTCTACACTTCATTTTGTCTTGATTGGACTCTTGTAAAGACTGTTTCGCACCCAGGGCAGCGTATTTAATTAAAGTTCCAGTTGTTGTGATTTTGAGCATAGCTCCACCCCTTTCTAGTTGGCCATACCATTCTCATTGGCCCCACCCATTCAGCTGTCTCCTGCAGCCCTCCTTTAATTTGAAGTCACCAGCCACCAGTGCTTTGGAGTCCTTGGCAATTTTTCTTTCAAAGCTCACCTTGAATGATTTTATGAGGGATTGTAGTTTCTTGCTGATACTGATCAGGGATGTCTTCCCTTCTTGGGATTTTACTATTTTCTGTACTAGTTTCCTCCTTCTATTGTACAGCTTGTTTATGGCAGGAGTCCACCAGACTGGTTTCCTTTTCTTGGAGGAGTGAGTCTTGGTTTTGCTTAGGATGGCACGATCCATGCATTCTTATAGGTGCCTATAGAATGCATTAGTAAAGGATTTTGCAGCTTGGACAGTGTTATCCTTCAGCATGGGGGCTTTGAAACTTTCCACCTCGGTCTTAAGTAATGTGGAGTTTGCTTTTGTAAAGTTTTTCACAGTGGTTTCCTTGTCTGAGGGTGGGGGCGGAATGTGGATATTCAAAGTTATTTGTTTATGGTCAGATCTAACCAGTGAGGGGTTGACCTCTGATGTTGAACACCGGTCGCCCATGTTGGTGATGACCAGGTCCAATATGTTGTCACCTCTGATGGGAGTGTTGACTAGTTGAACCAGGGCATTTAAGTTTATAAATTGTAGGAAATGTTAGGCAAGGGAGTTAGTACTTGAGTAGTTGTCCCAGTTAATGTTTGGGTAATTGAAATCACCTAATATTAGAGTGTTTGGTAGGACCTTTATGTTTCCCAGTGTTTCCAAAAAAAAATGGGGGTCCTGGGACATGATGGGTGATCTGTAGCAAGCTACAATTTGAATTGCAGTTTTGCTCATTGCTAGTTGCACATGGATGATCTCTGAAGCATCGTGCTGTGCCACTAACCTGGAGGTGTGAGTATTCTTGATGAATATGGATACACCCCCCACCTTTTGTATTTCGGTTTGGGTTCTGTGGATGAAATGTATGGTATGAGTTGTAGCCTGGTAGTGCTGTGGTACTCTCTGGAGCCTTAAACCAGGTTTCTGTTACTGCACATATATCGATTTTCTCCATACTGAGGAGTGCCTCGAGTGCATGCATTTTGAGGTTTAGACTTCTGACATTGAGTAGCATCACCCTCAGTTTTTTGTTACTTCTGCTATTTACAGTGGTGGTTTTGTCTTTTGAGCCTTGCCTAAAAAAGGCACTATGGGTGTAGCAAGAGCCTTGGCCAGTATTCGAATGCCTAAGGGTGACAGGCACAAGGCGTCTCTAGCAAAGCAGTGTGGCTTGTCGAGCATGTCATTTCAGGTGGACAGACACTGGATCCCTTTTGAATGACACCATAAACTTAGCCAATTGTTGAAATCAAGAATTTTTTCTTTATAGCATGGTATCATTCTTGGTGAGCGCAGGATGCTACTCAGGGTCAGGGTAATACCGGCCAGGGCTATGTGATCAGAGAGCTCCTCCATGTCTCTTTTCATGTAGTCCAGGGAGGTATGGCTCAGGTCATTCACACCAGCATGGACAATGACAGAGTCATATTTGTACTTGTTCTGGAATGACCTGAGTGCTTGTGTTATGTGCCTGATCCTGGTACCCGACAGGCAGCTTACAGTAACCTTCTCCTTATTCAGCCTAGTGAGTGGGACGTCAGTGTGCCTGACTATAGAGTCACCTATTACTAGTATGTTGGGTATGTTATTTTGCCTTAAGGGCTGTGATTGCATGGCACACTGGTTTTGTGAAGTATGTGTTTTGTGGTTTGTATGGGGGGTGGAGGTTGCTTTGATGTTTGCTTTGGAGGTCTCTGTTGGTTTTGCAGATTTTTATTTAGAGCCTCTGAGTATGTTTTCATGTATTTATGTGTGTTTTTTTCCGGTACTGGTTTAATGGGTCTATGTGAGACTGGTGTTGTGATGCAAGTATTTCCCTTCTCCTCTTGACAGTCTGATCCAGTCTTGGGTTGAGAGAGCTTAGTCTCCAGTTTGGCTGTATAATTGCATCTCTCGCATGTATTAGTGTTTGGTGGTAGGAGGGGAGGATTGTCTGTGTATATGAGGCAGTTGTAACATTGCCTCAAAATGCCCAGATTCACCAGTCGTACTGGAGAGTACACCTTAAACTGCCCTTTGGACATGTCTGGATAGGTACAGTGAATTGTTTTACTGGATGGCTGGTAAGGTTGAATAGAGAGCCGTGTCCTTCTTTACAGTACAGGAGGGTCTAGTGCTAGGGTTTATAAGTGCCTGCTATAAGTTTTGAGCAAGTGCCAGGCTGAGAAATCAATGGCTTGAGTGCTTAAGTTGAAATTTGTCTAGTTCCAAGGGAAAAATTGAAGAGGAGACTTTGTGGAGCCGGGAATAGTTTTACCCTAGCTAACAGGTGCTGCCCGACATGCAAAACCAGGCAAATGCAGTATTTATAGCAGGGAAATGAAAGATATAGAAATTAGCCCAAAATGGCCAATAAACTACTGATTTCTGGGCTGAAACCACTCCTCCAGGGACAGATAGGCTGCTCAAAGCTCCCCTCTCTCACAGGTGAACAGAGAAACTTTCTTCAAACACAAAGATTTGTAACACAGCCCTAAATTCAGCACTAACCTGAAAACTGGACTATACTAGCTTAGAACGATGGGAAACAAGTATATAAATATATATATATATATATATATATATATATATATATATATATATATATATATATTTTGTTTGTTTGTTTTTTTTTTTCAGAAAATAAAGCAGATATAATCAAAAAACACTTTAAACGCACAGAAAAGGATACTTATTGTTATTTATCGCAGATCAGAGTTGTAGTCAATGCCCCTAATAGTAAAGTAGGAAGAAACACAAATACAGTAAAATGAATAAAGTGTAATTTTATATATATATATATATATATATATATATATATATATATATATATATATATATATATATATATATATAAAACAATAGAAAACAAACTGATTTAAACAATATGCAGATGACTCCATCCTGATCTGCTCAGACATCTCCCTCTCACAACTCCAAATCCAGAACTGTTTCACGAAAATCGAAAACTGGTTCACTGCACTGAAACTACTACTAAATCCCGCAAAAACCAAGATGCTGCTATTTTACCCCTCAGCAGCCACTCCCCTAGGTAATGAACCTCTATCTCCTAACAATCTCGCATTCCATGTAAAATCCACCAACGGGACCATCATAGACCCTGTTCCCAACACTAAACTATTAGGAGTAACTATTGACCACAGGCTGAAATTTGACACTCACATTAGCAATACCATCAGGACAGTTAATAAAAAACTTGGGTCAATGTATCGTATTAGGAATTTTTTGACCCCTCATGCCAAACTTACCATTGCTCGGACTCATCTTCTCTCTACCCTCATGTACGCTTCTCCTATCCTATCTTTCCTCAATAAGCGCGAACTCAACATGCTCTCCGTCACCTATAATCACATAGCAAGATTTATAACTGGAACTCCCTACCGCACCCATCATTGCCTTAACCTAAAGAAACTTGGCTGGCTTGAACTGCCCAATCTTCTCAAATTCACCCAACTAACGGAAGTATTTAAAATAATTAACCAGCCTGACAGAGTCCCTGCTCTGGGCAAAGTATTTCCACCCTATTCAAACCTTAATTTCCTCCGTTCAGCACATAGTGTTCAAATAAAAACCATCATATCCAAGAACTCTGGCGGTGATGCCATCTATGCCAACTCCATAGGGAAAACCTGGAACGCACTTCCAAACAATTTAAGAAGCATAACCTCGCTTAACGTATTCAAAATTAACCTCAGCCAATTCCTGAAATCACACTGGTTATGCCCTTGCCCTAAACCAGACTAAACCTAGCCAACAACCACTTCACTAGACTCTTTACTCCCTGGTAGACTAGTCGACTAGCATCCCCTCCTCCAGTATCCCCTCCCCACCCTACCTCCTCCGTGAAGGAATCGTGAATTACTCACAAGTGGTGTTTGATGTACTCATTTATATCTATGTTAAAAAAAAATTTTTTTCTCTACCTGTTTTTATTTCCTTAACATATTATGTATGTTTTTTACTTTCTCAGCATATTGTATTGGAGCTTTTCTCCCCGGGCCTCTACTGAAAATGGATATGTATCCAGCTAGACCAGCCCGGTCAACAAATGTAAAATAAAATAAATAAATAAAATAAAAACAAGTTTCCCAATTAACTAGAAAAAAAGCTCAAAACTGAGCCCTGTTCCAGCAGTCTTCAATCAGACAAGTTCTGATTGCACACTCCTGCTATTAGGGTGCAGGGGAACCTTCTACAAAAAAAGATGGCCTGGATCAGTGCTCAAGTTATACAAGCAAAGCTAGATTCAGCCAGCCTGAATCTGATCTAAGCTACTGCAACAAGGTGCACCAGTTTCAGAAAGAAACAGTTCAAATAAGCAGGCACAATAAGCCTGTGACCAGAAATTCCTAGATCAGAAGGGCAGAATTCAGCCTCTCCTCCCATAAGAGTGCAGACCACAAACCCTCTTAATGTAGAATAATTGACCTGAAACCCAATTGCTTAAGCCAGAATTAATACACTTTTAGAATAGCAGACACTGGGCCTTCAATCAGCAATTCCCAGCTTAGAAGGATGTAAGCTACCTGTCCTGCCACAACAGTGCAGACCACAAACCTTCTTAATGTAAAACAGCCTGTATGAAGCCCAAGTGCTTAAACCAAAAGACTTAGAAAAACAGTTAAAATTTAATCAGGCTACTACCAAGCAGTAATAAATGCAACAGAATAAATAAAATTGAGTACTTTTAAGAAAAGCAAAATAAAGTAGTAGGAAACTCAAATACAGTAGAAGCAGATGAATAAAGGGCATTTTTTTAAGTGCAAGGAGAGAGGAAGGAAAAACCTAAGTGGGTTGGCCTTCGAAAATCTTCTCTCTGTATTAAGTAGAGTGAACACTATTTTTTATTTTTATTTTACATTTGTTGACCGGGAGGATCCGACTGGATACATGTCCATTTTCAGCGGAGGCCCGGGGAGAAAAGCTCCAACACATATTACAAAAAAAACATTTATATAACAGTGTAAAAAAAAAAAAATTATACATACAAAATTAGAACACTATAAGTTATTCAATCATGTTTATATAAGATGTAAGAAGATTAGGATAGTAAGGAAATGTAGGAGATTCAGGTGTTAAGGCTGTTTAGTCAAGCCTAGAGTAGACTAACCCGGGTTTAGGCAATGGCAACTTCGCATTGAACCCAGGTGTGATTTTAGCTTAGTTTTGAATTGACTTAAAGTGGGGATGGAGGTAATATCATGGGGAAGTTTGTTCCAAATTTTCCCTGCAGCGTTGGTGAGAAGGGAGTCACCTGCAGAGTTATTAGTTTTGAATGTTTGGATTAGGAGACAGTTGGATGACCTCAATGGCCGTGGGTTGTTACAAAGGGGAAGCAGCATTTTGAGTGAAGGAGCATATTCGGGGTTGTATATAATTTTGTGGGTAAGGACTAGTAGGTTGTAAGAGATTAGGTTCGGTAGCTCAGTCCAGTTGAGCTTGGCTAAGTTGGTACAATGATGGGTCCTATATGGTGACCCAGTAACAAACCTAGCTATATGATTGTAGCAATTGGAGAGCTTGTTCATGACAGTTTTACTTATGTTGTGAAGTAAGGGGGACGAGTACAGGAGTGATGAGAGAAGGTGAGTCTGGGCGATGGCGATTTTAGCTTGGGGGGTCAAGAAGCTATTTATTCTATATAACGAGCCTAGCTTCTTATTAATGGTCTTAATCATTTGGTTTACGTGTATATCAAATTTTAGTTTGTTGTCTATGGTTACCCCTAGTAATTTTGTCGAAAGGTCTGGAGAAATTATGGTCCCATCCTTAGCTTGGATAGTAAAGTTGATGGAGCAGGACCTTTTAGTCGGTGGAAACAACAACATTTTAGTTTTTTTAGGATTAAGTATCAAGCGACGACTGGAGAGCCAGTTTTCTATTTTGCTGAATGTAGACTGGGTTAATAATTGTAACTCTGAAGGGGTTGTACCAGAGCATATTAACGTAGAGTCGTCTGTGTATTGTATGCAATTGGCATTAGGAATAACTGTATGCAGGTCATTGATAAAGATGGAAAATAACAATGGCCCTAAAATAGATCCTTGCGGGACTCCCAATGTATTGGGTAGTAATTTAGAGAGTTTGGTCTGCCATAAAACTGCTTGTTTTCTGCCAGATAGATAGGAACTAAACCATTGTACAGCACTGGTGTCCAGACCAAGTGAAGGCAATGTGTTGATTAGAAGTTTATGATCCACCATATCGAAGGCCTTCGACAGATCCAGAAATAGTGCAGATGAGATATTATTATTATTTCGATAGTGTTTATGGTGTGAGAGAAGACAAGAAGGGCTGAGGTAGTACTATGGAGAGGTCTGAAACCATGTTGGGTATCAGCCAGTAGTTGGTTGATGACTAGATGTTGCATAAACTGTTTCTGAACACATTTTTCCATTATCTTTGCTAGAGGGGAAAGTATAGATATGGGCCTATAGTTAGAGAGATCTGTGGAAGAGCCTCCCTTGTGGAGAGGAATTACATAAGATATCTTCCAGATCTCGGGGATATTGGCCTCTGCTAAGGAGCGATTGATAAGGATTGACACTGGGTAGGCAATAGCCTCAGCTGTTTTTTGCAAATATTCAGCTGGGAGTTGATCAGCTGAGAGTGTGGTGGGTTTTAGTTTTTTGATTAATTTACAAATGAAAGATGTTGCTACAGGTTGAAAGGTAAATAGGGGAATATTTTTGAATGTGGGAGAGTCAGAGGTATGAGAGCTGGGTGGTAGTTGATTAGACAGAGATTGAATTGTCTCCGTGAAGAAGCGGTTAAAGCTGTTAGAGACATCATCAGGGGATTTATCAATGAGTGTAGCAGGGACAGGGGTAGTAGTACGACCAGGGTGAAGAAGTTGATTTAGTCCAGCCCAAAATTTTTGTGGACAGTTTTGGTGTTCAGTTTGCAATTTACAATAGTATTGTCTTTTATCTAGTAATATTAGCCTTTTAGTTTCATTCCTAAGTTGTCTATATTTACTTTTGTCGGAGGAGTTTAGTAGTACGCCAAACAGACCAAGCTTTATTTTTGAGATTAATTTTCTGCCTTGTTTCTTTTGAAAGCCAAGGAACATCTACATTTTTAGTTTTCTTTGAACGAATGGGAGCATGAAAGTTGAGAATTTCTAGGAATTTTTTGTTAAAGTATAGCACTGCTTCATCTAAGGGTAGATATTTTGGTATTGTCCAGTTACAGGAATTTAATTCTAGTTGAAATTTGGTTAAGTCAAATTTCTTTTTGTTTCTAACAGCTCTGAGAGTGGGTTGCTTAGGAATGGCTATCTTATGCTTAATTATGTAGGTAAGATGGTGGTCACTTAAGCTATCAGGGAGGGTACCAGATGCATAGTGATCAGGATGACTATTAATTAGCACCCAGTCAAGTATACTGTCTTTCTGGTTAGATTTCCCTAACCTGGTGGGAGTATTAATAATTTGCTTGAAAGAGTAAAGGTTAATATGTATAGAAGGAGCTGAAGGGGAACAGGTAGTCCAATCTATATTAAAGTCTCCAAGAACTAAGGTCTCTTGAGGGAAATGAGTTGATATCCAGTGAAGGGTGGTTTCGAGAGTATCTATGTTATTTCCTGGGGGAATATACATACAAATTATATAGATAAATTTATTGCTGTTAATCCAAAGCTTGGAAATAAGTATTTCTGCATTGTTAATTTGAGGTGGTTGCATAACATCAATAGACACAATTAGATCAGATTTATAGAGTATGGCTACCCCACCTCCTTTCCTAGGGACTCGGTCTCTCCGATGTATATTGTAACCAGGGATTAGTATTTCATTGTCGGTAGTTGTGGGTTTTAACCAAGTTTCAGTTAGACACAGGATCTCTGGGGAAAGGTCTACTAGTACTGCATGAAGTTCATGTACCTTGTTGTTGATGCTTCTGATGTTCAGATGACAGGTAAGAAGAGAATTAGTAGGGCGGGCAGTAATAGGATTGGAACTAAGGTCAATGCAAGGAGAGGAATGCTGGTCAATGCTGGTAGGGCCAGGGTTGGGGTGTATATCCCCATGTGGAAGCAGATTAAGTCTAAGTTTGGAGATAAGTTTTAGGAATTTATCTAAAATTTTATAAGTTTGTTTCAGTTTGGGGCTTATATTTCTTTTTGAGGTAATTGGATAAGGTAGCAGCGAGCAGGAGGTTGCATCTTCCCAAGTACCATAAACATGATAATAGTTAGTGAATTTAATTCCAATAGTATTGGTCTCTGACGTAGAAGTAGAGAGCAATACCAGATTTTGGGTTTCATACAAGGTTGTGAAATAAGAGGTTAATAGCAATGGAAGAAGAAAGAAATACCACATGTCTAAGTACTTGTGGTAATGGGCCCTAGAAAATACTGTTACAGATGATAGAGGGAGAGAATGGATGGTTTATAGAATGAGAGGGAGGAGGAGAGGGCGGGAGTGGGTAGATACAAGGTTGGTGGAGTTTCCAGGGATTGGGTGAGGAATTGTTTGGTAAACAGAGGTGATTGGACCTATTGCTAGAGGGAGTGGTTTTATGGCTATAAATGTAGAGGTAGTGGGGGCGGGTGGGAATTGGGGGCAGGGAGGGGAGCGAAGAGAGCCCAAGCGTAGCGAGGGCGAACGTAGCGGGGCTAAATACTCAGCTGGATAAATAGCCGTTTTTCTGAGATACTCAGCAGGATATACAGCCTTTTTCTGTTTTTTATTTTTATTTTCAGGCACCAATTTTTGAGTCAGTTGCCCGTGCCCAATATTAGTTTTAGGTGAAATTCTGGTAGGAAAGACCTGAAAACTAAAGTATCCTTGGATCCTATAAGGCAGAGTTCAGTTAAAGGTAATCGGTACTTTTTTAACCACCTGTATTTTAAACAGTACAAAGCAGCGTACTCGCTCCGATTTCTGTCAGGGGTTTAATGTTTCCTCTCAAACAAGGGAGCATGTGGGGGCTACGAATCAAGGGAGCCACCTAGGATAAAAAGAGGGAGGCCAGGAACGAGAGTTAGAAAGCAGTGAAGAAAACAATAAATATAAGCTTTTCACGCAGAATATAGGTAAATATACCACCATACCAGAACCAGAGGCTAACTGGACAATAAACAATTGATTCACTAGACTCAGAATATGATCTCACAATACACAGTTAAGTGAGCAAATGAGATGGACCCAGGAGGAGTGATCTAATACAGACTTACAGGAGGGGTGGACAATTCCAGAGACACCAACACTAATACCAACACAAGAACAGGGATGGTAGGTGGGGAACTAACTGCAGAGAGACACACAGCACAATGTTCAATGAAACACACAATTAGGAAACAGAAAAAATGAAAATACAGTACTTTTAAAACTGCAAGTTTGTACTTAACAGAAGACTAAAATACACTACTGCAAGTTTTACTTAACTTCAGCTTCTAATGCAGATGTTTGTAGCCAAGCAAGTCTCTCAGATGTTGAGCATAAAATGATTTCTCAAACTTTGTGGCTAGCACTTAAAGTACAGAGGAATCCCTCTAGGCTATTAAATATCAGATAACAAAGAAGTGATAACACCACCCCCTCTTATAGCAGACACACACAGCACACTGTTCAATGAAACACACAATTAGGAAACAGAAAAAATGAAAATACAGTACTTTTAAAACTGCAAGTTTGTACTTAACAGAAGACTAAAATACACTACTGCAAGTTTTACTTAACTTCAGCTTCTAATGCAGATGTTTGTAGCCAAGCAAGTCTCTCAGATGTTGAGCATAAAATGATTTCTCAAACTTTGTGGCTAGCACTTAAAGTACAGAGGAATCCCTCTAGGCTATTAAATATCAGATAACAAAGAAGTGATAACACCACCCCTCTTATAGCAGACACACACACAGCACACTGTTCAATGAAACACACAATTAGGAAACAGAAAAAATGAAAATACAGTACTTTTAAAACTGCAAGTTTGTACTTAACAGAAGACTAAAATACACTACTGCAAGTTTTACTTAACTTCAGCTTCTAATGCAGATGTTTGTAGCCAAGCAAGTCTCTCAGATGTTGAGCATAAAATGATTTCTCAAACTTTGTGGCTAGCACTTAAAGTACAGAGGAATCCCTCTAGGCTATTAAATATCAGATAACAAAGAAGTGATAACACCACCCCCTCTTATAGCAGACACACACACAGCACACTGTTCAATGAAACACACAATTAGGAAACAGAAAAAATGAAAATACAGTACTTTTAAAACTGCAAGTTTGTACTTAACAGAAGACTAAAATACACTACTGCAAGTTTTACTTAACTTCAGCTTCTAATGCAGATGTTTGTAGCCAAGCAAGTCTCTCAGATGTTGAGCATAAAATGATTTCTCAAACTTTGTGGCTAGCACTTAAAGTACAGAGGAATCCCTCTAGGCTATTAAATATCAGATAACAAAGAAGTGATAACACCACCCCCTCTTATAGCAGACACACACACAGCACACTGTTCAATGAAACACACAATTAGGAAACAGAAAAAATGAAAATACAGTACTTTTAAAACTGCAAGTTTGTACTTAACAGAAGACTAAAATACACTACTGCAAGTTTTACTTAACTTCAGCTTCTAATGCAGATGTTTGTAGCCAAGCAAGTCTCTCAGATGTTGAGCATAAAATGATTTCTCAAACTTTGTGGCTAGCACTTAAAGTACAGAGGAATCCCTCTAGGCTATTAAATATCAGATAACAAAGAAGTGATAACACCACCCCCTCTTATAGCAGACACACACAGCACACTGTTCAATGAAACACACAATTAGGAAACAGAAAAATGAAAATACAGTACTTTTAAAACTGCAAGTTTGTACTTAACAGAAGACTAAAATACACTACTGCAAGTTTTACTTAACTTCAGCTTCTAATGCAGATGTTTGTAGCCAAGCAAGTCTCTCAGATGTTGAGCATAAAATGATTTCTCAAACTTTGTGGCTAGCACTTAAAGTACAGAGGAATCCCTCTAGGCTATTAAATATCAGATAACAAAGAAGTGATAACACCACCCCCTCTTATAGCAGACACACACACAGCACACTGTTCAATGAAACACACAATTAGGAAACAGAAAAAATGAAAATACAGTACTTTTAAAACTGCAAGTTTGTACTTAACAGAAGACTAAAATACACTACTGCAAGTTTTACTTAACTTCAGCTTCTAATGCAGATGTTTGTAGCCAAGCAAGTCTCTCAGATGTTGAGCATAAAATGATTTCTCAAACTTTGTGGCTAGCACTTAAAGTACAGAGGAATCCCTCTAGGCTATTAAATATCAGATAACAAAGAAGTGATAACACCACCCCCTCTTATAGCAGACACACACACAGCACACTGTTCAATGAAACACACAATTAGGAAACAGAAAAAATGAAAATACAGTACTTTTAAAACTGCAAGTTTGTACTTAACAGAAGACTAAAATACACTACTGCAAGTTTTACTTAACTTCAGCTTCTAATGCAGATGTTTGTAGCCAAGCAAGTCTCTCAGATGTTGAGCATAAAATGATTTCTCAAACTTTGTGGCTAGCACTTAAAGTACAGAGGAATCCCTCTAGGCTATTAAATATCAGATAACAAAGAAGTGATAACACCACCCCTCTTATAGCAGACACACACACAGCACACTGTTCAATGAAACACACAATTAGGAAACAGAAAAAATGAAAATACAGTACTTTTAAAACTGCAAGTTTGTACTTAACAGAAGACTAAAATACACTACTGCAAGTTTTACTTAACTTCAGCTTCTAATGCAGATGTTTGTAGCCAAGCAAGTCTCTCAGATGTTGAGCATAAAATGATTTCTCAAACTTTGTGGCTAGCACTTAAAGTACAGAGGAATCCCTCTAGGCTATTAAATATCAGATAACAAAGAAGTGATAACACCACCCCCTCTTATAGCAGACACACACACAGCACACTGTTCAATGAAACACACAATTAGGAAACAGAAAAATGAAAATACAGTACTTTTAAAACTGCAAGTTTGTACTTAACAGAAGACTAAAATACACTACTGCAAGTTTTACTTAACTTCAGCTTCTAATGCAGATGTTTGTAGCCAAGCAAGTCTCTCAGATGTTGAGCATAAAATGATTTCTCAAACTTTGTGGCTAGCACTTAAAGTACAGAGGAATCCCTCTAGGCTATTAAATATCAGATAACAAAGAAGTGATAACACCACCCCCTCTTATAGCAGACACACACACAGCACACTGTTCAATGAAACACACAATTAGGAAACAGAAAAAATGAAAATACAATACTTTTAAAACTGCAAGTTTGTACTAAACAGAAGACTAAAATACACTACTGCAATTTTACTTAACTTCAGCTTCAAATGCAGATGTTTGTAGCCAAACAAGTCTTTCAGATGTTGAGCATAAAATGAGTTCTCAAACTTTGTGGCTAGCACTTAAAGTACAGAGGAATCCCTCTAGGCTATTAAATATCAGATAAAGAAGTGATAACACCACCCCCCTCTTATAGCAGACACACACACAGCACACTGTTCAATGAAACACACAATTAGGAAACAGAAAAAATGAAAATACAGTACTTTTAAAACTGCAAGTTTGTACTTAACAGAAGACTAAAATACACTACTGCAAGTTTTACTTAACTTCAGCTTCTAATGCAGATGTTTGTAGCCAAGCAAGTCTCTCAGATGTTGAGCATAAAATGATTTCTCAAACTTTGTGGCTAGCACTTAAAGTACAGAGGAATCCCTCTAGGCTATTAAATATCAGATAACAAAGAAGTGATAACACCACCCCCTCTTATAGCAGACACACACAGCACACTGTTCAATGAAACACACAATTAGGAAACAGAAAAAATGAAAATACAGTACTTTTAAAACTGCAAGTTTGTACTTAACAGAAGACTAAAATACACTACTGCAAGTTTTACTTAACTTCAGCTTCTAATGCAGATGTTTGTAGCCAAGCAAGTCTCTCAGATGTTGAGCATAAAATGATTTCTCAAACTTTGTGGCTAGCACTTAAAGTACAGAGGAATCCCTCTAGGCTATTAAATATCAGATAACAAAGAAGTGATAACACCACCCCTCTTATAGCAGACACACACAGCACACTGTTCAATGAAACACACAATTAGGAAACAGAAAAAATGAAAATACAGTACTTTTAAAACTGCAAGTTTGTACTTAACAGAAGACTAAAATACACTACTGCAAGTTTTACTTAACTTCAGCTTCTAATGCAGATGTTTGTAGCCAAGCAAGTCTCTCAGATGTTGAGCATAAAATGATTTCTCAAACTTTGTGGCTAGCACTTAAAGTACAGAGGAATCCCTCTAGGCTATTAAATATCAGATAACAAAGAAGTGATAACACCACCCCCTCTTATAGCAGACACACACAGCACACTGTTCAATGAAACACACAATTAGGAAACAGAAAAAATGAAAATACAGTACTTTTAAAACTGCAAGTTTGTACTTAACAGAAGACTAAAATACACTACTGCAAGTTTTACTTAACTTCAGCTTCTAATGCAGATGTTTGTAGCCAAGCAAGTCTCTCAGATGTTGAGCATAAAATGATTTCTCAAACTTTGTGGCTAGCACTTAAAGTACAGAGGAATCCCTCTAGGCTATTAAATATCAGATAACAAAGAAGTGATAACACCACCCCCTCTTATAGCAGACACACACACAGCACACTGTTCAATGAAACACACAATTAGGAAACAGAAAAAATGAAAATACAGTACTTTTAAAACTGCAAGTTTGTACTTAACAGAAGACTAAAATACACTACTGCAAGTTTTACTTAACTTCAGCTTCTAATGCAGATGTTTGTAGCCAAGCAAGTCTCTCAGATGTTGAGCATAAAATGATTTCTCAAACTTTGTGGCTAGCACTTAAAGTACAGAGGAATCCCTCTAGGCTATTAAATATCAGATAACAAAGAAGTGATAACACCACCCCTCTTATAGCAGACACACACAGCACACTGTTCAATGAAACACACAATTAGGAAACAGAAAAAATGAAAATACAGTACTTTTAAAACTGCAAGTTTGTACTTAACAGAAGACTAAAATACACTACTGCAAGTTTTACTTAACTTCAGCTTCTAATGCAGATGTTTGTAGCCAAGCAAGTCTCTCAGATGTTGAGCATAAAATGATTTCTCAAACTTTGTGGCTAGCACTTAAAGTACAGAGGAATCCCTCTAGGCTATTAAATATCAGATAACAAAGAAGTGATAACACCACCCCCTCTTATAGCAGACACACACACAGCACACTGTTCAATGAAACACACAATTAGGAAACAGAAAAAATGAAAATACAGTACTTTTAAAACTGCAAGTTTGTACTTAACAGAAGACTAAAATACACTACTGCAAGTTTTACTTAACTTCAGCTTCTAATGCAGATGTTTGTAGCCAAGCAAGTCTCTCAGATGTTGAGCATAAAATGATTTCTCAAACTTTGTGGCTAGCACTTAAAGTACAGAGGAATCCCTCTAGGCTATTAAATATCAGATAACAAAGAAGTGATAACACCACCCCCTCTTATAGCAGACACACACACAGCACACTGTTCAATGAAACACACAATTAGGAAACAGAAAAATGAAAATACAGTACTTTTAAAACTGCAAGTTTGTACTTAACAGAAGACTAAAATACACTACTGCAAGTTTTACTTAACTTCAGCTTCTAATGCAGATGTTTGTAGCCAAGCAAGTCTCTCAGATGTTGAGCATAAAATGATTTCTCAAACTTTGTGGCTAGCACTTAAAGTACAGAGGAATCCCTCTAGGCTATTAAATATCAGATAACAAAGAAGTGATAACACCACCCCTCTTATAGCAGACACACACAGCACACTGTTCAATGAAACACACAATTAGGAAACAGAAAAAATGAAAATACAGTACTTTTAAAACTGCAAGTTTGTACTTAACAGAAGACTAAAATACACTACTGCAAGTTTTACTTAACTTCAGCTTCTAATGCAGATGTTTGTAGCCAAGCAAGTCTCTCAGATGTTGAGCATAAAATGATTTCTCAAACTTTGTGGCTAGCACTTAAAGTACAGAGGAATCCCTCTAGGCTATTAAATATCAGATAACAAAGAAGTGATAACACCACCCCTCTTATAGCAGACACACACACAGCACACTGTTCAATGAAACACACAATTAGGAAACAGAAAAAATGAAAATACAGTACTTTTAAAACTGCAAGTTTGTACTTAACAGAAGACTAAAATACACTACTGCAAGTTTTACTTAACTTCAGCTTCTAATGCAGATGTTTGTAGCCAAGCAAGTCTCTCAGATGTTGAGCATAAAATGATTTCTCAAACTTTGTGGCTAGCACTTAAAGTACAGAGGAATCCCTCTAGGCTATTAAATATCAGATAACAAAGAAGTGATAACACCACCCCCTCTTATAGCAGACACACACACAGCACACTGTTCAATGAAACACACAATTAGGAAACAGAAAAAATGAAAATACAGTACTTTTAAAACTGCAAGTTTGTACTTAACAGAAGACTAAAATACACTACTGCAAGTTTTACTTAACTTCAGCTTCTAATGCAGATGTTTGTAGCCAAGCAAGTCTCTCAGATGTTGAGCATAAAATGATTTCTCAAACTTTGTGGCTAGCACTTAAAGTACAGAGGAATCCCTCTAGGCTATTAAATATCAGATAACAAAGAAGTGATAACACCACCCCTCTTATAGCAGACACACACACAGCACACTGTTCAATGAAACACACAATTAGGAAACAGAAAAAATGAAAATACAGTACTTTTAAAACTGCAAGTTTGTACTTAACAGAAGACTAAAATACACTACTGCAAGTTTTACTTAACTTCAGCTTCTAATGCAGATGTTTGTAGCCAAGCAAGTCTCTCAGATGTTGAGCATAAAATGATTTCTCAAACTTTGTGGCTAGCACTTAAAGTACAGAGGAATCCCTCTAGGCTATTAAATATCAGATAACAAAGAAGTGATAACACCACCCCTCTTATAGCAGACACACACACAGCACACTGTTCAATGAAACACACAATTAGGAAACAGAAAAAATGAAAATACAGTACTTTTAAAACTGCAAGTTTGTACTTAACAGAAGACTAAAATACACTACTGCAAGTTTTACTTAACTTCAGCTTCTAATGCAGATGTTTGTAGCCAAGCAAGTCTCTCAGATGTTGAGCATAAAATGATTTCTCAAACTTTGTGGCTAGCACTTAAAGTACAGAGGAATCCCTCTAGGCTATTAAATATCAGATAACAAAGAAGTGATAACACCACCCCCTCTTATAGCAGACACACACAGCACACTGTTCAATGAAACACACAATTAGGAAACAGAAAAATGAAAATACAGTACTTTTAAAACTGCAAGTTTGTACTTAACAGAAGACTAAAATACACTACTGCAAGTTTTACTTAACTTCAGCTTCTAATGCAGATGTTTGTAGCCAAGCAAGTCTCTCAGATGTTGAGCATAAAATGATTTCTCAAACTTTGTGGCTAGCACTTAAAGTACAGAGGAATCCTCTAGGCTATTAAATATCAGATAACAAAGAAGTGATAACACCACCCCCTCTTATAGCAGACACACACACAGCACACTGTTCAATGAAACACACAATTAGGAAACAGAAAAAATGAAAATACAGTACTTTTAAAACTGCAAGTTTGTACTTAACAGAAGACTAAAATACACTACTGCAAGTTTTACTTAACTTCAGCTTCTAATGCAGATGTTTGTAGCCAAGCAAGTCTCTCAGATGTTGAGCATAAAATGATTTCTCAAACTTTGTGGCTAGCACTTAAAGTACAGAGGAATCCCTCTAGGCTATTAAATATCAGATAACAAAGAAGTGATAACACCACCCCTCTTATAGCAGACACACACACAGCACACTGTTCAATGAAACACACAATTAGGAAACAGAAAAAATGAAAATACAGTACTTTTAAAACTGCAAGTTTGTACTTAACAGAAGACTAAAATACACTACTGCAAGTTTTACTTAACTTCAGCTTCTAATGCAGATGTTTGTAGCCAAGCAAGTCTCTCAGATGTTGAGCATAAAATGATTTCTCAAACTTTGTGGCTAGCACTTAAAGTACAGAGGAATCCCTCTAGGCTATTAAATATCAGATAACAAAGAAGTGATAACACCACCCCTCTTATAGCAGACACACACACACAGCACACTGTTCAATGAAACACACAATTAGGAAACAGAAAAAATGAAAATACAGTACTTTTAAAACTGCAAGTTTGTACTTAACAGAAGACTAAAATACACTACTGCAAGTTTTACTTAACTTCAGCTTCTAATGCAGATGTTTGTAGCCAAGCAAGTCTCTCAGATGTTGAGCATAAAATGATTTCTCAAACTTTGTGGCTAGCACTTAAAGTACAGAGGAATCCCTCTAGGCTATTAAATATCAGATAACAAAGAAGTGATAACACCACCCCCTCTTATAGCAGACACACACACAGCACACTGTTCAATGAAACACACAATTAGGAAACAGAAAAAATGAAAATACAGTACTTTTAAAACTGCAAGTTTGTACTTAACAGAAGACTAAAATACACTACTGCAAGTTTTACTTAACTTCAGCTTCTAATGCAGATGTTTGTAGCCAAGCAAGTCTCTCAGATGTTGAGCATAAAATGATTTCTCAAACTTTGTGGCTAGCACTTAAAGTACAGAGGAATCCCTCTAGGCTATTAAATATCAGATAACAAAGAAGTGATAACACCACCCCTCTTATAGCAGACACACACAGCACACTGTTCAATGAAACACACAATTAGGAAACAGAAAAAATGAAAATACAGTACTTTTAAAACTGCAAGTTTGTACTTAACAGAAGACTAAAATACACTACTGCAAGTTTTACTTAACTTCAGCTTCTAATGCAGATGTTTGTAGCCAAGCAAGTCTCTCAGATGTTGAGCATAAAATGATTTCTCAAACTTTGTGGCTAGCACTTAAAGTACAGAGGAATCCCTCTAGGCTATTAAATATCAGATAACAAAGAAGTGATAACACCACCCCTCTTATAGCAGACACACACACAGCACACTGTTCAATGAAACACACAATTAGGAAACAGAAAAAATGAAAATACAGTACTTTTAAAACTGCAAGTTTGTACTTAACAGAAGACTAAAATACACTACTGCAAGTTTTACTTAACTTCAGCTTCTAATGCAGATGTTTGTAGCCAAGCAAGTCTCTCAGATGTTGAGCATAAAATGATTTCTCAAACTTTGTGGCTAGCACTTAAAGTACAGAGGAATCCCTCTAGGCTATTAAATATCAGATAACAAAGAAGTGATAACACCACCCCTCTTATAGCAGACACACACACAGCACACTGTTCAATGAAACACACAATTAGGAAACAGAAAAAATGAAAATACAGTACTTTTAAAACTGCAAGTTTGTACTTAACAGAAGACTAAAATACACTACTGCAAGTTTTACTTAACTTCAGCTTCTAATGCAGATGTTTGTAGCCAAGCAAGTCTCTCAGATGTTGAGCATAAAATGATTTCTCAAACTTTGTGGCTAGCACTTAAAGTACAGAGGAATCCCTCTAGGCTATTAAATATCAGATAACAAAGAAGTGATAACACCACCCCCTCTTATAGCAGACACACACACAGCACACTGTTCAATGAAACACACAATTAGGAAACAGAAAAAATGAAAATACAGTACTTTTAAAACTGCAAGTTTGTACTTAACAGAAGACTAAAATACACTACTGCAAGTTTTACTTAACTTCAGCTTCTAATGCAGATGTTTGTAGCCAAGCAAGTCTCTCAGATGTTGAGCATAAAATGATTTCTCAAACTTTGTGGCTAGCACTTAAAGTACAGAGGAATCCCTCTAGGCTATTAAATATCAGATAACAAAGAAGTGATAACACCACCCCTCTTATAGCAGACACACACAGCACACTGTTCAATGAAACACACAATTAGGAAACAGAAAAAATGAAAATACAGTACTTTTAAAACTGCAAGTTTGTACTTAACAGAAGACTAAAATACACTACTGCAAGTTTTACTTAACTTCAGCTTCTAATGCAGATGTTTGTAGCCAAGCAAGTCTCTCAGATGTTGAGCATAAAATGATTTCTCAAACTTTGTGGCTAGCACTTAAAGTACAGAGGAATCCCTCTAGGCTATTAAATATCAGATAACAAAGAAGTGATAACACCACCCCCTCTTATAGCAGACACACACAGCACACTGTTCAATGAAACACACAATTAGGAAACAGAACAGTGAAAATACAGTACTTTTAAAACTGCAAGTCTGTACTTAACAGAAGACTAAAATACACTACTGCAAGTTTTACTTAACTTCAGCTTCTAATGCAGATGTTTGTAGCCAAGCAAGTCTCTCAGATGTTGAGCATAAAATGATTTCTCAAACTTTGTGGCTAGCACTTAAAGTACAGAGGAATCCCTCTAGGCTATTAAATATCAGATAACAAAGAAGTGATAACACCACCCCTCTTATAGCAGACACACACACAGCACACTGTTCAATGAAACACACAATTAGGAAACAGAAAAATGAAAATACAGTACTTTTAAAACTGCAAGTTTGTACTTAACAGAAGACTAAAATACACTACTGCAAGTTTTACTTAACTTCAGCTTCTAATGCAGATGTTTGTAGCCAAGCAAGTCTCTCAGATGTTGAGCATAAAATGATTTCTCAAACTTTGTGGCTAGCACTTAAAGTACAGAGGAATCCCTCTAGGCTATTAAATATCAGATAACAAAGAAGTGATAACACCACCCCTCTTATAGCAGACACACACAGCACACTGTTCAATGAAACACACAATTAGGAAACAGAAAAAATGAAAATACAGTACTTTTAAAACTGCAAGTTTGTACTTAACAGAAGACTAAAATACACTACTGCAAGTTTTACTTAACTTCAGCTTCTAATGCAGATGTTTGTAGCCAAGCAAGTCTCTCAGATGTTGAGCATAAAATGATTTCTCAAACTTTGTGGCTAGCACTTAAAGTACAGAGGAATCCCTCTAGGCTATTAAATATCAGATAACAAAGAAGTGATAACACCACCCCCTCTTATAGCAGACACACACAGCACACTGTTCAATGAAACACACAATTAGGAAACAGAACAGTGAAAATACAGTACTTTTAAAACTGCAAGTCTGTACTTAACAGAAGACTAAAATACACTACTGCAAGTTTTACTTAACTTCAGCTTCTAATGCAGATGTTTGTAGCCAAGCAAGTCTCTCAGATGTTGAGCATAAAATGATTTCTCAAACTTTGTGGCTAGCACTTAAAGTACAGAGGAATCCCTCTAGGCTATTAAATATCAGATAACAAAGAAGTGATAACACCACCCCTCTTATAGCAGACACACACACAGCACACTGTTCAATGAAACACACAATTAGGAAACAGAAAAAATGAAAATACAGTACTTTTAAAACTGCAAGTTTGTACTTAACAGAAGACTAAAATACACTACTGCAAGTTTTACTTAACTTCAGCTTCTAATGCAGATGTTTGTAGCCAAGCAAGTCTCTCAGATGTTGAGCATAAAATGATTTCTCAAACTTTGTGGCTAGCACTTAAAGTACAGAGGAATCCCTCTAGGCTATTAAATATCAGATAACAAAGAAGTGATAACACCACCCCTCTTATAGCAGACACACACAGCACACTGTTCAATGAAACACACAATTAGGAAACAGAAAAAATGAAAATACAGTACTTTTAAAACTGCAAGTTTGTACTTAACAGAAGACTAAAATACACTACTGCAAGTTTTACTTAACTTCAGCTTCTAATGCAGATGTTTGTAGCCAAGCAAGTCTCTCAGATGTTGAGCATAAAATGATTTCTCAAACTTTGTGGCTAGCACTTAAAGTACAGAGGAATCCCTCTAGGCTATTAAATATCAGATAACAAAGAAGTGATAACACCACCCCTCTTATAGCAGACACACACACAGCACACTGTTCAATGAAACACACAATTAGGAAACAGAAAAAATGAAAATACAGTACTTTTAAAACTGCAAGTTTGTACTTAACAGAAGACTAAAATACACTACTGCAAGTTTTACTTAACTTCAGCTTCTAATGCAGATGTTTGTAGCCAAGCAAGTCTCTCAGATGTTGAGCATAAAATGATTTCTCAAACTTTGTGGCTAGCACTTAAAGTACAGAGGAATCCCTCTAGGCTATTAAATATCAGATAAGAAAGAAGTGATAACACCACCCCCTCTTATAGCAGACACACAGCACACTGTTCAATGAAACACACAATTAGGAAACAGAAAAAATGAAAATACAGTACTTTTAAAACTGCAAGTTTGTACTTAACAGAAGACTAAAATACACTACTGCAAGTTTTACTTAACTTCAGCTTCTAATGCAGATGTTTGTAGCCAAGCAAGTCTCTCAGATGTTGAGCATAAAATGATTTCTCAAACTTTGTGGCTAGCACTTAAAGTACAGAGGAATCCCTCTAGGCTATTAAATATCAGATAACAAAGAAGTGATAACACCACCCCTCTTATAGCAGACACACACACAGCACACTGTTCAATGAAACACACAATTAGGAAACAGAAAAAATGAAAATACAGTACTTTTAAAACTGCAAGTTTGTACTTAACAGAAGACTAAAATACACTACTGCAAGTTTTACTTAACTTCAGCTTCTAATGCAGATGTTTGTAGCCAAGCAAGTCTCTCAGATGTTGAGCATAAAATGATTTCTCAAACTTTGTGGCTAGCACTTAAAGTACAGAGGAATCCCTCTAGGCTATTAAATATCAGATAACAAAGAAGTGATAACACCACCCCTCTTATAGCAGACACACACACAGCACACTGTTCAATGAAACACACAATTAGGAAACAGAAAAATGAAAATACAGTACTTTTAAAACTGCAAGTTTGTACTTAACAGAAGACTAAAATACACTACTGCAAGTTTTACTTAACTTCAGCTTCTAATGCAGATGTTTGTAGCCAAGCAAGTCTCTCAGATGTTGAGCATAAAATGATTTCTCAAACTTTGTGGCTAGCACTTAAAGTACAGAGGAATCCCTCTAGGCTATTAAATATCAGATAACAAAGAAGTGATAACACCACCCCCTCTTATAGCAGACACACACAGCACACTGTTCAATGAAACACACAATTAGGAAACAGAAAAAATGAAAATACAGTACTTTTAAAACTGCAAGTTTGTACTTAACAGAAGACTAAAATACACTACTGCAAGTTTTACTTAACTTCAGCTTCTAATGCAGATGTTTGTAGCCAAGCAAGTCTCTCAGATGTTGAGCATAAAATGATTTCTCAAACTTTGTGGCTAGCACTTAAAGTACAGAGGAATCCCTCTAGGCTATTAAATATCAGATAACAAAGAAGTGATAACACCACCCCTCTTATAGCAGACACACACAGCACACTGTTCAATGAAACACACAATTAGGAAACAGAAAAAATGAAAATACAGTACTTTTAAAACTGCAAGTTTGTACTTAACAGAAGACTAAAATACACTACTGCAAGTTTTACTTAACTTCAGCTTCTAATGCAGATGTTTGTAGCCAAGCAAGTCTCTCAGATGTTGAGCATAAAATGATTTCTCAAACTTTGTGGCTAGCACTTAAAGTACAGAGGAATCCCTCTAGGCTATTAAATATCAGATAACAAAGAAGTGATAACACCACCCCCTCTTATAGCAGACACACACACAGCACACTGTTCAATGAAACACACAATTAGGAAACAGAAAAAATGAAAATACAGTACTTTTAAAACTGCAAGTTTGTACTTAACAGAAGACTAAAATACACTACTGCAAGTTTTACTTAACTTCAGCTTCTAATGCAGATGTTTGTAGCCAAGCAAGTCTCTCAGATGTTGAGCATAAAATGATTTCTCAAACTTTGTGGCTAGCACTTAAAGTACAGAGGAATCCCTCTAGGCTATTAAATATCAGATAACAAAGAAGTGATAACACCACCCCCTCTTATAGCAGACACACACACAGCACACTGTTCAATGAAACACACAATTAGGAAACAGAAAAATGAAAATACAGTACTTTTAAAACTGCAAGTTTGTACTTAACAGAAGACTAAAATACACTACTGCAAGTTTTACTTAACTTCAGCTTCTAATGCAGATGTTTGTAGCCAAGCAAGTCTCTCAGATGTTGAGCATAAAATGATTTCTCAAACTTTGTGGCTAGCACTTAAAGTACAGAGGAATCCCTCTAGGCTATTAAATATCAGATAACAAAGAAGTGATAACACCACCCTCTTATAGCAGACACACACACAGCACACTGTTCAATGAAACACACAATTAGGAAACAGAAAAAATGAAAATACAGTACTTTTAAAACTGCAAGTTTGTACTTAACAGAAGACTAAAATACACTACTGCAAGTTTTACTTAACTTCAGCTTCTAATGCAGATGTTTGTAGCCAAGCAAGTCTCTCAGATGTTGAGCATAAAATGATTTCTCAAACTTTGCGGCTAGCACTTAAAGTACAGAGGAATCCCTCTAGGCTATTAAATATCAGATAACAAGGAAGTGATAACACCCCCACTCTTATAGCAGAGACACACACAGCACACTGTTCAATGAAACACACAATTAGGAAACAGAAAAAATGAAAATACAGTACTTTTAAAACTGCAAGTTTGTACTTAACAGAAGACTAAAATACACTACTGCAAGTTTTACTTAACTTCAGCTTCTAATGCAGATGTTTGTAGCCAAGCAAGTCTCTCAGATGTTGAGCATAAAATGATTTCTCAAACTTTGTGGCTAGCACTTAAAGTACAGAGGAATCCCTCTAGGCTATTAAATATCAGATAACAAAGAAGTGATAAAACCAACCCCTCTTATAGCAGACACACACACAGCACACTGTTCAATGAAACACACAATTAGGAAACAGAAAAAATGAAAATACAGTACTTTTAAAACTGCAAGTTTGTACTTAACAGAAGACTAAAATACACTACTGCAAGTTTTACTTAACTTCAGCTTCTAATGCAGATGTTTGTAGCCAAGCAAGTCTCTCAGATGTTGAGCATAAAATGATTTCTCAAACTTTGTGGCTAGCACTTAAAGTACAGAGGAATCCCTCTAGGCTATTAAATATCAGATAACAAAGAAGTGATAACACCACCCCCTCTTATAGCAGACACACACAGCACACTGTTCAATGAAACACACAATTAGGAAACAGAAAAATGAAAATACAGTACTTTTAAAACTGCAAGTTTGTACTTAACAGAAGACTAAAATACACTACTGCAAGTTTTACTTAACTTCAGCTTCTAATGCAGATGTTTGTAGCCAAGCAAGTCTCTCAGATGTTGAGCATAAAATGATTTCTCAAACTTTGTGGCTAGCACTTAAAGTACAGAGGAATCCCTCTAGGCTATTAAATATCAGATAACAAAGAAGTGATAAGACCACCACCCCTCTTATAGCAGACACACACACAGCACACTGTTCAATGAAACACACAATTAGGAAACAGAAAAAATGAAAATACAGTACTTTTAAAACTGCAAGTTTGTACTTAACAGAAGACTAAAATACACTACTGCAAGTTTTACTTAACTTCAGCTTCTAATGCAGATGTTTGTAGCCAAGCAAGTCTCTCAGATGTTGAGCATAAAATGATTTCTCAAACTTTGTGGCTAGCACTTAAAGTACAGAGGAATCCCTCTAGGCTATTAAATATCAGATAACAAAGAAGTGATAACACCACCCCCTCTTATAGCAGAGACACACACAGCACACTGTTCAATGAAACACACAATTAGGAAACAGAAAAAATGAAAATACAGTACTTTTAAAACTGCAAGTTTGTACTTAACAGAAGACTAAAATACACTACTGCAAGTTTTACTTAACTTCAGCTTCTAATGCAGATGTTTGTAGCCAAGCAAGTCTCTCAGATGTTGAGCATAAAATGATTTCTCAAACTTTGTGGCTAGCACTTAAAGTACAGAGGAATCCCTCTAGGCTATTAAATATCAGATAACAAAGAAGTGATAACACCACCCCCTCTTATAGCAGACACACACAGCACACTGTTCAATGAAACACACAATTAGGAAACAGAAAAAATGAAAATACAGTACTTTTAAAACTGCAAGTTTGTACTTAACAGAAGACTAAAATACACTACTGCAAGTTTTACTTAACTTCAGCTTCTAATGCAGATGTTTGTAGCCAAGCAAGTCTCTCAGATGTTGAGCATAAAATGATTTCTCAAACTTTGTGGCTAGCACTTAAAGTACAGAGGAATCCCTCTAGGCTATTAAATATCAGATAACAAAGAAGTGATAAGACCACCACCCCCTCTTATAGCAGAGACACACACAGCACACTGTTCAATGAAACACACAATTAGGAAACAGAAAAATGAAAATACAGTACTTTTAAAACTGCAAGTTTGTACTTAACAGAAGACTAAAATACACTACTGCAAGTTTTACTTAACTTCAGCTTCTAATGCAGATGTTTGTAGCCAAGCAAGTCTCTCAGATGTTGAGCATAAAATGATTTCTCAAACTTTGTGGCTAGCACTTAAAGTACAGAGGAATCCCTCTAGGCTATTAAATATCAGATAACAAAGAAGTGATAACACCACCCCCTCTTATAGCAGACACACACAGCACACTGTTCAATGAAACACACAATTAGGAAACAGAAAAAATGAAAATACAGTACTTTTAAAACTGCAAGTTTGTACTTAACAGAAGACTAAAATACACTACTGCAAGTTTTACTTAACTTCAGCTTCTAATGCAGATGTTTGTAGCCAAGCAAGTCTCTCAGATGTTGAGCATAAAATGATTTCTCAAACTTTGTGGCTAGCACTTAAAGTACAGAGGAATCCCTCTAGGCTATTAAATATCAGATAACAAAGAAGTGATAACACCACCACCTCTTATAGCAGACACACACACAGCACACTGTTCAATGAAACACACAATTAGGAAACAGAAAAAATGAAAATACAGTACTTTTAAAACTGCAAGTTTGTACTTAACAGAAGACTAAAATACACTACTGCAAGTTTTACTTAACTTCAGCTTCTAATGCAGATGTTTGTAGCCAAGCAAGTCTCTCAGATGTTGAGCATAAAATGATTTCTCAAACTTTGTGGCTAGCACTTAAAGTACAGAGGAATCCCTCTAGGCTATTAAATATCAGATAACAAAGAAGTGATAAGACCACCACCCCCCTCTTATAGCAGAGACACACAGCACACTGTTCAATGAAACACACAATTAGGAAACAGAAAAAATGAAAATACAGTACTTTTAAAACTGCAAGTTTGTACTTAACAGAAGACTAAAATACACTACTGCAAGTTTCACTTAACTTCAGCTTCTAATGCAGATGTTTGTAGCCAAGCAAGTCTCTCAGATGTTGAGCATAAAATGATTTCTCAAACTTTGTGGCTAGCACTTAAAGTACAGAGGAATCCCTCTAGGCTATTAGATATCAGATAACAAAGAAGTGATAAGACCACCACCCCTCTTATAGCAGAGAGCCACACAGCACACTGTTCAATGAAACACACAATTAGGAAACAGAAAAATGAAAATACAGTACTTTTAAAACTGCAAGTTTGTACTTAACAGAAGACTAAAATACACTACTGCAAGTTTTACTTAACTTCAGCTTCTAATGCAGATGTTTGTAGCCAAGCAAGTCTCTCAGATGTTGAGCATAAAATGATTTCTCAAACTTTGTGGCTAGCACTTAAAGTACAGAGGAATCCCTCTAGGCTATTAAATATCAGATAACAAAGAAGTGATAAGACCACCACCCCTCTTATAGCAGAGACACACAGCACACTGTTCAATGAAACACACAATTAGGAAACAGAAAAAATGAAAATACAGTACTTTTAAAACTGCAAGTTTGTACTTAACAGAAGACTAAAATACACTACTGCAAGTTTCACTTAACTTCAGCTTCTAATGCAGATGCTTGTAGCCAAGCATGTCTCTCAGAGGTTGAGCATAAAATGATTTCTCAAACTTTGTGGCTAGCACTTAAAGTACAGAGGAATCCCTCTAGGCTATTAAATATCAGATAACAAAGAAGTGATAAGACCACCAACCCCTCTTATAGCAGAGACACACACAGCACACTGTTCAATGAAACACACAATTAGGAAACAGAAAAATGAAAATACAGTACTTTTAAAACTGCAAGTTTGTACTTAACAGAAGACTAAAATACACTACTGCAAGTTTCACTTAACTTCAGCTTCTAATGCAGATGTTTGTAGCCAAGCAAGTCTCTCAGAAGTTGAGCATAAAATGATTTCTCAAACTTTGTGGCTAGCACTTAAAGTACAGAGGAATCCCTCTAGGCTATTAAATATCAGATAACAAAGAAGTGATAAGACCACCACCCCCTCTTATAGCAGAGACACACAGCACACTGTTCAATGAAACACACAATTAGGAAACAGAAAAAATGAAAATACAGTACTTTTAAAACTGCAAGTTTGTACTTAACAGAAGACTAAAATACACTACTGCAAGTTTCACTTAACTTCAGCTTCTAATGCAGATGTTTGTAGCCAAGCAAGTCTCTCAGAAGTTGAGCATAAAATGATTTCTCAAACTTTGTGGCTAGCACTTAAAGTACAGAGGAATCCCTCTAGGCTATTAAATATCAGATAACAAAGAAGTGATAAGACCACCACCCCTCTTATAGCAGAGACACACACAGCACACTGCTCAATGAAACACACAATTAGGAAACAGAAAAAATGAAAATACAGTACTTTTAAAACTGCAAGTTTGTACTTAACAGAAGACTAAAATACACTACTGCAAGTTTTACTTAACTTCAGCTTCTAATGCAGATGTTTGTAGCCAAGCAAGTCTCTCAGAAGTTGAGCATAAAATGATTTCTCAAACTTTGTGGCTAGCACTTAAAGTACAGAGGAATCCCTCTAGGCTATTAAATATCAGATAACAAAGAAGTGATAAGACCACCTCCCCTCTTATAGCAGAGACACACACAGCACACTGTTCAATGAAACACACAATTAGGAAACAGAAAAAATGAAAATACAGTACTTTTAAAACTGCAAGTTTGTACTTAACAGAAGACTAAAATACACTACTGCAAGTTTCACTTAACTTCAGCTTCTAATGCAGATGTTTGTAGCCAAGCAAGTCTCTCAGAAGTTGAGCATAAAATGATTTCTCAAACTTTGTGGCTAGCACTTAAAGTACAGAGGAATCCCTCTAGGCTATTAAATATCAGATAACAAAGAAGTGATAAGACCACCACCCCCTCTTATAGCAGAGACACACAGCACACTGTTCAATGAAACACACAATTAGGAAACAGAAAAATGAAAATACAGTACTTTTAAAACTGCAAGTTTGTACTTAACAGAAGACTAAAATACACTACTGCAAGTTTCACTTAACTTCAGCTTCTAATGCAGATGTTTGTAGCCAAGCAAGTCTCTCAGAAGTTGAGCATAAAATGATTTCTCAAACTTTGTGGCTAGCACTTAAAGTACAGAGGAATCCCTCTAGGCTATTAAATATCAGATAACAAAGAAGTGATAAGACCACCACCCCCTCTTATAGCAGAGACACACACAGCACACTGTTCAATGAAACACACAATTAGGAAACAGAAAAATGAAAATACAGTACTTTTAAAACTGCAAGTTTGTACTTAACAGAAGACTAAAATACACTACTGCAAGTTTCACTTAACTTCAGCTTCTAATGCAGATGTTTGTAGCCAAGCAAGTCTCTCAGAAGTTGAGCATAAAATGATTTCTCAAACTTTGTGGCTAGCACTTAAAGTACAGAGGAATTCCTCTAGGCTATTGGATATCAGATAAAAAAGAAGTGATAAGACCACCACCTCTTATAATGGAGAGCTACACAGCACACTGTTCAATGAAACACACAATTTGGAAACAGAAAAAATGAAAATACAGTTATTTTAAAACTGCAAGTTTGTACTTAACAGAAGACTAAAATACACTACTGCAAGTTTCACTTAACTTCAGCTTCTAATGCAGATGTTTGTAGCCAAGCAAGTCTCTCAGAAGTTGAGCATAAAATGATTTCTCAAACTTTGTGGCTAGCACTTAAAGTACAGAGGAATCCCTCTAGGCTATTAAATATCAGATAACAAAGAAGTGATAACACCACCCCCTCTTATAGCAGAGACACACAGCACACTGTTCAATGAAACACACAATTAGGAAACAGAAAAAATGAAAATACAGTACTTTTAAAACTGCAAGTTTGTACTTAACAGAAGACTAAAATACACTACTGCAAGTTTCACTTAACTTCAGCTTCTAATGCAGATGTTTGTAGCCAAGCAAGTCTCTCAGAAGTTGAGCATAAAATGATTTCTCAAACTTTGTGGCTAGCACTTAAAGTACAGAGGAATCCCTCTAGGCTATTAAATATCAGATAACAAAGAAGTGATAAGACCACCACCCCCTCTTATAGCAGAGACACACACAGCACACTGTTCAATGAAACACACAATTAGGAAACAGAAAAATGAAAATACAGTACTTTTAAAACTGCAAGTTTGTACTTAACAGAAGACTAAAATACACTACTGCAAGTTTCACTTAACTTCAGCTTCTAATGCAGATGTTTGTAGCCAAGCAAGTCTCTCAGAAGTTGAGCATAAAATGATTTCTCAAACTTTGTGGCTAGCACTTAAAGTACAGAGGAATCCCTCTAGGCTATTACATATCAGATAACAAAGAAGTGATAAGACCACCACCCCTCTTATAGCAGAGAGACACACAGCACACTGTTCAATGAAACACACAATTAGGAAACAGAAAAAATGAAAATACAGTACTTTTAAAACTGGATGTTTGTACCAAACAGAAGACTAAAATACACTACTTCAAGTTTCACTTATCTTCAGCTTCTAATGCAGATATTTGTAGCCAAGCAAGTCTCTCAGAAGTTGAGCATAAAATGATTTCTCAATCATTGTGGCTAGCACTTAAAGTACAGAGGAATTCCTCTAGGCTATTGGATATCAGATAAAAAAGAAGTGATAAGACCACCACCTCTTATAATGGAGAGCTACACAGCACACTGTTCAGTGAAACACACAATTTGGCAACAAAATAATGAAAATAGAGTACTTTTAAAACTGCAAGTTTTTACTTAACAGAAGACTAAAAAACACTACCGCATGTTTCACTTAACTTCAGCTTCTAATGCAGATGTTTGTAGCCAAGGAACTCTCTCAGAAATTGAGCATAAAATGATTTCTTAAGCTTTGTGGCTAGCACTTAAAGTGCAGAGGAATCCCTCTAGGCTATTAGATATCAGATAACAAAGAAGTGATAAGACCACCACCCCCTCTTATAGCAGAGACACACACAGCACACTGTTCAATGAAACACACAATTAGGAAACAGAAAAAATGAAAATACAGTACTTTTAAAACTGCAAGTTTGTACTTAACAGAAGACTAAAATACACTACTGCAAGTTTCACTTAACTTCAGCTTCTAATGCAGATGTTTGTAGCCAAGCAAGTCTCTCAGAAGTTGAGCATAAAATGATTTCTCAAACTTTGTGGCTAGCACTTAAAGTACAGAGGAATCCCTCTAGGCTATTAAATATCAGATAACAAAGAAGTGATAACACCACCCCCTCTTATAGCAGAGACACACACAGCACACTGTTCAATGAAACACACAATTAGGAAACAGAAAAAATGAAAATACAGTACTTTTAAAACTGCAAGTTTGTACTTAACAGAAGACTAAAATACACTACTGCAAGTTTCACTTAACTTCAGCTTCTAATGCAGATGTTTGTAGCCAAGCAAGTCTCTCAGAAGTTGAGCATAAAATGATTTCTCAAACTTTGTGGCTAGCACTTAAAGTACAGAGGAATCCCTCTAGGCTATTAAATATCAGATAACAAAGAAGTGATAAGACCACCAACCCCTCTTATAGCAGAGACACACACAGCACACTGTTCAATGAAACACACAATTAGGAAACAGAAAAAATGAAAATACAGTACTTTTAAAACTGCAAGTTTGTACTTAACAGAAGACTAAAATACACTACTGCAAGTTTCACTTAACTTCAGCTTCTAATGCAGATGTTTGTAGCCAAGCAAGTCTCTCAGAAGTTGAGCATAAAATGATTTCTCAAACTTTGTGGCTAGCACTTAAAGTACAGAGGAATCCCTCTAGGCTATTAAATATCAGATAACAAAGAAGTGATAAGACCACCACCCCTTTTATAGCAGAGACACACACAGCACACTGTTCAATGAAACACACAATTAGGAAACAGAAAAATGAAAATACAGTACTTTTAAAACTGCAAGTTTGTACTTAACAGAAGACTAAAATACACTACTGCAAGTTTCACTTAACTTCAGCTTCTAATGCAGATGTTTGTAGCCAAGCAAGTCTCTCAGAATTTGAGCATAAAATGATTTCTCAAACTTTGTGGCTAGCACTTAAAGTACAGAGGAATCCCTCTAGGCTATTAAATATCAGATAAGAAAGAAGTTGTAACACCACCACCTCATCTTATAGCACAGAGACACACACAGCACACTGTTCAATGAAACAAACAATTAGGAAACAGAAAAAAAATAGTGTACATTTAAAACTGCAAGTTTGTACTTAACAGAAGACTAAAATACACTACTGCAAGTTTCACTTAACTTCAGCTTCTAATGCAGATGTTTGTAGCCAAGCAAGTCTCTCAGAAGTTGAGCATAAAACAATTTCTCAAACTTTGTGGCTAGCATTTAAAGTACAGAGGAATCCCTCTAGGCTATTAAATATCAGATAACAAAGAAGTGATAAGACCACCACCCCCTCTTATAGCAGAGACACACACAGCACACTGTTCAATGAAACACACAATTAGGAAACAGAAAAATGAAAATACAGTACTTTTAAAACTGCAAGTTTGTACTTAACAGAAGACTAAAATACACTACTGCAAGTTTCACTTAACTTCAGCTTCTAATGCAGATGTTTGTAGCCAAGCAAGTCTCTCAGAAGTTGAGCATAAAATGATTTCTCAAACTTTGTGGCTAGCACTTAAAGTACAGAGGAATCCCTCTAGGCTATTAAATATCAGATAACAAAGAGGTGATAAGACCACCACCCCTCTTATTGCAAAGGCACACAGCACACTGTTCAATGAAACACACAATTAGGAAATAGAAAAATGAAAATACAGTACTTTTAAAACTGCAAGTTTGTACTTAACAGAAGACTAAAATACACTACTGCAAGTTTCACTTAACTTCAGCTTCTAATGCAGATGTTTGTAGCCAAGCAAGTCTCTCAGAAGTTGAGCATAAAATGATTTCTCAAACTTTGTGGCTAGCACTTAAAGTACAGAGGAATCCCTCTAGGCTATTAGATATCAGATAACAAAGAAGTGATAAGACCACCACCCCTCTTATAGCAGAGACACACAGCACACTGTTCAATGAAACACACAATTAGGAAACAGAAAAAATGAAAATACAGTACTTTTAAAACTGCAAGTTTGTACTTAACAGAAGACTAAAATACACTACTGCAAGTTTCACTTAACTTCAGCTTCTAATGCAGATGTTTGTAGCCAAGCAAGTCTCTCAGAAGTTGAGCATAAAATGATTTCTCAAACTTTGTGGCTAGCACTTAAAGTACAGAGGAATCCCTCTAGGCTATTAAATATCAGATAACAAAGAAGTGATAAGACCACCACCCCCTCTTATAGCAGAGACACACACAGCACACTGTTCAATGAAACACACAATTAGGAAACAGAAAAAATGAAAATACAGTACTTTTAAAACTGCAAGTTTGTACTTAACAGAAGACTAAAATACACTACTGCAAGTTTCACTTAACTTCAGCTTCTAATGCAGATGTTTGTAGCCAAGCAAGTCTCTCAGAAGTTGAGCATAAAATGATTTCTCAAACTTTGTGGCTAGCACTTAAAGTACAGAGGAATCCCTCTAGGCTATTAAATATCAGATAACAAAGAAGTGATAAGACCATCACCCCTCTTATAGCAGAGACACACACAGCACACTGTTCAATGAAACACACAATTAGGAAACAGAAAAAATGAAAATACAGTACTTTTAAAACTGCAAGTTTGTACTTAACAGAAGACTAAAATACACTACTGCAAGTTTCACTTAACTTCAGCTTCTAATGCAGATGTTTGTAGCCAAGCAAGTCTCTCAGAAGTTGAGCATAAAATGATTTCTCAAACTTTGTGGCTAGCACTTAAAGTACAGAGGAATCCCTCTAGGCTATTAAATATCAGATAACAAAGAAGTGATAAGACCACCACCCTCTTATAGCAGAGAGCCACACAGCACACTGTTCAATGAAACACACAATTAGGAAACAGAAAAAATGAAAATACAGTACTTTTAAAACTGCAAGTTTGTACTTAACAGAAGACTAAAATACACTACTGCAAGTTTCACTTAACTTCAGCTTCTAATGCAGATGTTTGTAGCCAAGCAAGTCTCTCAGAAGTTGAGCATAAAATGATTTCTCAAACTTTGTGGCTAGCACTTAAAGTAAAGAGGAATCCCTCTAGGCTATTGGATATCAGATAACAAAGAAGTGATAAGACCACCACCTCTTATAGCAGAGAGACACACAGCACACTGTTCAATGAAACACACAATTAGGAAACAGAAAAAATGAAAATACAGTACTTTTAAAACTGCAAGTTTGTACTTAACAGAAGACTAAAATACACTACTGCAAGTTTCACTTAACTTCAGCTTCTAATGCAGATGTTTGTAGCCAAGCAAGTCTCTCAGAAGTTGAGCATAAAATGATTTCTCAAACTTTGTGGCTAGCACTTAAAGTACAGAGGAATCCCTCTAGGCTATTAAATATCAGATAACAAAGAAGTGATAAGACCACCACCCCCTCTTATAGCAGAGACACACAGCACACTGTTCAATGAAACACACAATTAGGAAACAGAAAAATGAAAATACAGTACTTTTAAAACTGCAAGTTTGTACTTAACAGAAGACTAAAATACACTACTGCAAGTTTCACTTAACTTCAGCTTCTAATGCAGATGTTTGTAGCCAAGCAAGTCTCTCAGAAGTTGAGCATAAAATGATTTCTCAAACTTTGTGGCTAGCACTTAAAGTACAGAGGAATCCCTCTAGGCTATTAAATATCAGATAACAAAGAAGTGATAAGACCACCACCCCCTCTTATAGCAGAGACACACACAGCACACTGTTCAATGAAACACACAATTAGGAAACAGAAAAAATGAAAATACAGTACTTTTAAAACTGCAAGTTTGTACTTAACAGAAGACTAAAATACACTACTGCAAGTTTCACTTAACTTCAGCTTCTAATGCAGATGTTTGTAGCCAAGCAAGTCTCTCAGAAGTTGAGCATAAAATGATTTCTCAAACTTTGTGGCTAGCACTTAAAGTACAGAGGAATCCCTCTAGGCTATTAAATATCAGATAACAAAGAAGTGATAACACCACCCCCTCTTATAGCAGAGACACACACAGCACACTGTTCAATGAAACACACAATTAGGAAACAGAAAAAATGAAAATACAGTACTTTTAAAACTGCAAGTTTGTACTTAACAGAAGACTAAAATACACTACTGCAAGTTTCACTTAACTTCAGCTTCTAATGCAGATGTTTGTAGCCAAGCAAGTCTCTCAGAAGTTGAGCATAAAATGATTTCTCAAACTTTGTGGCTAGCACTTAAAGTACAGAGGAATCCTCTAGGCTATTAAATATCAGATAAAGAAGTGATAAGACCACCACCCCTCTTATAGCAGAGACACACACAGCACACTGTTCAATGAAACACACAATTAGGAAACAGAAAAAATGAAAATACAGTACTTTTAAAACTGCAAGTTTGTACTTAACAGAAGACTAAAATACACTACTGCAAGTTTCACTTAACTTCAGCTTCTAATGCAGATGTTTGTAGCCAAGCAAGTCTCTCAGAAGTTGAGCATAAAATGATTTCTCAAACTTTGTGGCTAGCACTTAAAGTACAGAGGAATCCCTCTAGGCTATTAAATATCAGATAACAAAGAAGTGATAAGACCACCACCCCTCTTATAGCAGAGACACACAGCACACTGTTCAATGAAACACACAATTAGGAAACTGAAAAATGAAAATACAGTACTTTTAAAACTGCAAGTTTGTACTTAACAGAAGACTAAAATACACTACTGCAAGTTTCACTTAACTTCAGCTTCTAATGCAGATGTTTGTAGCCAAGCAAGTCTCTCAGAAGTTGAGCATAAAATGATTTCTCAAACTTTGTGGCTAGCACTTAAAGTACAGAGGAATCCCTCTAGGCTATTAGATATCAGATAACAAAGAAGTGATAAGACCACCACCCCTCTTATAGCAGAGAGCCACACAGCACACTGTTCAATGAAACACACAATTAGGAAACAGAAAAAATGAAAATACAGTACTTTTAAAACTGCAAGTTTGTACTTAACAGAAGACTAAAATACACTACTGCAAGTTTCACTTAACTTCAGCTTCTAATGCAGATGTTTGTAGCCAAGCAAGTCTCTCAGAAGTTGAGCATAAAATGATTTCTCAAACTTTGTGGCTAGCACTTAAAGTACAGAGGAATCCTCTAGGCTATTAAATATCAGATAACAAAGAAGTGATAAGACCACCACCCCCTCTTATAGCAGAGACACACACAGCACACTGTTCAATGAAACACACAATTAGGAAACAGAAAAAATGAAAATACAGTACTTTTAAAACTGCAAGTTTGTACTTAACAGAAGACTAAAATACACTACTGCAAGTTTCACTTAACTTCAGCTTCTAATGCAGATGTTTGTAGCCAAGCAAGTCTCTCAGAAGTTGAGCATAAAATGATTTCTCAAACTTTGTGGCTAGCACTTAAAGTACAGAGGAATCCCTCTAGGCTATTAAATATCAGATAACAAAGAAGTGATAAGACCACCACCCTCTCTTATAGCAGAGACACACACAGCACACTGTTCAATGAAACACACAATTAGGAAACAGAAAAAATGAAAATACAGTACTTTTAAAACTGCAAGTTTGTACTTAACAGAAGACTAAAATACACTACTGCAAGTTTCACTTAACTTCAGCTTCTAATGCAGATGTTTGTAGCCAAGCAAGTCTCTCAGAAGTTGAGCATAAAATGATTTCTCAAACTTTGTGGCTAGCACTTAAAGTACAGAGGAATCCCTCTAGGCTATTAAATATCAGATAACAAAGAAGTGATAGGACCACCACCCCCTCTTATAGCAGAGACACACAGCACACTGTTCAATGAAACACACAATTAGGAAACAGAAAAATGAAAATACAGTACTTTTAAAACTGCAAGTTTGTACTTAACAGAAGACTAAAATACATTACTGCAAGTTTCACTTAACTTCAGCTTCTAATGCAGATGTTTGTAGCCAAGCAAGTCTCTCAGAAGTTGAGCATAAAATGATTTCTCAAACTTTGTGGCTAGCACTTAAAGTACAGAGGAATCCCTCTAGGCTATTAAATATCAGATAACAAAGAAGTGATAACACCACCCTTTCTTATAAGAGAGAGACACACAGCACAATGTTCAATGAAACACTCAATTAGGAAACAGAAAAATGAAAATACAGTACTTTTAAAACTGCAAGTTTGTACTTAACAGAAGACTAAAATACACTACTGCAAGTTTCACTTAACTTCAGCTTCTAATGCAGATGTTTGTAGCCAAGCAAGTCTCTCAGAAGTTGAGCATAAAATGATTTCTCAAACTTTGTGGCTAGCACTTAAAGTACAGTGGAATCCCTCTAGGCTATTAAATATCAGATAACAAAGAAGTGATAACACCAACCCCTCTTATAGCAGAGACACACACAGCACACTGTTCAATGAAACACACAATTAGGAAACAGAAAAAATGAAAATACAGTACTTTTAAAACTGCAAGTTTGTACTTAACAGAAGACTAAAATACACTACTGCAAGTTTCACTTAACTTCAGCTTCTAATGCAGATGTTTGTAGCCAAGCAAGTCTCTCAGAAGTTGAGCATAAAATGATTTCTCAAACTTTGTGGCTAGCACTTAAAGTACAGAGGAATCCCTCTAGGCTATTAAATATCAGATAACAAAGAAGTGATTAGACCACCACCCCCTCTTATAGCAGAGACACACAGCACACTGTTCAATGAAACACACAATTAGGAAACAGAAAAAATGAAAATACAGTACTTTTAAAACTGCAAGTTTGTACTTAACAGAAGACTAAAATACACTACTGCAAGTTTCACTTAACTTCAGCTTCTAATGGAGATGTTTGTAGCCAAGCAAGTTTCTCAGAAGTTGAGCATAAAATGATTTCTCAAACTTTGTGGCTAGCACTTAAAGTACAGAGGAATCCCTCTAGGCTATTACATATCAGATAACAATGAAGTAATAAGACCACCACCCCTTCTTATAGCAGAGACACACACAGTACACTGGTGAATGAAACACACAATTAGGAAACAGAAAAAATGAAAATACAGTACTTTTAAAACTGGATGTTTGTACCAAACAGAAGACTAAAATACACTACTTCAAGTTTCACTTATCTTCAGCTTCTAATGCAGATATTTTAGCCAAGCAAGTCTTTCAGAAGTTGAGCATAAAATGATTTCTCAATCATTGTGGCTAGCACTTAAAGTACAGAGGAATTCCTCTAGGCTATTGGATATCAGATAAAAAAGAAGTGATAAGACCACCACCTCTTATAATGGAGAGCTACACAGCACACTGTTCAATGAAACACACAATTTGGAAACAGAAAAAAAATTAAACTACAGTACTTTTAAAATGGGAAGTTTGTACTTAACAGAAGACTAAAATGCACTACTGCAGATTTCACTTAACTTCAGTTTCTAATCCAGATATTTGTAGCCAAGAAAGTCTTTCAGACGTTGAGCATAAAATGATTTCTCAAACGTTGTGGCTAGCACTTCAAGTACAGAGGAATCCCTCTAGGCTATTGAATATCAGATAACAAAGAAGTGATAAGACCACCACCCCCTCTTATAGCAGAGAGCAACACAGCACACTGTTCAATGATACACACAATTACAAAACAGAAAAAAATGAAAATACAGTACTTTTAAAACTGCAAGTTTGTACTTAACAGAAGACTAAAATACACTACTGCAAGTTTCACTTAACTTCAGCTTCTAATGCAGATGTTTGTAGCCAAGCAAGTCTCTCAGAAGTTGAGCATAAAATGATTTCTCAAACTTTGTGGCTAGCACTTAAAGTACAGAGGAATCCCTCTAGGCTATTAAATATCAGATAACAAAGAAGTGATAAGACCACCACCCCTCTTATAGCAGAGAGCCACACAGCACACTGTTCAATGAAACACACAATTAGGAAACAGAAAAAATGAAAATACAGTACTTTTAAAACTGCAAGTTTGTACTTAACAGAAGACTAAAATACACTACTGCAAGTTTCACTTAACTTCAGCTTCTAATGCAGATGTTTGTAGCCAAGCAAGTCTCTCAGAAGTTGAGCATAAAATGATTTCTCAAACTTTGTGGCTAGCACTTAAAGTACAGAGGAATCCCTCTAGGCTATTAGATATCAGATAACAAAGAAGTGATAAGACCACCACCCCCTCTTATAGCAGAAAGGCACACAGCACACTGTTCAATGAAACACACAATTAGGAAACAGAAAAATTGAAAATACAGTACTTTTAAAACTGCAAGTTTGTACTTAACAGAAGACTAAAATACACTACTGCAAGTTTCACTTAACTTCAGCTTCTAATGCAGATGTTTGTAGCCAAGCAAGTCTCTCAGAAGTTGAGCATAAAATGATTTCTCAAACTTTGTGGCTAGCACTTAAAGTACAGAGGAATCCCTCTAGGCTATTAGATATCAGATAACAAAGAAGTGATAAGACCACCACCCCTCTTATAGCAGAGAGACACACAGCACACTGTTCAATGAAACACACAATTAGGAAACAGAAAAATGAAAATACAGTACTTTTAAAACTGCAAGTTTGTACTTAACAGAAGACTAAAATACACTACTGCAAGTTTCACTTAACTTCAGCTTCTAATGCAGATGTTTGTAGCCAAGCAAGTCTCTCAGAAGTTGAGCATAAAATGATTTCTCAAACTTTGTGGCTAGCACTTAAAGTACAGAGGAATCCCTCTAGGCTATTAAATATCAGATAACAAAGAAGTGATAACACCACCCCTCTTATAGCAGACACACACAGCACACTGTTCAATGAAACACACAATTAGGAAACAGAAAAAATGAAAATACAGTACTTTTAAAACTGCAAGTTTGTACTTAACAGAAGACTAAAATACACTACTGCAAGTTTCACTTAACTTCAGCTTCTAATGCAGATGTTTGTAGCCAAGCAAGTCTCTCAGAAGTTGAGCATAAAATGATTTCTCAAACTTTGTGGCTAGCACTTAAAGTACAGAGGAATCCCTCTAGGCTATTAAATATCAGATAACAAAGAAGTGATAACACCACCCCCTCTTATAGCAGACACACACAGCACACTGTTCAATGAAACACACAATTAGGAAATAGAAAAAGTAAAAATACAGTACTTTTAAAACACCAAGTTTGTACTTAACAGAAGACTAAAATACACTACTGCAAGTTTCACTTAACTTCAGCTTCTAATGCAGATGTTCATAGCCAAGCAAGTCTCTCAAAAGTTGAGCATAAAATGATTTCTCAAACTTTGTGACTAGAACTTAAAATACAGAGGAATCCCTCTAAGCTATTAAATGTCAGGTAACAAAGAAGTGATAAGACCACCACCTCCTCTTATAACAGGGAGACACACAGCAAACTGTTCAATGAAACACACAATTAAGAAACAGAAAAATTGAAAATACAGTACTTATAAAACTGAAAGTTTGTACTTAACAGAAGACTAAAATACACTACTACAAGTTTCACTTAACTTCAGCTTCTAATGGAGATGTTTGTAGCCAAGCAAGTTTCTCAGAAGTTGAGCATAAAATGATTTCTCAAACTTTGTGGCTAGCACTTAAAGTACAGAGGAATCCCTCTAGGCTATTAGATATCAGATAAAAAAGAAGTGATAAGACCACCACCTCTTATAGCAGAGTGCTACACAGTACACTGTTCAATGAAACACACAATTAGGAAACAGAAAAAATGAAAATACAGTACTTTTAAAACTGCAAGTTTGTACTTAACAGAAGACTAAAATACACTACTGCAAGTTTCACTTAACTTCAGCTTCTAATGCAGATGTTTGTAGCCAAGCAAGTCTCTCAGAAGTTGAGCATAAAATGATTTCTCAAACTTTGTGGCTAGCACTTAAAGTACAGAGGAATCCCTCTAGGCTATTAGATATCAGATAACAAAGAAGTGATAAGACCACCCCCTCTTATAGCAGAGACACACACAGCACACTGTTCAATGAAACACACAATTAGGAAACAGAAAAAATGAAAATACAGTACTTTTAAAACTGCAAGTTTGTACTTAACAGAAGACTAAAATACACTACTGCAAGTTTCACTTAACTTCAGCTTCTAATGCAGATGTTTGTAGCCAAGCAAGTCTCTCAGAAGTTGAGCATAAAATGATTTCTCAAACTTTGTGGCTAGCACTTAAAGTACAGAGGAATCCCTCTAGGCTATTAAATATCAGATAACAAAGAAGTGATAAGACCACCACCCCCTCTTATAGCAGAGACACACACAGCACACTGTTCAATGAAACACACAATTAGGAAACAGAAAAAATGAAAATACAGTACTTTTAAAACTGCAAGTTTGTACTTAACAGAAGACTAAAATACACTACTGCAAGTTTCACTTAACTTCAGCTTCTAATGCAGATGTTTGTAGCCAAGCAAGTCTCTCAGAAGTTGAGCATAAAATGATTTCTCAAACTTTGTGGCTAGCACTTAAAGTACAGAGGAATCCCTCTAGGCTATTAAATATCAGATAACAAAGAAGTGATAACACCACCCCCTCTTATAGCAGAGACACACACAGCACACTGTTCAATGAAACACACAATTAGGAAACAGAAAAAATGAAAATACAGTACTTTTAAAACTGCAAGTTTGTACTTAACAGAAGACTAAAATACACTACTGCAAGTTTTACTTAACTTCAGCTTCTAATGCAGATGTTTGTAGCCAAGCAAGTCTCTCAGATGTTGAGCATAAAATGATTTCTCAAACTTTGTGGCTAGCACTTAAAGTACAGAGGAATCCCTCTAGGCTATTAAATATCAGATAACAAAGAAGTGATAACACCACCCTCTCTTATAGCAGACACACACACAGCACACTGTTCAATGAAACACACAATTAGGAAACAGAAAAAATGAAAATACAGTACTTTTAAAACTGCAAGTTTGTACTTAACAGAAGACTAAAATACACTACTGCAAGTTTTACTTAACTTCAGCTTCTAATGCAGATGTTTGTAGCCAAGCAAGTCTCTCAGATGTTGAGCATAAAATGATTTCTCAAACTTTGTGGCTAGCACTTAAAGTACAGAGGAATCCCGCTAGGCTATTAAATATAAGATAAGAAAGAAGTGATAACACTACCACCACTTCTTATTGCAGAGACACACATCACACTGTTCAATGAAACACACAATTAGGGAACAGAAAAAATGAAAATACAGTATTTTTAAAACTGCAAGTTTGTACTTAACAGAAGACTAAAATACACTACTGTAAGTTTCACTTACCTTCAGCTTCTAATGCTGATGTTTGTAGCCAAGTAAGTCTCTACGAAGTTGAGCATAAAATGATTTCTCAAACTTTGTGGCTAGCACTTAAGGTACAGAGGAATCCCTCTAGGCTATTAAATATCAGATAACAAAGAAGTGATAACACCAACCCCTCTTATAGCAGAGACACACACAGCACACTGTTCAATGAAACACACAATTAGGAAACAGAAAAATGAAAATACAGTACTTTTAAAACTGCAAGTTTGTACTTAACAGAAGACTAAAATACACTACTGCAAGTTTCACTTAACTTCAGCTTCTAATGCAGATGTTTGTAGCCAAGCAAGTCTCTCAGAAGTTGAGCATAAAATGATTTCTCAAACTTTGTGGCTAGCACTTAAAGTACAGAGGAATCCCTCTAGGCTATTAAATATCAGATAACAAAGAAGTGATAACACCACCCCCTCTTATAGCAGAGACACACACAGCACACTGTTCAATGAAACACACAATTAGGAAACAGAAAAATGAAAATACAGTACTTTTAAAACTGCAAGTTTGTACTTAACAGAAGACTAAAATACACTACTGCAAGTTTTACTTAACTTCAGCTTCTAATGCAGATGTTTGTAGCCAAGCAAGTCTCTCAGATGTTGAGCATAAAATGATTTCTCAAACTTTGTGGCTAGCACTTAAAGTACAGAGGAATCCCTCTAGGCTATTAAATATCAGATAACAAAGAAGTGATAAGACCACCACCCCCTCTTATAGCAGAGACACACACAGCACACTGTTCAATGAAACACACAATTAGGAAACAGAAAAAATGAAAATACAGTACTTTTAAAACTGCAAGTTTGTACTTAACAGAAGACTAAAATACACTACTGCAAGTTTTACTTAACTTCAGCTTCTAATGCAGATGTTTGTAGCCAAGCAAGTCTCTCAGAAGTTGAGCATAAAATGATTTCTCAAACTTTGTGGCTAGCACTTAAAGTACAGAGGAATCCCTCTAGGCTATTAAATATCAGATAACAAAGAAGTGATAACACCACCCCCTCTTATAGCAGAGACACACACAGCACACTGTTCAATGAAACACACAATTAGGAAACAGAAAAAATGAAAATACAGTACTTTTAAAACTGCAAGTTTGTACTTAACAGAAGACTAAAATACACTACTGCAAGTTTTACTTAACTTCAGCTTCTAATGCAGATGTTTGTAGCCAAGCAAGTCTCTCAGATGTTGAGCATAAAATGATTTCTCAAACTTTGTGGCTAGCACTTAAAGTACAGAGGAATCCCTCTAGGCTATTAAATATCAGATAACAAAGAAGTGATAAGACCACCACCCTCTCTTATAGCAGAGACACACACAGCACACTGTTCAATGAAACACACAATTAGGAAACAGAAAAAATGAAAATACAGTACTTTTAAAACTGCAAGTTTGTACTTAACAGAAGACTAAAATACACTACTGCAAGTTTCACTTAACTTCAGCTTCTAATGCAGATGTTTGTAGCCAAGCAAGTCTCTCAGAAGTTGAGCATAAAATGATTTCTCAAACTTTGTGGCTAGCACTTAAAGTACAGAGGAATCCCTCTAGGCTATTAAATATCAGATAACAAAGAAGTGATAAGACCACCAACCCCCTCTTATAGCAGAGACACACAGCACACTGTTCAATGATACACACAATTAGGAAACAGAAAAAATGAAAATACATGCGTGTCATACAGCAGCAGCCCATTGACAGGCATGGCCTTTTCACATCTATGGTGAAGACAGTTCATTGTGTATTGTTGTGGTTAGTACTGTAGATGTGCAGACATACTGAATCCATCTTGTACCAAGGCCACATGTGTGTCTACTGACAATAATGCCCTCTAATAACTACCTAGGACCCTCTGGATTGCATAAGGGACATCAGCCTGAAGCTGGTGAGTATGAAATTGTTTTGTTGTTGCCCGGCAATACCCCAGACATGTGAAGCACATACATTTTACCATGCACATAACCAAAAGTAAAAGTTATGTTGCTTTATATGATAGCTATATTGCTTGTTGTGCATGTTCACTTGTGCTGTGGTTAATTGTATTGCATCACAGTGGTCACCACTGAGGCTTATTTGACATTAATTAAACATTCCTGTAGCATACCTCACAACTTGTTAGTGCCAAGACATCTGGGCAGAGGCCAGCATATTGTGCTGGACAAATGGCCTAAGGTAGGGTCATGTGTGACACATTACTGGTATACACTGAATATAAGTTGTGTACACACCCCTCTTAAGATGCAAGGTGTTCCTGTTACACACTAATTAGGACCACAATATGACAATCCACACATTTTCCAGCCTTTAATGTGACCCATAACAGGTACAGTTCACTTGTAAAACCAAGCATCTGGACTCATGTATTGCACTTACAAGGCTGGCCATCTGTGAGGGTGGCAGACATCCTATAAGCATGATGTTTCAACCAGGTATGATACCTCATGGTGCCATGTGTGTCAGTACACTCACTGTGGCCTTTTTGGCTATAATATCACATACATGGGTATTAAGGCACACAGACCACCTATGACCATGTATAGGTTTCAAACATACAGATATTCCAGAAACATCTGTACAGAGGACTGTACAATAGTTTAACCTGCTGCATGTGAGGCAGATGCTGTTACCACACTAAAGTAATGGCTGCAGGAGGTGGTCACAAGCCGTGTATGGTATACACATCAAAATGGTATAAACCACACATGATATGATCCTCACAGACACAGAAACAGTTGCCAGCATTAGGATTAGAACTCCTGCCTAGCTAGGCATTCCTAATACAGTTCTAAACAGTTATGAGATGCTACACAGAGCTTGTACATGTCCACCTCTTTCAAAGGTACTTATAAGGTGGATGACATCAACAAGCCTACTAAATTGGAGTGAAGGGAAGTGCAAAGGGTAGTACACAGGTCAAAAATTGTATGAGGCAGACAGTACATTGATTCACACACCCACACACTGGCTAGTATTGGGATTATAATTCTTGCCTATTAAGGATTTCCTACTATACTGCTATGCAGTTATGAGACGTGCCACAGAGTTTAGACATTTCCAACTCTTCCAAAAGTGCTTCTAAGGTGGATGACATCAACAGGTCTACTTAATTGGAGTAAAGAGAAGTGTAAAGGGTAGTGCACATGTCAGAAATGGTACAAACCAAACAGTACATGATTCAATCACACTTGCCAGTATTGGGATAAGAACTGCTGCCTATTTAGGTATGTCTACTATAGTGTTATACAGTTACCACAAGCACTACAGAGCTTAATGAGCTTTCACGTGGCCAAAGCTGCTGATAACTGCAAAGCTGTGGTAAAGTATTACAGGTGGCAGACAGTTTGCCTTCTGTTGCCTTGGCACTTCACCTGGGGTTATTGTATCAGGAAGTGTGGCACATCTGTGAGCTGTCAGTAGTACTCGATCACAGATGTCACCTCAGTACTTACTAGTTATGTCCACCTCCTTCTGGCATGTTTGTAGAGTGGTTATCTGTGCTTTCATCCATTAACCTGGTGCACTTGTCCATTCTGGGGTACTGTTGCAACTGCCTCATGCACACAGACAGCCCTCCTCTCAAAACTCCAAACACTCAGACCTGTGAGGGTTACCAATATATCACCCAATGTGGACATATGCACTCTATTGCAAAGACTGGACTAGCAGGTCAAGAGGATAAGCTCAACACCTGCACCAAACCATGTGGAACATGTAGCTCAACATGACACGCACTTTGACAGCCATGGTATACAGTGAAAAGCCACACACCCACCTTCCCAGAGGCACTCAAAGGACATCTACCTAAACAGCACAGACCAGCAAGGCAGACACCCACTCAGACACCACGACGTGGCACATGCCACAGGACACACATTTAACCTTTACAGTGTGCCCCCAACCTAACCCCCTAAGGCTAATCACCTTGCACAATACAGTGATCATGGGTAACTTAATTCTTAGGCATATACAGCCCACTCACTAAATTGAATATGGAGCAGGTAACAGCCAAATATCTATCACATGCCACCATTTAAAACATGACAAAGCCAGTCATGTCACTCCACAACACCTACGAGTATCACTCCGTATCCATGTGGGTGTGAATGACTTGGGACACACCTCTCTGGACTACATGACAGGAGACATGGTTGAACTCTCTGATTATGCGGTCTTGGCAGGTGTGACAGTAGCCCTGGGCAGTGTACCGCTGTCACCCAGAATGATGCTGCGGTACTATCAACAGATGGTTGACAGCAACATTGGCTTACATGTTATATGTCATTCTCAGTGTATCCAGAACCTACCTGCTTGGGATGACATGATTGATAGAACCCAATGACTTGCCATGGATGTCCTACATCTGTCACCGCTGGGTTTGCCAGGTACTGGCTAAATGTCTTGCCACTCCCATGGTGCCTTATTAGGCAGTGTTCCTAATGTTATTACCACCATAAAAGCTACACATGTATGCAATCTGAGAGTCATGCTGCTCAACAGTGGACATCTAACTTTCAGCATGCAGTCACTCACAGCAGTTATTGGAGTGGGGGATACATGTCTGCTGTAATGGAGAGGAGGTTCACAACAGCAGACAGCAGACCTGCAGTATCAGGCTATGATGCATTCCACAGCTGTCAGCCCCTAAACATGGAACATGGACCACACCACACCTCCACAGGTGGTGTTGCCTCCATATTCATTATGGATAGGAACACCTACAAACTAGTATCCCATTATAATGCATTGGAGATACTTCAGGTACACCTGCCTTGGAGTAATAGTGAAATCCAGACCATAGCCTGCTATGGGTCCACATATATGTCACTAGACTGTCAATGCACATTCCTCAACACCCTGCCCTCTATGATGGTCCAACACAACACTGACATAGTACGAGTCTTCATCTACCCCTCCATCACCTGGGGTATGTAGCCAAGCACCAGTACAGTGGGCCAACACTTCTGGGCTTCATCATTTCCATTGCCCTAGACCAGCTTATACTGACCCCTGGTAGAGAATGCAACAGCCTTGACCTGTGTTGACCACTTAAATATGGGACCGTTGCTCATCCACAGAAGTCAATCCCTGCATGGCTAGATTCACACAGGCTGTAATCAACATGGAACTCAACATGTCACCCCCCCCCCACAAAGATAACCACCTGGCAAAACCTCTCCAAAGCTGACTTTTCAGCCATGAAAAAAGGGGTGGATGTCTTCACTGCACCCATGGCAATGGGAAGTAACTGCATGACTGTGGAATAATACACATAGGCACTGTACAAAAAGGCACATGCATGCATGGTACTAGCCAGAGCCAACATAATCCAGACACTGTCCTCCAAACACTGGGAGACAATGTGAAGGTCCCTTGCCATTACTAAAGTATACATCAGAAGGAGGACACTGTTGCAGGGAAAGGTGGTGTCCCATGACTTTTTAACTCCCTTATTAGCCTCAAACACAACTTTGGATCCCTCATGGAATCCCTGACAGGCATCTATGGCAGCAGAGATGCAGCAGATACTGTCAGTCACATCAGACTTTGATAGTTAAATCAACAACCTCCACAGCATTAAACATAAGTTTGTGAGTTACTGCACAAAGCTAATGCCTATCCTGAGACAACATATATTGGCCACAGTTTTGCCAACACATTAAGTGCCAGCTTTACCCCTCTCTCCCCCCACAAGTGAAGTGCTGAGTGAATGTGTTCTCACATGCTGTATCCCATTTCCACTCTAGGCATCTGTTTGTCACCAGGATGTGGCCCTGCAGGAAGGCCACAGGGTATGGCAGTGTGGTAACACATCCACCATGTCATAGGCAGGGTACAGTATGTGCATGGTAATCCCCAGTCTTTAACACAGTGATTGCATATTTCTCACAGTTTATAGGGCTGAGGGTTGTACATAGGTATATGTTGATGTACACATCTGTTGTAGAATGGAGAATGATACATGTTCTGGTTTGGACACACCTCTGATTGCTAATAACCACAGCCACAGGCGATATTCATCAACCAAACACACTGGAATTACTATTCACACACACACACACACACACACACACACACACACACTTGCCAGTACTGAGATGCATAGGTTCATTGCTTCATAGGTATGTAGTAGGTGGATGGGTCTGAAGGCTCTACAAGGCTAGCCCAAGGGAATACCCTGGCATCAGACCACATGACAATAGTCCCCAGTGTGGCTCAGGCATATAGTCACTAGAGTGGTCCCCAGGGGTGGGTATTGTATTCCCCATCCACACATCCAGATTTCTATTGTGGGTGGCCAGTGATGTACACTGCTTCTCATGTATGTGATTTATATTCCATAACATGGATAGTGTCTGGGTTGTACACATGTCCCACATGCATGCTCTTTGATGTGTGGAAGTGTGCTTCAGGTCTCTGGGCCATGTTGTGTGGACAGATTGGTATCTTCTGATGTAGCATTCCTGATCTCATTTGGTAAGTCCTGGCTATGTAACTGAGGTAGTGATTGCACCAACATTGACAGTATGATGCGGGTATTCATTGGAGTTAGAGGCATCTGTCCATACAGGGCATGTGAATAAGGCATGGTATTCTTTTTGTGGGTTACATTTGTAGACTCTACAGTTGTTGCAGGCATCCAGTGGGGAACATGGCAAAAGCATCACTGTACACATTGATTGGGCTACTGAGGGGATGGAACAGGGTGCCATATCCTTTTACTTGCTGGATAACACACACCCAGTCAGGAGATGTAAAAAATCAAGGTACTTTTCTGATGTCAGTAGCACTGTTGTGGTCAACAGGCATGTAGCCCACTGCAATCACACTGTGGGTACTATCTGTGAGGCAACATGTAGGGGAACTACCGGTACAGTGGTTGTTGCCTAACCAAGTGTGTTTGTGTATGATACGTGGGTGGAGAGTGGTCTCTGAGTATTTGAAGGGTTGCCTTATTGTTCACTAATCCATGCTGTTGTGTAGTCATTGCACATGGCACTAGACATTTAGGGCTGTGGATTGTCTACACCAACCTCTATAGTGTTTGACAACTGTTGGCTTTTTAATGTGGACATTGTGACATATACTAGGTCCTCAACATAACTTAGCAATCCCCCCAATGTATCCTGTTATTAAACAACCACACTGACCCCCCATACAGGATACTGATGACAGACACACACATACACTTGCCAGTACTGAGTTTCAAACCCTTACCTAGCTATATATTGCTACTGCAGTGTAATGCATTTATCACCTGCACCACAGGGCTTATAGGATGGATCTTGTCCCAGGGCACTTCTAAGGTGAGGAACATCACCAGCCCTTATAAATACTGCAATTGGGTGATATAGTGGGTGAGAGATTCCACAAAATATTTTATCCTACATACACATTTGCTAGGTGGGAGGTTCAAACCTCTGTCTAACTATCTTTTTGGACCATTATGTTATGCATTTATCACATACACCACTGACTTTACCTGGTTTAGGGTTGCCAACAAGTACTTTTAAGGAGGATGATATCTGCAGGACTGCTAAAGTCAGGCACTGAGATGTGTACAGGGTGTAAATGGGGCCAAAATCTTTGAGGTACAGACATACATATCTACACACACAGACATTTGCCACAAATGAGATTCATACCCCTACCTATGTAGTTATTGGTACTACATTGTTCTGCATTTATCGTGCATGCTACAGAGCTTACATGTTGGAGATCTGTGCAAAGGTATCTTTAAAGGTGAGTGACATCAGCAGCAGTGCTAAAGGAGGGGTAAGGGAAGTGTTGTAAGTGTGAATGACCACAAAATATGGCCTATATAAGGATACACACACTCTCTCACACAAAAACTCACATTTACACAGTTGGCAGGATCAAACACCTACCTAACTAGTTTGCTGCACTATAGTATTACACAGTTATCACAAGTGCCACAGAGCTTATACGTTGGAGAATTGTCCAAAGGTATCTTTGAAGGTGAGTGACATCAGCAGCAGTGCTGAAGGAGGGATAAAGGAGGTTTAGTGAGTGTGAATGACCTCAACCACATTCATCTAGAAACACAAACACACACACACACACACACACACACACACACACACACACACACACACACACACACACACACACACACACACACACACACACACACACACACACACACACACACACACACACACACACACACACACACACACACACACACACACACACACACAACTTTACATTTGACAGCACTGAGATTACAACTGCTACATGGATATCAATTCATACTGTAGTGTTACACAGTTATCACAAGCACCACTGACACTATAGGGCTGAGGGCTAACCAAAGGTATTTCTACAGTGAATGACATCAGCACATAATGTGATATTGGCCAATGGGATGTATAGTGGGTGGGACAGGCCTACTAATGGGATTCTCTCTGTTGCTGTCTGTCCTCTTCCCCACTTCTCTGTGTGTGTATGTTTGACATATTATATTATGTTGGCCTTAGATATGTGTGTGTATTCCTATTCAATGTGTGTTTGTGAAGTATCAATGGGGTACAATTTGGTGTGTGTGCACAGACAGCTGCAAATAACTGATATCTGTAGTCCACTGTGCTGTGAGACATGGGCTTAATTTCTTTAACTGTAGGAGCATGCTCAGTATGACCTTCTATATTGGTTGTGTGCATTCATTTCAGGGAGGGTTGGACTCCAGTTCACGGTTTTGTGTGCTACAGCTACACCTAGCAAACTGTTTCTGCAGGATATCTGTAGATAGGTTGCTAATATGGAGACACAATGGGCTTAACGTATGGGGGGATACTGTAACTATTGCTACCTGTGCTGCTTGTGTGACATGTTTGGTTGTAGAATAGATATTCTGACATATGTACTGTTTTATACTGTGATGTGTCATGTCATCAGCTACTGACAGTTATCATTCTTTGCTCACAGTTATTTACCGGGAAATACAAGATGAATGAAGCTGAGACCAATATTCTGAGGCATATAGACTACACATTCCTGCACACACCTGCCATTGTGGAGGGGTAGCTACAGACAATAGACTGCTGGTTCTGTGTAAATGGTGTAGCACCTTGTTAGTATGCTGGCTGGGGATCCCCTCCTTGTGCTTTTCTCAACTTCAAGGAATGGCCATATCCTGTTGGGGCCATACCTCTCAGCTGTACAGATACACCCAGGTTATACAGAGGCAGGAGTCATATCTGGTCAGTTTACCTTCATATTGGGGTTTACAAGTGGTTTTGTGGCTATTCATTCATAGATTTGCAGTCAGGAGTAGTATGGGTGGACATTAGAGTTTCAGACTTCACACAGTCCATGACATCCATGCTTCTACACCCCCCCTCCTCCACCTAACATTATCTAAGCAATACCTCAGAGGTATCCCTATAGTTGGGTCTTTATCCCAGTTGAATCTATGGCCTGACCCACAGTCCTTGCAGTAGGACATGAGGAGGCATGCTACTGGCATATGTCAACATGGCCTTGCATTTGTTTTCTGCTTACTGTGTTAGGTTGTTAGTTGGGATCCCTGAGATTCCGTACATTGTCACTATGGGTGAGCCATGGGCCTTTGCCAGAGGACTGTAGGCCATTTGAGAGTGCTGCAGGCCATTTGTTACTGCATTTCTACATGGGATTTGGGGGTGGTGTGCACACCTGCAGACTTTAACATTTAAAAAGACTGTACTGGTATTTTGGTTACTCTTTTGGCTTCCATTTCATATTGTATTGTGGCCCATCATGCAGACAGGAGGCATATCAGTAGAGTATACGTTAGATCTTAATGGCATATATTTCAGTTTCAGACTTCTTACTCTTTAGAACTAGAATGCAGCTGCCAGACCTGTTGTAGTATCTCTGTGTATATCTGGTAGGGGGCTCTTCACCATTGCCATTAGTTGGGAGGCCTTAGCCTGGCCTTTTTTCATGGTCATCTACACCTGTTCTGCTGGGTGAAGCTGGTGGTGGCTGTGTGACCCTCATTGACATCTATGTGCGTGACCTGTTGACATCCACAGTTCTTTGGACCATGACATGTACTATGGTGGTGGTTGTCACCTTGTGTAGTGCTGCCTAGTATGTTGACACCAGAAGTTGTTATGAATTTTCTGCTGTCCCATATAGCTGTCTGCTGCTATCCCATTCAGCCACCCAATTCCATAGCGTTTTTGCATCCATATCATACATACAAGTATGAGAACATACTACTCCAGTCAGTAATTGATAGGAAGGGTGACTTACCTTGGTGCTGGGCCAGTATTGAGGACATTTCTGGAGGGATGACTATGTTGGATGCACATAGTACACTCCCTGTACATAGTAAAGCTCAGGTAGTGTCATGTGTGGCATACCTTTTACTGTGTGTGTGCGTCAGAGAGAGGTATCAGTCCCTGGTACCCTACAGTGTCAGTGTGTATATTATGCGTTGCCTCTTTCTAGTGCATGGGCATACTGTGCATGCCTTCTTCTGCCTACAGGGGCAGGCTCAGGATGTTCCTCCTCCGAGTCCCTCTGTGTCTGTGCCGACCTTGGCAATTGTGAGGGGGCTCTGTGGCCCTGCCCCATGCTGTTCCTGCTGCAGCTGTTTCCGCAGGATCATATTGTGTAGCATGGCACATACTATGAATGTTTGTGTACATGTAGTTGGAGAGTACTGCAAGGCTCCACCAGATATGTCAAGGCAGTGGAACCGTGACTTGAGCATCCCAAACACATGCTCTACAATGATCTTGGTTTGTATGTGTGCCTCATTATGGTGTTCTTGTTCAGGTTGTGTGCGCGTTTCTGGTGGGTGTCATCAGCCATGGCTCCAATGCATAGCCAGCATTCTCCACTAGATGGCCATATGGGATGTCCCCCCTGGCAGATGCCTGATACAGCTGAGAACAATGCCAGATGTAGGAGCTGTGCTAGCTTCCAAGACTGCCAATGCAAACATTCATGATAATGCCTTGGGCATCGCACACAACCTGGCAGTTGATGTAGAGGAAGCCCTTGTGGTTTATGTAGACCTTGTCCCACTCACCGGGTGGTGCTTTTATGTGGATGTGCATGCAGACTAATAGTGGCAACTACCTCAGGGAATTCTGCTATATGGTGGAATAGACGCATACGTGTGGTCATCACCTCACGGGCGGTGGGGAAATATATGTGCTCATTGGCATGTTGTGTCATGGCATCCAGGAACTGGTGGAGTACCCTGGATGCTGATGCCTGTGAGACCACTATGATATCCCCAGTTGGTCTTTGGATGGTACCTGTGGCTAGTATTCTTAAGCCTGGACATACCTTGGTATCCACTGGGATGGGTCCCCCTCTATTAGTTCTGTGTGTGAGGCGTGGCCAGCACAGCTCAACAATTTGCTGTAGATTGTCCCTGTCCACCTATAGCACTCTACTATCTCCAGCTCATGTAGGCCCTGGTAGGTTACCCTGGTTCTGTACACTCTTTTCCTCCTACTCGCTGTGGTTCGGTTGTCAGGATTCTCCTCCTGACCACCCTTAGTCTCTAGCACATATTGATGGAGTAAAGCAGCAGCAGCCGCTTCTAACATCTCTAGTTAGCTTTGCCAGTTAAAAATCCCCCATCTGTGTACACTAGTGGTGTAGAGTTGTAGGAATAACAAGTCTGTAGGGTGTTTGCATAGTTTATATTAGGTACTGGGCTGCTGCATGTGTAATTGGGTGATTCTGATACATTCAACCTGCCAGCTATGCTAGTTCTCCTTGATTGCTTTCCTACTGCTGTTTCCCCTTCCCAATTACTCCCTATTTAAGCCACGACAAGTGCTGCACATACCCAGTGCTCATATGTAAACAGTGCTGCTATTTCCTCTTTTTTTTTTTTTTTTTTGGTTTATATCCTGGTGTGTGACACACACACCATTTATGCTATATGCACAGTGCTCAGGCACATCTGACACCCCCCCTTCCTTAGCTGTGTTTAGTTAAGGACAGACACAAGCCACAGAGCTTCAATGAGCTTACAGCAAGCATGGCACACCCCCTTATGAAGTCATCTTGCTCTTAGACTTGCACTGTTGGATTGCTGCACCTACATGGTTAGGTACAAGCTGACACTTTGAAGAAACCTGTGATTCAGTATAACTCCCCTCATTTGCATACCCCAGTGTGTAGGTTGTTGGTTACTGACTTTAAATGGACTCTTTCCCCATGACAACCAGTGCTGCCTGGTATTGTTGACATTCTGCATGCCATTGACTATAATGGCAAAATGCAGATTTAACTTAAAATTGACTTTTCTCATTTTTTTTTATTTTCGGCACAATCCTGTTAAAGCGCTGCTGCCCTAAACTTAAACGGCTGAGACTGGCCAAAAAAAAAAGTTTAAGTTAAAAAAAATAACTGTTTTCAATGCCAATTGCCTTATATTTGGCTATTGGCATGTGTTTTAAACATAATACATGCTTTTACACGAGCTATCTTGCCTCCATTTTGTCAGATGCAGAAATGTACTCGGTTATTTTCTGAATACATTTCTGCACTGACACTGTTCTAGCATAAAGACCTGGCAGCTTGCTGGATCATACAATCACCACATTTGCATGGTTTTCACCAGCAAATGAGGTGATTTGCATATTTGCCAGTTTTCCGTGCTAGAAGAGTGTAGGGCCGCTCATGCATGTGAAAACGGCACTTTCCTTTATCGCTCGGTGGCCATTTTCCATGCAGCAGGTCCTACACTGTTCCTGCACAGAAAATCGGCCTTCATGAATCCAGGGGACTATCTCAGACTTAAAGTACCAAATGTCAAGCAGTATCATAACATAACAGGCAATCTTAATAGCTCAACAGCTATCATACTTGCCTCTCATACAAAAGGCTATGGGTTCTATTGCTACACCAGGTTGTTGGATTAATTTTTGGGGTATGAGTTGTTATAATAGTTAAGGTTCCAAACAAATAGAACCAGTAAAACCAAACAAGACGAACCAATTCGACTGCAGAACACTGGTTTATTAGTCCTAGTTAAAAATATGAAGCCAGCCCAGAAAACCACAGTGAAAAACTTCTCAAAAGCGAACTTCTCACTTCTCAAAACCGAAGTGGAATCCTTCAAGGCCCCAGAGCCAGTGGAAACTATGGCCCAAACTGCAGAATCCTATATAAATGCATTCTACGGACATCTCCAGGAATGCATGGATCATGCTATCCCAAACAAAACCAAGACCCAATCATCCAAAGGCAGGCGTCCAGTCTGGTGGACCCCTGACATAAATAAACTGTACAACAGAAGGAGGAAGCTACTACATGATAGAGCAAAATCCCTAATAGGGAAGGCATCTCTGATCAGTACTAGCAAAAAATTATGATCCCTCATCAAATCCTCCAAGGCCAGCTTCGAGAGAAAAATTGCACAGGACACCAAAGACAATCATAAGGCTTTTTTCAGTTATGTTAGAAACCTGGGATGCAACTCCCAGACTTGTTCTGAGTTGATTCTAAATGACAAAAAATACACTGAATCCACAGACATCGCCAATATCCTGGCAGACAGGTTCAGTGCAAACTTCTCCACCCCATCCCCCCCAAAAGAGCAAGTATCTATCCCGGCAGAGGGCTGCCTCCCAAACATCTCAGATGCTCAGGTGAAGGCTGCCCTCTCCAAAGCAAAAAACACTTCTTCCATGGGACCAGATGGCGTCCCAGGTTGTGTCCTACATGAACTCCAAGAGGAACTAATCCCTCAAATAAAACAGCTATACAATCTCAGCCTCACTACAGGATATGTGCCCACAGAATGGCGTACAGCAACAGTGGTCCCACTCCACAAAGGTGGAGCCTCTACGGACCCTGGAAACTATCGCCCCATAAGCCTGACTAGCTTAGTCTGCAAGGCTATGGAGAGGATCATCATGGAGCTCATAAACAAAGACATTGGGGACCTACAGACACTAGATCCTACCCAGTTCGGCTTTGTCAAGGGCAGATCCTGCCTTTTGAACCTGGTTGACTTCTTTGAAACAGTCACCAAAGCCATAGATGAAGGGAAGGTAGTCCACACAGCCTATCTGGACCTTGCAAAGGCATTTGACACAATACCCCACTGGCATCATAGATAAGCTATCCAGCTTAAATATAAACCCCTATGTCACAAGATGGGTCGCAAACTGGCACAAAGACAGAACCCACAGAGTGAGAGTTGCTGAAGCCATGTCAGACTCAAAACCGGTCACAAGTGGCATCCCACAGGGTTCTGTCCTGGGACCACTCTTGTTCGGTATATACTTTTCCGAGGTACAGGCAAACGTGGGAGGACTATGGCTCACCAAGTTCGCAGACGACTGCAAACTGGGCGCCATAATCAACTCTCCAGCTGACACAAACATCCTTCAAAAAGGTCTCACAGAGACAGATAACTGGTGCCAGCACCATGGTTTAAAGCTAAATGCCAAAAAATGTATAGTCATACCCTTTGGCAAAAAACAATGTGCCCACAAATTACCACATAGGCGGAAACCCGTTAAGCACAGAGAAAGTTATTAGGGACCAGGGGACCCAAGTTGATAGCAATCTCTCCTTTGAAAACCACATTGTCAAAGTGGTTAGAAAGACCTTCTACATAGCCCACCTCATCACGAAGGGTTTCACATCTAGATCAAGAGAGGTAATCGTGCCCCTTTATTCATCCCTCATCAGGCCCATCATAGAATACAATGCCCCTTTTGGGATGTACCTTACCTGACACCTGCAGCAATTAGAAAGACCCCAAAAGTATCTCACCAAGAGGATCAAGGGTCTTAAACAGATGCCATATGCTGCTCGGTTAAAAAAACTCCAGCTCTACTCAGTTGCATACCGCCTACTTCGAGGCGATCTATGCCTGACATACAAAGCTATGTCAAATCCAGAATTAATGGACATGCTCCACCTCAGTAAATCTAAATCCCTTAGAGCCACACGCTCGAGGGACTTGAACCTCAGCACAGAAATAAATAGAACTTGCTGGAGGGACAGGTTCATAACCCAGAGGCTCCCTTCGCTCTGGAATAGAATTCCAATTCATGTGAGGCAGAGCACCTCACTGAATCTCTTCAAGAAGAATCTTGATAAGTGGATGGGGGATCATAGGTTTGTCCCAGGGATTACTCCCGTGTCACTATTAGACAGAGGCACAGTAAACTAAACCTTAAAAAGGGCACAGTATACTCAAATCAAGGGGTGGCGTAAGCCATACAGAATCGGGCTAGGCTTATAATTGCCCCAGGGCAGATAGCCTAGTATGAACCAATGAACCTATGAACCTATAACAGTAACAAGTACTAAGCGCTTTCACCCATACAATATGCTGGGCATCATCAGAGTACAAACACTATCACAATAAATTCCATTTAAATAGAAGCAGCAATTAATAAATTAAATAATTAAATGATGACTAATAAAAAACAATTATAGTTAATTTAATTTAACAATCATTTGTACATACCTCATTGTAATCCCTAAAAACTACCTTAAAAAGACTGCCTATATCAATGATTATAATGCCAAGACTTGTAAAACAAATTTTAACAAAAAATACTCATTCATATAAAATGCAATAGACAATATCTTAAAAAATTATATGTATGACAATTACATATAATAAAAAACTCTAGAAATGTAAAAAATAGTTAAAAACAATAAAATAAAACTTAAAACTTAAAATAAATACATCCATTAATTGTCTAAAATAGGTCATTAGATATTTGTGATTAAATAAATTGTGATTTATGTCTAAGTATACTGGCTATAGAAATATAGTCATTGATACCTGGATGAATACTTGCATTAAGTCTTAGTTGCCATAGACATTCTTTAACTTCTAATAATGTCTTGTCATCACCTCCTTTATTGTTGTTATAAGGTATTCTATCTATCACGAAGAATAAAAACCTTTTGAAATTATCACACCTTACACTATGTGTGTAAAGGGCACTAGTGTCTTTTTTCTTTTTTATGTCTCTAACCTGTTCTTCTATTCGATCTTTAAGTTTTCTAATGGTTTTTCCCACATAGTAGGCTGAACATGATGAACAAGTAGCAAGGTAAACTACCATTTTTATATATATTTCTTCTTCTTCTTCTACTTCTTCTTTCGGCTGCTGCCATTAGGGGGTCGCCACAGCAGATCAACTGTTTCCATTTCTTCCTGTCCTCTGCATCTTGCTCTGTCACACCAACCACCTGCATGTCCTCTCTCACCACATCCATAAACCTTATCTTAGGCCTTCCTGTTTTCCTGTTACCTGGCAGCTTCATCATTAGCATCTTTTTCCCAATATACTCTGCACCCCTCCTCAGCACATGTCCAAACCAACGCAATCTTGCCTCTATGGCTTTGTCTCCAAACCTTCCAACCTGGGCTGACCCTCTCATATACTTGTATACATATATATATATATATATATATATATATATATATATATATATATATATATATATATATATATCAATCAATCATTATTTAGTGACTTCAGTCCTCTGTGATTTTCCAGAAAACCACAACTTTTATGAGAAACAGACCAAAACTATGAAACTAAATCTGGACAGTTGAGAGGTATGTTAAACACACACACACATATACACCTACCTTCATCTCTGCTCTCACATGGCAACATACACACACACACACACACACACACACACACACACACACACACACACACACACACGCACACACGCACACACCTACCTACCGTCTCTCTGCTCTTGCACAGCAATACACGCCTTCCCTTTCATACATCAACAAATGCCTAGTTTAAATTCCACACACACACCTACTCTCTCACACATAGCAACACACACACCTACTCTTTCACACAACAACATAACCATCTACTCTCTCACACAGCATTACACACATGCACACTAGGGTTGCCACCTTTTCAAAAGCCCAAAGTGGGACATTTGTGGTACAAATATCAGATTTTGCAGGCCAAAACACAACCACGGCCACACACACACACCTACTCACTGACACAGAAACACACACATGTTATCTCTCATATAAACAGAAAGGATAGTTTAAATTGCATACACATACATTTATTTACCGGGAAAGTCCAACTTGGAACAAAGCCAGTTTTCAGCAGAGGCCTGGGGAGAAACACTCCAGATGCATGTCTTTGAAATGTGGGAGGAAACTGAAGCACCTGGAGATAACCCACAGAAACACAGGCAGGACATACAGACTCTGCACAGAAGACACTCCAGCCAAGAATCAAACTGGAGAACCTCTTGCTGTGAGGGGACAACACTACCGCTGCACCACCGCACCATCCAACATGCACACGCACTTTCTCTGTCATACAGAACTGAATGGAATGGGACTCACCATAACATTCCATCTGTGTTGTCCATCTTCATTTATGCTTGACTGATAGGTTCAGTTCCAAATATTGGAACTGACTCAGCCTTTACTACAGCTTGCGATGACCAAAAACTCTCAAGCTTAGGTGTTACTCACAATGCCTCTCTCCTAGTTACCTCGGATCAAGTTTGCAGAAAAAACAGAATGACAAAAAATAATGCCTTTACAGAGGCTATATTCAGAACCTTTTATAAATAATTAGTAATAAGGCAGACATATTGCCCGTTCCACCTAAAAATATAAATAAATAAATTGCTAGGGCAGGGGAAGGTGGGAAGGGAATCAAGGATAAATGAAGATGGACAACACAGATGGAACAAATTGGTGAGTGCATAACTTCTTTAGCATTTAACCTTGACTGATGGGACAGAGTGCCCAGCTACCTTTGATCTTGGGAGGATTCGTGGAAGTATATTACTGAACACCATTGAACCAAATGAGTCTCTTCCTCTGTCTAATATGCAATAGGTGATAAAAGTGGGTGGATCAGTCCAGATTGTTGCTGCACATATATTATCCATCGAAGCTGAAACTTGAAACTGCTGAAGTAGCCAAATCTTTTGCAAAAAGATCTTTTAAATAATCATGCCAGTCAGTTTGTTTGGTGTTAGACAAGTGGAATACAACATTTGAGACATCTGGATAATGTAACCCTGATAATATGTCTACCAAGTTTTGTACTTGAAAAGGTGACAAAATGTTAATCAGTTTTCCTTATCTATTTTTGTTCCATATAAATGGAAATGTAACTGTCTATGAAGATCTAAAAAATGTAGGAAATATACGCTTTAGTTGACAACTGGGAAAAGAAACTGTCAAGTTGATAGTTAGATTAATATCGGTATCTGGCATCACCTTAGGTAGAAAGGAAGGGTTTGTCCTTAAGGAGACTCTGTCTTTATGGAAGAGGAGGTAAGGATATGTGCATGATAAGAGAAGTATTTTTGAAATTCTTCTGGCAGATGGTATAACCACTAAAAAATAATGTTTTTGAAGGGTTAAAAATGTCAACACATAGTCAGTAGATGGTTGGAAGGTTGCTCATACAAACTCCTGTAGGACCAAATTGAGATCCCAAGACAGGTTAGTATCCTTATAAGGATGTTTTCATAATAGTATTCCTTTAGAAAGGTCTTGCAAAGTCTGTGAGAAACAAGAATATTCCCCAAACCGTTATGAAGGTTGGAAATGGCTCCTAGCTGGACTTTAATAGCTGAAGGAAAAAAACTCCTGTACAGAAACGGAAAGCTAAAAAAAATCTAGAGTTTTGTCCATAGGAGCTGTAAAGGAATCAATAGCCCTTCTTTGAGCTCAAAAGGTGAATCTCTTCCATTTTCTAGGGTAATGTTTACGTATGGAAGGCTTTGGGATGCTAAAAGAATATGACATAGTGGGGAAGAAAAGACTGTCTGCCTGGTAATTACTGAAACTAGAGGAACCAAGTTGTCAAGTCAAGGATTAAAATGTTCGAGTGAGTCAAACCATGCAGATGGGACAGAAGGTCTGGAGAAGGGTCCAGAGTCTATGTTTTTCACATCAGATAAGGCCAATGAAAGGGGAACCATAAATGTATAGGTCAAAAGGAAGCAATGAGGATTACTCTGTTCTTCAACCAGATTGTTTTCTGTAAGAACTTTTGAATTAATGTTCTTTTGATGCCAATAAGGAGCAAAACAGATTCCTTTGTACTTCAACTGCATTGTTTTCTGCAAGATGGTTAAGGGAATTGAAGGAAAGGTATCTGAAAGTCCTGGGGGGGCAAGTGTGTAGAAGGGCATCCCTCAGTTGTTCCCGGGGAGGGCAGGGTAAAGTAGTTGCTGCACGTTTGTTCAGAGACAAGGTAAAGAAGAGCTTTTTTAAATTGTTTTAGGTTGGAACCTTCTGGTACTTAAGCCATACCTTTCAGAGGGTTTCTACTTATTCAAACTGAGCTGAACAGAGGAAGAGCACTGATCACAACTCTAATCTGTGATATATAACAATAAGTATTCTGTTTTCTTGCTTATTTTTGCTAGTTGTGCTTATTCTTACCATTTATTGCACTTTTATTGTCTACTGCCTACGTTTTGCAGTATTTATTGCTATGAACTAATCTGCACTGTTGTACTGCAATCATCTGCCTTACTGGGCCTATTAAATCACTTTTGTTACTGTGTCACTGTTTGTAAAGCACTTTTCGTTGAATTTCACTATGTGAAAGGTATTAACTGGAAGTTTTCTCCATTTTTTAAGCATCTTTTCTTGTTCTGATTTTCCTGCCAAGGAGTGTATCATATAACTGATTTGTTTGCAGTTAAAAGCATTCTCTAGAGTCTCCTTGCTCATTTTTTTGTTTAAAACTTTCATTTAGTGTCCCACAGCTATTTGTCTGCAGTGATAACATTTCTGTAGTGTTTTCTGCCTAAAATAGTGTAGCTAGTAGCTGTAGCATAGATTGCCACCCTCCCACCCTATTGATGTTGTGTTCGGTTAACCTACATAATGTTGAATTCTAAATGGTTGAAACTGAATTGGTTGAACACACTATATTCAATGATCAAAATGTTGAATTAAAATTAGTCTAAACACACAATGTTGAAATGATCAAATTTGCCCATTTCTGCACTGTAGTGCAATCTCAGAGTTGATATATTTAAGTGTGCGTGTGTGGAGGGGGGGGAAGGGGGCATAGCCCCCCCCCTGCAAAATAGTAGAGTTGATCTCATCACTTTTTCAATGAAAGGATTGTAGGCATTTTGATAATTCAATATTTTGGGTTGAGATGTTATTTTTCAACAGTATGACATTCAACATTATGTCGGTAAACCATTTTGTTCATATACTTGGTGTTTTTTATACTTGGTGTTTTTGCAGTTGCCCGCCCCTACTGTAAATTTGGTCTGGGACACTCCTCCCAGTCCAGCCACATTAGCTCTTTCTACCTAATACAGAGAGAACATTTGGGACGGTCAACCCTCTTAGTTTCTTAACCTTGAATTTTCTTCTGTTCTTCCTTTCTCCCTTTCTACTTTAGTAAAAAAAAAACACTTTATTCAGCTGTTTTTAAGTATTTGTGTTTCCTCCTCCTACTCTATTACCTCATATTGCTTTTTCTGCTACTTGTTTTCTAAAGTGTTCAATTGCTTCTTTTCTGCTGCATTTATTACTATTTATTTCTAGTCTGTTTAAATTATGTTATTCTAAGCCTCTTAGTTTTGGTTTAAGCACTTGGGCTCATACCTCTCAACTGTACAGATTTTTGCAGAATGTCTGTTGTTTTGCCTCATATTTTTGGTCCGTTTTTCATAAAATTGTAGTTTTGTTGCAAATTAGTGGCCAATCATTAAAGATTTAAGATAGAAAATAATGACAGTCATTTGAATTTCAGACTTGAAATCCTTCACAAAATTCATGTAAATGCAAAAACTGTTATTCTATCAACTTTCCAAGTTTGTAAGACCAATATTTAAAAATTGCCCCTATTTTTCGGCCTTTGTACCACTTTTATTTATGGCTTTGTCCAGATTTATTGCTCTAAGAGGTTGAGAGGAATGCTTGGGCTTTAGGCCTACCCCTTAGCTCTCACTTGCCTTTCTACATCAGATTCTGACAAATATGGATGGACAATTTCCTACGGTTTCTCCTGCCAGCCTGGTCAATATGCACACTCTGAGACAGTGTAGTTACTGCCTCATGTACATGGACAACCATGTACTACTACCACCTAGGGACACAATTTGTGAGAGATGCAATTACATTAAGAACCTAGAGTGTGTGCTCTCTCCCTCACAAGCCAGTATATCAGGAACTGAGAAGGTTATCAACACAATCACTACACCTCAGACACCAATCACAACTACACAATACACACCCACATATGTGGAATTCTCAACCAAAACAAACCCAAATAAAGGAGACCTCAGAGGCAAAAACATACTCAAATGCCACAAACCTCCACACCACATATCATGCATAGTCAACACACCTGTGTCTCGCACCACTAAGACCTAACCATAAACCCAACATATTAGTCATAGGAGACTCCATTGTGAGACTCACAGATGTGTCTCTCACCAGGCTGGATAAGGAGCAAGTCACGATTAGTTGTTTGTCAAGTGCCAAAATCCACCATATCACACACACACTCAGGTCTCTCAACAACAGGAATTGTTATGAATCTGTCATAGTCCATATTGGTGTGAATGACTTGAGATGTACCTCCCTGGACTATATGATGGGAGACATGATTGAGCTCTCTGAATATGTGTCCCAGGCAGGTATGCCCCTAGCCTTAAACAACATTCTACTGTCACCCAGATCGATGCCTCAGTACAAACAGAAAATGACTGACTTTAACAATTGGCTTAGTTTCTGGTGTCACTCCAGGGGGATCCAGTACCTGACAGCCTGGGAAGATATGATCAACAAACCACGATGTTTTGCTAGAGATGGCCTGCAGCTATCTCACTTGGGCTTCTGGCTTCTGGCAAAGAACCTTGCCTCCCCCATAGTGCCTTTTTTTAGGAAAAGTCATGAGGTTGATACTACCGACATAAAAATTTCAACAAAATTCAAATTAAAGATCATGCTGCTGAACGCTAGGAGTCTAAACATGAAAATGTACTCATTGCAAGCATTCTTAACCCTGGACATTTGTGCAGTCACAGAGACCTGGTTCAAAGCTGCAGACAGTACCCCAGCCTTACCTGATTAATCATCCTATCATACATTCAGACCTCAAACTGTGGGCAGCAAAGCCAAAGGAGGAGGAGTTTAAATATATATTAAAGACAACGAATATGTAGTCAGGACGAAACCAATAAGTGTACCACTTCCTTAGAATAAATAAATAAATTTATTGTGGACACGAAATAAAACTAAAAAACTGATACAACTGGTAAAACTAGTACAAGCTTTAAAATGGTTAAGGGCTTTCACTCACTGTGTGAGCTTCTTCAGAACACTGTTATCCATGGTTAATACCATTAAATATTCAAACCTGGCGCCAAAAAAATCAACTATGACGTTTACTTAAAGGAACAATTCCTGTCAAGTAGTATTCCATAGTAAAATTCCAGTATGGATCGTTAAGCCTATTCTTTTCTCTTTAAAACCATCCTTTTAAATAACAATTGTGTGTAAATATAAAAAGTTATATTTTTACATAAAAAGAATATTTTTACATAAAAAGATTGTGCTTAAAAGTAGTTGTATTATGGTGTTAGTAAATATAACACTGACACTGGTCTGCTACACTTGTTACTGAACTAAAATGAAACACTAGTGTTAAATAGTACTATACAAGAATATTATAAAAAAAATACTGCCAATTAAATTATGCAACATTCAATTGAATATAAAATGTGATATATAAGATGTTTTAAACATACAGAATAATATATCTCAGTCCTTCATGGAATTAAGTAAGTTGTATAAGATACAATGTTTAGGTATGAATTCATGGTTAAACACATATGTTAAATATCATGTGCCTATCATATCTATCTGATTTCCATCTCCAAAATAGGTTTACAAGAAATAACGTCATTCAAACCCGGTGGGTTTGTTACATCTAAGTACAATTGCCACCATAATTCCTTAAAATTCAACAATTTCTTGGAATCCCCTCCTTTTGGGTTGCTGTATATGACATCTAGTATAGCAAATTTAAATTCGTGGTTAATCCTCATTTTTTCTACGTGTCTGGAACGTGCGTTGGTGGAATCTTTTTTGGTAATACTGTAAGTGTGGTCATATATACGTCTTCGAAAGTTTCTCTCAGTTTTACCAACATAATAACTTGTGCATGCCATACACTTTGCAATATATATTACCATCTTGGTATTACAATTCCCCTTTTTTAGTTTAACCACTTGTTTATAATCATTATAAATGCAAATTTTATTCCCCTCTAGGATGGATTTACATTGATTACATGCTCCACACTTTTTAGTACCCTCCAAGATGACCTTCCTATCTCTGTTATTCATATTTTTCATATTGTTCATACCATCTCTGGGGTTTTGGTGTAAAATTTTCTTAATATTGTCCCCCATTTTATACACTATACCAGGTCTACTACCTATAATGTCTTTTACATTGGCATCAGAATACAACAAGTACCAAAATTTCAAGGCTCCACAACTGCAGTACCAAACACAGCTCAATAAGAGACACCAAGTTGTTTTAGCGCTTTCATTCACTTTTAATGACCAGTGAACTTCTTCAGAAACAACTTTACCAGCACACAGGATAACGGAAGTGGAGCAGAGTCGACTGACGCTCCGTTCGTGGGTCCGAGTAGTGTGGTGGATTACATTGCTAAAACGATGGAGAATCCTTTTTCTAATATTCGAGAAGCTGAAATGGTTGATTCAGTAAGTACTGCTGTTAGTTCTGATCATCAGAATCATAGAATGTGTAAATCTAACATTTACGAACTGGAAAAATTGACTTTCAAGTTCGTTACTATTGATTTAGAGATATGTTATCTCTCTGAGTGTGTACAGCGTAAATGTGTTCCACACCAAATTTCAATTCAGTGTCTGCGGAGGATACTTTTTTTAAAGAGTTAACGGAACTATTCAATGACTTTGGTGTACGGCTTATGGTCTCTTTAATTAATCATTACACCAAACAGTTGAACACTTTAAAGATTGAAATGACTGATTTGGACAAAAAAATAAAGAATTTCTCGTGCTTTTCTGCTCTATCAAATCTGTATGCCAGTATTACTTCAAGAGCAGATAGGCAACGAGCAACGATAATTTTGAGAAAACAAAAGAAGCTGAAAAGAGACATTACAATAACACAGCTTATATTCTTGTTAAAGATAATGACAGAGACAATGTTAGAAACAATGTTAGAAACAATAATCGACCTATGGACTATAACAAAAGTGTTTCTCATGATAACAATGTACAGTGTGTTGTTACTAATTCTAAACATTCTAGTGAAGCTAGTGGTTCTACACTAGTTAATGAAGAGACTGTTGATATTGATAGTAATGCTGATAATGTTTTGCATACTGACAACAATGAAGTTTTTTCTGATACTAGTACTACCAATAACAACAGAAATGTTGAAAATACTGGCAATGGGGGCCCTTTTTTAGTAGACAAACAAGGCAACAAAAGAGGGCCTACTTGGACCAAGGTGGTTCAAAACAAGCCGAAAGGGAGATTGAGGAACAAGAAAAGATGGTAGATGTTAGCAACACAAATCAGTTTGAAATAGAGATACACAATATATCTGGTACAGAGATCTCTATAGACACTACTAATCTATTGAAAAAAGGTTTATCTTTCATCCCTTCGAATAATTTCAACAAAGTTAAAACTATTATTGATTTTAGATTAACACTGAGAAAGTTAAATCTGAAATATATCATGCAGGACATTATTAGTTGTTCTACACAAATAGGTCCTAAAAAGGCCAGTACCTACAATCCACCACTAGTTGGTACACTTCAGGTTTTTCAGAATGCAGGTGAAGATGCCATTAGGAAAATTCCTTTAATGAATAATTCTAACAATCTGACACTCTCAGAGAGAAATGCACTAAAGGAATTGAAGGAAAATAAGGATTTAAGAGTAATGAAGGCAGATAAGGGGTAAAATAGTGATTATGAAGAATTCTCATTACATCAAGAATATGGAAGAATTGTTAAAGGATACTAACACCTATTTAAAGGTTGACACCAAAGAGGTTCAAAATAGTTTTTTGAGGTTGGATACTATCTTATTTGACATGTTCAGTCAGGAAGAGATTGATTATAATACTTATACTTATTTACTAGTTGAATTCCCCAGAATGGGGAATATGTTGGTATACCCAAACTACAGAAAAATCTCAATGATCCCCCTTCAGGCCTATTATTAAATACAAGACAGAAAATATTTCTATTTGGCTTGATTTTATTCTTAATCCGTTGTCCAAAAAGTAAATATTATCTAAAGGATTCCTGGCACCTGTTGGAACTACTAAAATTTTCAAACCTTTGTACCTGAACTAGTTATGGCATCATTGGATGTTCAGTCTCTATACACCTGTATAGATCATGATTTGGGCACTGATTATTTGAGACAATATCTAGTTTCTCACACAAATTTTACTAGTACTAAAGTTAACACTGTATGTCGCTTATGGAATTTGTTTTAGAGAATAATTTCTTTAGGTTTAACGAGTGTTTATATAAACAAATTTTGTTCATGGCCCAATGGGAAAACATCTATTTGGAAAATTGTTCTTTTAATAACAAAATATTATTTTACACTCGTTACATTGATGATTTGTTTTTTATTTGGAATGGAACGTTGAATGAATTCCAAAGTTTTGTTGAATACCTAAACAATACTACTCATTGCTTAAAATTTTCCATTGGTGGTTTTGGGAAGAAAATTAATTTTCTAGATTTACAAATTAGTTATGACAACACATTAAGTAAGTTTAATAGCACTATATATAGGAAACCCACTTTTGCCAACCAATATTTACATAGGAAAAGCATACACGGCTGTCATATGAAGAAGGGAGTAATAAAGGGGCAATATATTCGCCTGAGTAGATTAACTTCTGATGAAGAAGCTTTCCTTATGGAAATGATTAATTTAAGGTGTTTTTTTCTAAACAGAGGGTATGACACATTATGGCTTCAGAACATTGAACAAGAAGTTCTGGCACTGAGGCAACAAAGCCCATTCTCATTTGTGGTCTGCAACCCCTTCCTTTGATAGCAACAACAAAGAATTTGTTGGCCTTTATATATACCATATGTAATGAAATGTGGGTAATAAAAGAAATCATAGAAAACAACTGGAAAATTATATTAGGTAATCAAGATCTTACCAAAATTATAGGTAACAAACCATTTTTTACCTATAAAAGGGTAGTAAATTTGAAAACAATATTAGAAAGGAAAGAATACACTGGTAACAAGAAGAATACAGATGTGATTAGGACCAAAGGTACATATTCTTGTTTTAGTTGTAAACAGTGTAGACATGTTACAAATTCATCTTTTATATACTTTCATCATTTACGTGTTACTCATTGGTCTAAGGAATATTATACTTGTCACAGTTCCATGATTGTTTACATAGCTCAGTGTCAAACATGTCCTTGTTATTATATAGGTATGACCACCAGAACTTTAAAAATCAGAATTAGTGAACATGTATTGGCTATCAAAAAGAAGGATTCCAATAATGCACTAGCCAAGCATTCGATGTGCTGCAGTGATTTTAAAAAGTTTAATTTTGCAGTATTAGATAGTGTAGATTGTCACATTTTTGGTGGAAATCTCAAATTAATGCTGGAATGTAAAGAATCTTTCTGGCAAATTTATCTGGGAGCAGATAAATTTCCTGGTCTCAACGAGACCATTAATATGAAATGTTTTTTAGAAATGTTTTCTTAGTCATATTTTTAAGGAGAATGTCTTTTTGATATACTAGCATTGAAGTTTTTATTATGTCTCAGTGTGTCTTTAAATTTGTATATTCAAGTTTATCAATTAATTAATCATGTTAATTTGAACTGTATTTAATGAATGAGATGAATGGTAAAGTTGTTTCTGAAGAAGTTCACTGGTCATTAAAAGTGAATGAAAGTGCTAAAACAACTTGGTGTCTCTTATTGAGCTGTGTTTGGTACTGCAGTTGTGGAGCTTTGAATTATTTGGTTTCTGTTCTGCTTCTTTGTCGATTCAAGTACCAAAATTTGTTCACAATATCTATTATTTTATCAGAAATGGGACTATAACATAAAATTAATGCCCGTTGGAACCTGGTAGACTCATTTAAGTTGTTAGAATTTGAACTTCTATTATTATTAATTAATCCAGAGCCAAACAAAGGTTTATATTTCTTACCCCACTCTTTGATCACATATTTCCCTACATCATCCATCATTTTAATAGGGTATCCCCTGTCCTTAAATAACCCAGTTATATAATCAATTTCATCCTTCATTGTCCTATAATCGGATGTCATCCGTGAGGCATGAATACATTGTCCCTTGAATATGTTCTGCTTTAATCTGATAGGATGACAACTGTCATAGGCTAAATAGTCGTTGGAGAATGCATTTTTTCTGTAAATTTTAGATTTTAGCTCACCGTTATCTTTGTATATGTAGGTGTCGAGGTATGCTATACCTTCAAAGCTCTTGGAGTAAGTAAACTTTAAATAGTCACTACTGCTGTTCAAAAATTCAATAAATTTGTTCAGTTCCTCTTTAGTACCACCCCATATTAAATGTATGTCATCCAAAAATCTTGAATAATGGAGAATATTCTTATACCATAGACTGGGAAAAAGAATAGTTTCTTCCCATTCAAACATTACAATGTTGGCAAATATGGGGGCACATGCAGCCCCCATTGCAACACCTTTGGCCTGTCTAAAATATTCTCCTTCAAAATAAATGAAATTGTTATCCAAAACCATTGACATACATTCAGTAATGAGGCAAATCTCATCCCATTCTAATTCCGAATGTTTAAAAATACTATTAGCAAATGCATCCAATCCTCCTTGTTTGGGGATGCAAGAGAACAAATCAATTATGTCAATAGTGACAAAACAATTTTCTTCCTTCCAAAAAGTGATGGGGTATTTGCTCAAAAATTCCCACGAATCTTTAACCATGTGTGGTATTTTCATATAAACATGTTTTAACGTGATGTCAATATATTTACCTATGGGGTAAGTTTTAGATCGATTACCTGACACTATCGGTCTAAATGGGGGGTTCATAGTATCTTTATGTATCTTAGGTATTCCTATCAGGGTAGCCATTATAGGACATTTCACTCTCAAATAATTGTATATTTCTCCTGATATCCTTCCATCTATTAGGAATTCTTCTAGATATGAGTCAATTCTCTGATTTGCAATATTCACTTCATTAATAGAAATTGTTTCGTAATTCCCTGATCTATATAGTATATCATACATTTTCATGATGTATTGTATCTTGTCATATATGACTACCCCTCCCCCTTTGTCAGGTTTCATAACTCAAATTTGAGTATTCATTCTTAGTACATCTAATGTTTCATTCTCATGTTTAGTTAAATTGTTTGGTAAAATAGTTTTTTTATATTCATTATGCATATTATAAATTTCCTTAGTTACCACATTCTCAAATATTTCTACTCTGGGATAATATGGTGGAATAAATGTACTTTTAGTTTTTAAATTTGGTTTCTTAATCTCCTTATTGCTCTCCTCTTTATTCTCTGGTTTGAATGTGTGGACTTATTATTGAAAAATATGGCTAAATTGATTTTCCTTACATACTTTTTTATCTCACATAAGCAGTCAACTAAATTAAAACGTGGGTTAGGCATATATTTCATACCCTTAGCTAGTAAATCAAAATGACTGTTGTTTATGTCTATGTTAAAGAAATTATATATTGTAAAATTATCACATGTATAAGTATTGTCCTTTACTAAAATTTCTTTTGTCTTAATATTAGAAACTTTGGATTTCTTTAACATGGTTTCTGGTTCTACACCCATTGTCTGTTGTTGTTCCTTCCATATTTTGACTGTTGTTTCCAGTTCGAATTCCAATAGGGTTGAGTGTATTTCTCCTGTTGCCCGTGAAAATGGGATTCATAATTATCTGAAGGAGTACTCTTGTGAACATCCCTCCCTTCATATGTCTTATACATCTGTCCCTGTTCAAATTTCTTTTTATGTTTTATCCAAACGTATGCTTCACCATTTTTATATTGTTGTACATCTCGAATCATTTTTTTCTTTTTTCTCTCCCCAATGTTAGTTATCCAATTTTCTGCTATGGTGAATTGTTTGGTATGTAAATTTTCCCATTCTGTAAATAATAAATCACTAGTAATTTGAGTATCTAAAGTTTCTACTTCTTGAATCAATTTAATTAATTTCTCATCATTATATTTGATGAGAATATTTATGTATTTTAATCCACAATCATCAAAAAAATTGTTAAATTCTATAATACTATTTTCATCTAATGTAATTCCCATAGGCATTTTAAAAAATCTTAATCCTTGGGGGACTATTTTCATTTCAACACATTTATGTAAATAAGCATTATCAATTTTCATTCCATTAATTTGTTTCAATAATTTACCAAATGCATATATCATTTCTTTCAAACTACCTAAAGGTTTATTAAGTGTAAAGTTTTTCCCTTTAATTGCAGTACCAGTGTCTATATTAAAACATGTATTTAAAAATTTATTAAGATACATATCTTGTTTATCCTTAGTGCCTCTACCCGAAAGCGTATCTTTAACAGAATGTGTATTTCCATCATTCATTTTAACCACAGTATTCCCAGCTGCTGTGGAATATGTTTTAGCAGGAAGTAAACGTTTGGGTTTGGTCCCAATATGTTTAGCTTCCTCTTCTATTTCACATATAGAAAAATCAAAAGTCAAATCGAGTAGATTAATTTTACTGTTGTTAAAAGTCTCAGTAATGTCCAATTCTTTGCAAGTGTCTTTAATTAATTTGTGCACACCAGAACTTTGTCCATTAGGAATAGTAAAACTGTCTTCCATAGTGTCATGCCCCTTGTGAGGTCCATTTGCTGAAATAGCGTCATTAGCATTGTTATTAACATACAAGGGAAAATCTTTAGAGCACAAACCTGTCCCTACTTCTTGTCTTTCTTTATAACCAGTATATCCAGTAAAGTTTTCCCCTTGTTGTGGTAGAAACACACAATTGTTATTTAAAAGGATGGTTTTAAAGAGAAAAGAATAGGTTTAACGATCCATATTGGAATTTTATTATGGAATACTACTTGACAGGAATTGTTCCTTTAAGTAAACATCATAGTTGATTTTTTTTGGTGCCAGGTTTGAATATTTAATGGTATTAACCATGGATAACAGTGTTCTGAAGAAGCTCACACAGTGAGTGAAAGCACTTAACCATTTTAAAGCTTGTACTAGTTTTACCAGTTGTATCAGTTTTTTAGTTTTATTTCGTGTCCGCAATAAATTTATTTATTTATTCTGAGGAAGTGGTACACTTATTGGTTTCATCCTGACTACATATTCGTTGTTGGTTGGAGAGGTTGCTTCAGATTCTGATATATTAAAGACACACACACCTCCAGGCTGGTCAAACAGTATGATGCACAGGAGACACTCTAGGTGCAGTTTACCATTGACAAGAGCCCTATTCAAATCATAGCTAACTATAGGCCTCTGAATTTGACTCAAGATGCCCACTCCACCTATCTGGACCTCTTTGATTCTATCAAGATTCAACACTTTAATCTGATCCTGGGCGACATTAACTACCCATCCATAGAGTGAAAAAACTACTCATGGCAGAACACAAATGCACAGAAATTCCTTGATTTTATCAATGCAAATGCCTTGGAACAGGTAGTCAATACCCCCACAAGAGGTGAAAATATCTTAGACTTGATATTAACCAACATGAGTAACCACTGCAGCACCCCCACAGTATCATCCTCCCTGGCAATATCTAACCATAAAGCGGTCAATTTAGAAGTCAACAGCACCCCCACAGTATCATCCTCCCTGGCAATATCTAACCATAAAGCGGTCAATTTAGAAGTCAACATCTCCCCTGACCCCCCCCCCCCTCAGATAGGGTCAAACAAAAAAAAAACTTCTCCAAAGCTGACTACAACCTTCTAAGGGGTGGTATAAACAACTTCACAGCCCACACCCCCTCTGTAGGAACTGACACCAATGTCCAAACCTACACCAAAGTTTTATATTAGCATTTATATTAATGCATGGAATCAGGAATACGTGACAGGACAAAATCATCATCCGCATGGAAGAATAAACCTGTCTGGTGGACATCTGCAATAAATAAACTATATAATCAAAGGAAAAAAAAAATGCTTTACAGGACCAAGAAGGAGCAGGTGTCCACCTGGAAGCAATCTCTCTTTAGCCTGAGCAAGCAAATAAGATCGCTAGTTAAATTTTCTAAAGCCAATGTTGAGTCCAAATTGGCCACATCTACTAGATACAATCATAAAGCCTTCTTCACATATGTCTGCAATCTCAAAGGAAGCACCCAGATCTGTTCAGAACTGGTGGTCAAGGACATCACACACACAAATGCCATGGACATAGCCAACATACTGGCTGACAGATTCAGTGAAAACTTCACCCGTCTACCCCCCCTCCCATCAGTAAATCAGGGCATCCCCAGTACCTGCCCCCCTCCCCTTATTACTAGAAAACAGGTCATCACTGCCCTCTCAAAGCCAAAAAATACAGCCTCCATGGGTCCCAATAACATCCCAGGCTGCATCCTACATTTTCCAAAATGCATTCAGCACGTCAGACTCTATGTTAGGTGGATGGATCAAGGAACTTTCCTCAGCTAGTTCCCCAGTTTTTTTTTTTTTTTTTTTTTTATGGCTGCAATGACCATAACATCCACAACTAAATCCTTGACTAGAACTATTTTCTCTCTGGAGGAGAGAAATAATTTGTCAGGACTCCTGAAACTCAGCTCAAAATTGTCCAGAGCTTTCCATGCCCTCTGAGGAATTAAATGAATGAGCTCACTCTAGAGGTAGAGGAGTGACTGCAAGTATACTGAATCCTCTTTCATTGATGTCAGTATCTTCAATAACAGATTCCTGCAAGGAATATAATGCTTCTTTTTGCTCTTTCTCTTATGAGGTGTCTCATTTGTGTGAAGGGCCAGAGGGCTATTAGAGGAGGTTGGATCAGATATCTGGGGAATCTGCAGTCTGGACACTGGCTGTTCCCATGGTGATGCCCGTAAACAAAAACTGAGCTTAGGTGTAGGTATTACGATCTCAAAAAAAGTAGGAGCCAACTGGCTGGTTACAGTAAGTATACAGGGCTCTCATAATAGTCTCCAAGGCTGAAACCCCCTGGGGAGGGTAGGGACAGTGGAACCAAGAAGGATAACCTTGAAACTGTGGTCACTCATCACCCTGAGGTGTCGAGGCAGAAGTCAAAACCAAACTAATTCATGCTAATGCTCTGAGGTGCAAAGAATGCACCAAGAAAGTTGGATTTGGCACCTGTTCCTAGGAGTCAACAGCACAAATCTGACCCCGAGAGGTCTCTGAATCCAAGATAGCCGAAGCACTCAGAATAATCACCGATTCGAGAGGCAAAGTTTTCTCTGGAATCAATGCAGTTCGCACTGGGAGGTTTGGAGACAGAAGGTCTAAAGACTCAGATGGAGTAGACTGTACTTCCTGAAATGGTTGATCAGTGCCTAGTAAGTTGGCACTGAGGAAGATCTCCATTCTGATAGGTCTGCTTGACCTGTATTCATTTTGGTACTGAAGGTCTCGGTGCCAAAGATGCAAATTTCAATAAAACTATCGGCTCCAAAGATGCTGTTGGAACCAAAGGAATATGTTTAGAAGTAGGGGATTCAGGACCCTAAATGAACTAAAGCTCTGTGTCTTCTGAATTCATTTCTGCAAAGGTCTTGGTGCCAAAGATGCAGATTTCACTAAAGTTATCGGCTCCAAAGATGCTGTCGGAACTGAAGAAATATGTTTACAAGCAGTCAGTTCAGAGGAACTTAAATGAACTGAAGCTCTGTGCCTTGCAAAAGATGGTGTCGAGGAAGAATGTGGGACCAAACTGTTTCTGTTTAAGAAATTTTATCAAAATAGAAGAGAAGGCTGATGAGGGAGATGTTTCACTTTCCTCCCTGTCACTACCAGAGATGGCTTCTGTTCAACTAGTAGTCCTTCTTAATATACAAATTGAATGTGTTATCTCTTCCCTGCTATAGACACAGCTTCATGTAAAAGTACCAGGCTGAAACAGAAAATACAGGCACTGAGAAGGTTTTTAACACAAACACTACACCTCAAATACCACGCACACCTACACAACACATACCAACATATGCAGAGGTCCTGAACAAAAACACATACAACCTCCACTGCCCACCACACCACACACCACACATAGTCCACACACCAATGTCTCACAACCACGAAGGCCTAAACATAAACCCAACATATTATTCACAGGATACTCCATTGTGAAACACTCAGATGTGCCTTTTAACAGGGTGGATAAGGAGACAGTCACTGTTAGTTGTTTGTCCGGTGCCAGAATCCAGCATATCACCCCATACTCTCAACAATAGGTATGGTTATGACTCTCTGATAGTCCATATTGGTGTAAATGACTTGAGACATACCTCCCTGGACTATATGAAGAGAGGCATGATTGAGCTCACTGAATATGTGTCCCAGGCAGGTATGCCACTATCCTTAAACAGCATTCTGCCATCACCCAGAATAATGCCTCAGTACAAAAAGAAAAATGATTGACTAACAATTGGCTTAGTTTCTGGTGTCATTCCAGGGGGATCCAGTACCTGACAGCCTGGGAAGATATGATTGAAAGACCATGATGCTTTTCTAGAGATGGTCTGCATCTATCTCCCTTGGACTTCAGGGTTCTTGTCAAGGCTCTTGCCTCCCTCATTGTGCCTTTTTAGGCAATGCCATGAGGTCAAAACTACCAACATGAAAATTTCATCAAAACACAAATTAAAGATCATGCTGCTAAATGATAGGATTGTAAACATGAAACTGCACTCATTGCAAGCATTCTTAACCCTGGACGATGCTGATATTTTTGCAGTCACAGAAACCTGGTTCAAAGCTGTGTTGAGCATGCCAGCTTTACCGGGTTACTCATCCTGTCATACATTCAAACCCCAAACTGTTGGCAGTAAATCAAAAGGAGGTGGAGTTGCAATATATATTAAAGACATACACACCTCCAGGCTGGTCAAACAGTATGACACACAGGAGACACTTCAGGTGCAGTTAACTATTGACAAGACCCCTATTCAAATCATAGCTAGCTAAAGGCTCCCAACTTAAACTCAAAATGCCCACTCCACCTATCTGGACCTCTTCAAATTTATCATGAGTCAACCCTTTACCCTGTTCCTGGGTAACTTTATCTATCCAACCATAGATTGGAAAAAAACTACTCATGCCAAAACACAGATGCACAGAGATTCCTTGATTCCATTAATGCAAATGCCTTGAACCAGCTCCCCATAACCCTACAGTATCATCTTTCCTGAAAAGATCCGACCACAAAGCAGTTACTTTCAAAGTAACCCCCCCCCCCCAGCTAGGGTCAAAAAAAGAACTTTTCCAAAGATGATTACAACCTCCTAAGGGAAGGTGTAAACAGTTTCTCAGCCCCTTCACCCTCCATAGGAACTGGCACATATGTCCAAACCTACACCAAAGCATTTATATAGCTGCTTGGAATCAGGAATACCTGACAGGACAAAATAATTCTCCCCAAGGAAAAGTAAACCTGTCTGGTGGACATCTGCAATAAATAAACTCTATAATAAAAGGAAAAAAATGGCTGTCCATGACCAAGAAGGAGCAGGTGCCTAATTGGAAGCAATCTCTCCTTAGCCTGAACAAGTAAATAACAGCAGTAGTGAAATCCTCCAAAGCAAACTTTGAGTCCAAACTGGCCACATCTACTAAAGACAGTCATAAGGCCTTCTTCACATATATCTGCAGTCTCAAAGGAAGTACTTATATCTGCTCAGAACTGGTGGTCAAGGATACCACATACACAAACACCATAGATATAGCCAACGTGCTGGCAGACAGGTTCAGTGAAAACTTCACCCCTCTGTCATTAAATCTGGAAATCACAAGCACCTGTCCCCCTCCCCTTATCTCTAGGTAGCAGGTCATCACTGCCCTCTCAATGGCAAAAAATACAGCCTCCATGGGACCCGATAACATCTCAGCCTGCATCCTACATGAACTCAGACAGAAATTTGCAGTACCATTAGGCACCCAATTCAACAAAGCCTGAGTACTGGCTTCATCCCATCCAAGTGGAGGACAACCAGTGTCATCCCTTTGCACAAAGGTGGAGCGTCCACCAATTCAGTAAATTATAGCCCCATCAGTTTAACTAACCTGATCTGCAAGGCCATATAATGGATTATCATGGACCTCATTATCAAGGACATTGGCAACCTCCAAACACTCGATCCCACATGGTTTGGTTTTGTGAAGGGGAGGTCATGCCTGTTAAATCTGGTCAACTTCTTTGAGGCAGCCACCAAAGCCATGGACGAGGGGAAGACAGTGCACACCGCCTACTTTGGCCTGGCCAAAGCCTTCAATACTATTCCCCATGTGGGTATAATAGATAAACTCTCTCAGTAAGCCCCAAAAGACAGAAAGAACCTACTGACCAAATTGCAGAAGTGTGCGAACCAAATACTTCACAATGAAACCACTCGTATATGATGCTGTCGAAAATGCTGGTAGTCCACAAAGTAAAGCAAAAAAGTTTATTGTAAGACAATAGAAAGCTGGTAAGTGCTTTCATCCTCAAAAAAAGAACTTCATCAGACAAATTAAAATCAAATACAGAACACATTTTAAAGACTCCCTTTGTGCTTCACATGATAGTAGCCACTCCCCCTAAGTAATAAAAATTTAAAAGAGCAATACAAACTGTGAAGTCAGTGACAAAATGTTAAATAAGTACATGTTACTAGATATAAAGAAATATAGAAAATATATTAAAAAAATCATCCACTTCACAATTTTTTAAAACAGCAATGAATAAATATTTAAATAAATGTATAAATATATAAATAAATAATCATCTGTTTAAAGCTCTCAATTTTAAAAGGGAATTAATAGAGAGGGATTCATTTAAACCTGGCCAGTTGTTCGCATTTAATAACAACTGCCAGTATAATTCTCTCTTTTCTAGTAAGGCAGACCATGCATCTCCCCTGATATCCATCGTGACACCATCAATCAATAACAAAAAAATTAAAAGTGTGGTCACTGTTCTCTGAAGTATGTTTATACAAAGCATTTGTCTCTTTGCCTGTTCTTACAAATGTTCATATATTCTGTTTTAAAATTTTCTATCAGTTTTTCCAATGTAAAAACAATCACATAGGTTACAGAGGGCACAATAAATAATACATTCAGAGTTACAAAAAACAAACCAAAAGGTTCCGAACCAGCAGGTGTAAAACTCCAAAGGTTTATTAGAAAATGTAAAAGTAAAGCGCTTTTCGTCTCCCTTAGTAGGAAGACTTCTTCAGACAAAGGAAAAAATCATCAAACACAATTTAAAACCCAAAAAAAGGGGTGTGTGTTACAAAATTACAAACAGCTGCCTTAATTGAACCCACTGACATACCTTCACATTTAAAGTTGTATTACATTAAAAGCATAAATAAATGTCCACTTAGTGCAGACAGGGTGTCAAACATAAAAAAGTTTTTAAAAAAGAAACATGAACTTGATAAAAGTAACCAATAATGTCTTAGTGAAGATTCATGAACCTAATCAAGTGTAAATACTGTTTGTTTCCCTTAAAATACATTTTAGCAACCAACTTTTCATAGGGTAAAATAAAACTCATACAGAATCTTGTGATTAAAAAGAAAAGAAAATTAAGTAATGCTTGCAACCAAATGTAATATCCATTCCTTAACAGAAAAGGTAGTAAGGAGTACACATCTCTAATGCATAATGAAGAACCAATAATAAATGAACAAATAAACAGTGAAACTCAACTAGGAGTCTGCAATAAGCGTAATTTCAAAGGCGTTTCTAATAAAAGAAATGTTATTTCTAATATTAAATAACCGGATATGTTTATTTCTGTGTTAAAAATCTAACATAGAAATTGCTTGTCATTTCAATGCCAACAGAATGCAACAACAGTATATGAAAAATAATTTTTTTTTTTTTTTTTTAAATGTTCCTTGAGCAATGGGTAAAGCACCAAGCTGCAATGAGAACACTTTCTAAGCTTTAGTATGCACAGTTGTAACAGCCAAAAGAAGTCAAAATGCAGCTGTTTCAGAAAAAATATGGCAAGGCATTGCGTGAAAGACACATCTAAATCAAAACAAACAAACCGCCAGATTCACAAGATGGTACTTCATTCAAGAACTGTGCAGGTACTAAACATGCGAAAAAGGCGGATAGGCAAACAAATGAAAAATCAGTTCACAATCGTGCCCATGAATACGGCACATTGTTCTGCAAATGAGTTTGTACTGTGTGTGAAAAAGGTAATAAAGTAGCAGAAGACAAAAAAAAGAAAGAAACGCAACACCTAAGTAAATCCACAGCTGTTGGTGTTCAATGACATTGACAATAAGTAAACATAGCACTTCAAAATACCGTGGGTCTAAGCATTAAGATCTCATTGTTGCTTACGCAAAAAGGTATATGTGTCTAGAAGTAAGCAAAAATCAAGTCAGACCACAATGTAGAACCTGACAAAAATAAAACATACAAATCCTGAACAAAACTATGCAAAATGAAAATAAAAATAAAAATAAAATAAAATAAGGTATGGGTCAAAGTACAGTGAAGCGCTGCAGAGGTAAAAAAAACAATGTTTCTCAAGTTAAACATTTGTGAATTAAGGTTTAAAAACCAGACTTGAGGTTTAAGTAATGATGAAAGAAGTCTTATCTTAGCAGGTTTCTTAACTTTAAAACACAAGTCAAAGAAGTAACTTCGTTCAACCCTGGTGACATGTAAGAGTTCATTTTAAATTGCCAAATGAGTTCCTTTTTTTCTAATAACAATTGTTGGGGTCCTCCTCTTTCATTTGTAAGTACCTGGTCTATAACTTTAAAAAGGAAAGTGTGAGAAGGGTTGTTATTACAATGTCTTGCAAGGGCGTTAGTGTTGCTCTTCTTCCTAATGTGGTACGTATGTTCATAAATTCTCTCTTTAAGTTTTCTGTCAGTCTTCCCTATATAAAAGGCAGGGCATGACTTGCACACAGCTAAATACACCACTGATTTTGAGTTACAATTGTAATGACCCTTTGCTTTAAACAGACGTTTATTTCACTATACATGTGGACCCTGTAGATATAAATTTACAATAGTTGCATGTCTCACATTTGTATGTGCCTTCAGTTCTAGTATGCTTTATTGAAGGTCTTTCCATAATGTTTTTGAGGTTTCTGCCCTTTCTAAAAATGATAACAGGTTTGTCCCCTATTTTCTCCGTGAGTTCTTTTTCAAAAGATAACAACTGCCAATTCTTTCTAAGTACATTGCTAATATATTTAGCTTCTAATGAAAAATAAGTAATGAAACTTTTTTTATTGTACTCTTGGGAAAAAAATGGTTTGACCCATGCTAGAAGAGTGGACACCAAGAATCTGTAATGTGACTTCATCTGACTCTGCCAGGTTCACGTTGGTTTGCTTCAAAGTCAGAATGGGATTGAAAGAACCCAAACCCCTTTTCCTACAAACTTCTCCTATTGTGTCATCCACGAGTGATTTGGGGTACCCACGACTCATAAACATGCATTTCAACAAGGTACATTCCTCGTTGAAGGCGGAGTCTTCAGTAGTCATTCTTGCCGCTCTAACTAGTTGGCCCTTTAAAACAGATTTTTTCTGGTGTAGCGGGTGGCAACTAGAAAAATGTAACAGTGTTAGAGTGAGTGGGTTTCCTGTAAGTTTTAGCAACATAACCCCTGTGGATGTTGTCTCTCTTCAATTCAACATCCAAATGGTTAATGGTGTCTTCACCAAAGGTAAATGTGAATTTCAAAAATGGAGTGCTGTTATTTAAAACCTCAACAAAGTTGTTTGCATCCCCTACGTTACCCTGAAACATAATGAAAATGTCGTCCAAAAACCTGTTATATAGTTTGACTTTCTGAAAATTGTTGTCCTTAAATACATAGTCATGTTCCCACTGGGACAGTACTAAATTGGCATAGCTGGCTCCACAAGGGGTACCCATAGCTACTCCAATTATTTGTTTATGTATGCCCCCATTAAATCCAACATAATTATTGTTCAGGATCACGTCTAATAGTTCTTGAATTAGACGGATCTCATCACTCTCCGCTCCATGTGCTATTAGGTTTCTGGTGACATATTCAATCCCTATGTCGTGGGGTATGGAGAAGTAAAGGTCGACTACATCTATTGTAAGAAAATGAATGTTGTCACAGTATTCAAATTTGTCTACATTTTCTAAAAAAGCCCAGGAGTCCTTAACTATTTGTAACTCTTGGGACACATACTTATTTAATAACTCATCAACAAACTTGGCACAAGCGTAAGTAATAGAAGACCTAGCATTGACTAAAGCCCTCATAGGGGGGGTTTGAAGGTTTTTATGAATCTTGGGTAAACCAAATAAGTTAGGTGTTTTTGGGTTGGGAACCACTATATAGTTGTAAATATCAATGCTGATCAAGCCTTCAATCAATAAGTCCCTAAAGAAGGAAAAAAAATTTTTATATGCAATATTCATTTCGTTGATACTTCATCTAACATAGGTGTTACTGTTCAAAATGTCCAACATTTCCTTATCATATTCCTCTTTGTCCATGATCACCAAACTACCACCTTTGTCTGGTTTCAAAACTCTGACCGGTAAAGTTCTGACTAGGTTCAAGGCTTCTACTTCATTGTCTGAAACATTCCTAATGGTATTCCTCTTTCTAGTCATGTAGAGAGCCCTGAAATCGGCCTAACACATGTGTTCAAACAAAGATAAAGGGGAGCAAATTGGTGGATTGTAAGTGCTAGATACCCTCAAAGGGTCTTCTACAAAAGGCTTGTCTCTGAAAATCAAGGACAGGTTAAGTTTTCAGATGTATAACTTCAAGTCAATCAAAGTCGCTGGTAGGTCAAAGTGCTCATCAGGTACAAAGGTCAGTCCTTTGTTAAAAGGTTACAAAGTTTGTGTCTAATGTTAAAATTAGAGTAATTGTACACTTTGAAGTCTCCAGTATTGTTTGATAAAATGACGGGTGCTGAAGTTATCTGTTGTAATTGATGTTCTCTTTCTTGCCCCTCATATTGTATCTCCGTTGATGGTTCTGGCCCCTGTTGGAAAAAGAATCATTACTGTCATTAGTGTTAAAATGGTTGTTATTAGCCAAATTGTTGGCTGGGCGCAAGTCAGGGTCATCATTTCTCCAATCTCCCTCAAATGCATCTAATTCTCCAACACCTGTTCCTACTCGCATTGCAGGCTCAGGGACTTTACTACCATAAGGACACACAAAGTTATTGAGCTGGGTTTGATGACCAAAAATGCCTTTACCCTGAGAGGGAGGTGGTTTAGGGTAAGCAGATCCATTTTTGTAGTCATTAATGTCCCTTCTTACTTTCTTTAATTTCGCCTCAGAGTTCTTAACTAATTGTTGGTCAATTGATGAAAACACTCTCTTGTAATGGTACCTCATAAAGTCTGGGTGTGTCCTTATGTCATTATTCAACCCAGTGATCTCATTTGTCAATTTTTCTATGGATATGGCATAATGCTTACACATCATGTCCATAAGTTCGGTACCATGTCTGTCAAATAAAGAAAGAAGTTCATTGTAAAATTCTGTTCCAGCTTCCAAACCTGATGGGTACTGCCAAGATCGTAAACCTTTCGGTACTACTCCCTGTTTCTTACATTCTGCAAAGCAACTCACTTCCAGTTGTAGATTTTTAAGTTTCAACATTTTCTTGTCAACTTCCTTTAATTTAAAAGGTAAGGACTCACCTCCTCCAGCCGAGCCTCTACCAACCCTTTCGTTGTGGTTGGAACCCAAAACTGGTTGTAACTTTAACCATTAAGTCATGTTAGGAAGCCCTATAAGCCCCGGGGTGGCTTAATTTGTAGAATTAAAAAAAGTGGAAACTTCACCACTAGTTTCATTCTGTCGTGGGTGTAGTACACCAGTGTGGTTCACTCCTTCATTAGTAGCTCCATTTCCAGAACAATTACAGGTAGTCAAACACCCTTGTAGTTGAGTGCTGGGAGCACAGTTAGCCATGATTTTAGGTCTCACCGAAGTGTTTGTTTGTGACAAATTATCCACCCTTGTAGAAAGATTTTCAAGTTTTTCATTCATAAGCTGGTTTAATTGGATTAAGTTCATCATTTCATTCGATCCAGAGTCAGGCAGCAAAGAAGGTTGAGTGATAATATCTCCAGAGCAACCCAAGCTGGGTTCGGTAGCCATGAGAACAACTAACAATTCCTAAACTGAAGAAAAACAAACTGTCAAAAAACAAACCAAAAGGTTCCGAACCAGCAGGTGTAAAACTCCAAAGGTTTATTAGAAAATGTAAAAGTAAAGTGCTTTTCGTCTCCCTTAGTAGGAAGACTTCTTCAGACAAAGGAAAAAATCATCAAACACAATTTAAAACCCAAAAAAAGGGGTGTGTGTTACAAAATTACAAACAGCTGCCTTAATTGAACCCACTGACATACCTTCACATTTAAAGTTGTATTACATTAAAAGCATAAATAAATATCCACTTAGTGTAGACAGGGTGTCAAACATAAAAAAGTTTTCAAAAAAGAAACATGAACTTGATAAAAGTAACCAAGAATGTCTTAGTGAAGATTCATGAACCTAATCAAGTGTAAATACTGTTTGTTTCCCTTAAAATACATTTTAGCAAGCAACTTTTCATAGGGTAAAACAAAACTCATACTGAATCTTGTGATCCTACTAAGGGAACAGTGACCAAACTTTTAATTTTTTTGTTATTGATGGTGTCACGATGGATATCAGGGGAGGTGCATGGTCTGCCTTAGTAGAAAAGAGAGAATTATACTGGCAGTTGTTATTAAATGTGAACAACTGGCCAGGTTTAAATGAATCCCTCTCCATTAATTCCCTTTTAAAATTGAGAGCTTTAAACAGATGATTATTTATTTATATATTTATTTATTTATTCATTGCTCTTTTAAAAAATTGTGAAGTGGATGATCTTTTTTATATATTTTCTATATTTCTTTATATCTAGTAACATGTATTTATTTAACATTTTGTCATTGACATCACAGTTTGTATTGCCCTTTTAAATTTTTGTTACTTAGGGGGAGTGACTACTATCATGTGAAGCACAAATGGAGTCTTTAAAATGTGTTCTGTGTTTGATTTTAATTTGTCTGATGAAGTTCTTTTGTTGAGGATGAAAGCGCTTACCAGCTTTCTATTGTCTTACAATAAACTTTTTTGCTTTACTTTGTGGACTACCAGCATTTTCTACAGCATCAATATATGAGTGGTTTTATTGTGGAGTATTTGGTGTGCACACTTCTGCTGTTTGTTCAGATAAACTCTCTCAACTAGGCATCAAACTGTATGTCACCAGATGGGTAGCAAACTGGCTCACTGATAGAACTCACCTAGTTAAAATAGGGAAGCCACCTCAAGCAGTAAACCCATAAGGAGTGGTGTACCCCAGGGATTGGTCTTGGGACCTCTGTTGTTTGGGCAATACTTTTCTGTGGTGCAAGCCAAAACCGGTGGGCTACGGCTGATCAAGTTTGTAGGTGACTGTAAGCTACGTGCTGTCATCAAATTCCCCTAGTGATGTGGACACGGCCTCAAACTGAATGCCAAAAAATGCATCATCATCCCCTTTAGGGAGAGTGATGTCCCCACAAATAATCACATTAATAATAAGGTCTTAAGAAAGCAATCAGTCATGAAGGACATGGGCACCCAGGTTGATAGCAAACTGACTTTTGACCACCATGTTGCCTCCATGGTATGGAAAGTTTTTTACATGGCCCACCTCATTAGTAAAGATATCTCATCCAGAGACAAGGAGGTCATAAGATCCCTGTAGTCTTCCCTTATAAGACACATTATTGAGTAAATTACCCCTTTCGGCATGTACCTCACAAAGCAGATGCAGCAAGTGGAGAGAACACAGAGGTTTCTCACTAGGAGAATCCACGGCCTCAAACATCTGTCCTAGACAAATAGTCTAAAAGCCCTGTCCCTCTACTCAGTCTCATACAGACTCCTTAGAGGTGACTTCTGTCTGACATATATCTGAGACCCATCCTTGATAGGACTACTGCATATCTGCAAGTCAAGCACCACTCAGGTAACCCACACACACAACCTCATCCTGGTCTGTGACATAAATAGGACTTGTTGGTGGGACAGATTTGTGTCCCAGAGATTCCCCCTTCTGTGGAATAGACTCCCTCTCCATGTCTAGCAGAGAACCTCATTAACCCTTTTTAAGCCCAACCTGGATAACTGGATGGGAACATAAAATACACCCCTGGGATTCCACCTGTGTCCTTGCTGGATAGGGGCATCAGGTGCTGCCTTATCACAACATGGGATAAATTCTCAGCTACACTTGTAACGGCCTCAGGACTTATAGCTTATTAATTTCTTATGATCCTTTGATCCAATAGTAGAAAAAAAAACTGTCAGAAAAGGGAGTCATCTGGCCACATTTCTGGCACATCTTAAAACCAGAAGGGCCCTTAGGTCTTCCAACCATAACTTTAAAAATAATCGGAAAGTCACTTTTCAAGGAAACTGCCAGATGCACACACTCACACACTCAGACAGGATAGTGAGGGAAAGCAGGATAAAAGCATAATGTTTTTAAATTAATTAGTGAAAGAGAGAACTACTAGGTAGCGAGAACACAGCTTTGTATTGACTAAAAGGTAGAGGACAGAAATCACATAGAAACAAATAGAAATGTATAGCGAGGAACATTTCTTTAGGGAAAGAAAAGTTATAGATAGATAAAATAAAAAATAACTGCCTTAGCTCTGGAAGCAGCAAATGACATCTGAGGTAACTAGGAGAAAGGCATTGTGGGTAGGGCCTAACTCAAGAGCTTTTGGTCATCGCTAGCTGTAGTAACAGCTGAGTCGGTTCCAACAGTTGGAATTAAACCCATCAGTCAAGGTTAAATGAAAAGTGACAACAACAAATCTATATAGATACACATACACATAAACATATACATATACATATACATATACATATACATATACGGATCTACTTCTAGGATCAAAATTTCACAACATCGAATCTCTGATCATTGAAAACCAGATGATCGAAGTTGTGAAATATTGAACATTATGAATGGAGATCGCTGTAGAGTGCGGAACGGGAAATTTACCATTCTTTTCACTGTAGTGTGATCTCGGACTTGGTCAGGGGTGTGGGTTGGGTGTTGGTAGGCTTGGCCACCTGCAAAAATATGAAAGAAGACATTTTCACCTGTTAGATTTTTTTTTTTTTTTTATGTTTAATATTTCACAACTTTGCTCATCTGGTCTTCGATGATCTGACATTCAATGTTGTGAAATTTCAATCTTTTGAAGTAGACCCATATATATATATCTCACTTACCTTCTCTTTCAATGGAATGACTAATTTAAATTCCATGCACAAGTGTAAAATATGTTTACACCCACGTTGGTATACTTCTGTGTGATGCACTCATGGTACTCCTTAAAGGAGAAGACGCTGCCACCGTGAAGTGAGTAGTTTTTGTTTTTTTTAATTGTTGAAGCCAGCTGCAACCACATCACCCTATGGTTTTGGTGTCCTTGCTTTTACAATGACTTTGGTGTCATACTGTGACCGATTCATTCTTCCAGACAGTGTTAGTTTTACTGGAGTAGAGACTCTGTAAAAACCTGTAGAGCAGACATCATCTGTTACCCTGACTGGGGATACTATGCCCCCAGACTAAGCTTGTGCACACATTCAAGACTTGAGCTCTGGGTCTATTTTATTTATTTATTTCCACCTTCCTGTTGCTGCTGCTCTCTGGAGGAAGTGCATTCAGCCAATGTGCTGTGTGTGGCATCAGGCAGAGGCTGGTTCTGCGGGCCCGGGGGTGATGAGCACACTCAAGATGCATGGGCTGCAGGGTGGTGAGTCCAACCAACTGACCTCCAGCTGAAGGAGGAGGAGGGCACAGTTCTTGTGCATCTGCCAAAAGGACTTTCTATTTTCATGGTGAAAGGGATCAGTGTTGTAAGACAGATCCGAGCAGACAGCTTCTGGTGAGGAGGATTGCTCACCCCCCCCCATCTCCAACCTTCGCCTCTGATCATGGGCTCCCAGAGGATTTCTTTTTGAAGTCAAACTTCAGGGAGTGCAAGTGTACCCCACTGCACTTGCCTGTGGGCACCCATTGGCACTATCCATTTATATTCTCATATTGTCCTTAACTCTTTCAAGAAAATAATTTCTTTGGTCATTTCATCAAGACCATCTATGTTAGGTGTTTCAAGACTCTCTTTATAGAGCTTCTGTAATAAACCATGCATCACTGATGCATCCCACTGAACTGTCTCTGTTGTGAATCATAAAACTATTGAGTTCTCAGACTTGTCCTCACTACATAAGGTGTTTGCCACTTGAGTATAACTTCTCATTTCCTGCTGGTGGTATTTCTTCCTTTTCACCGTAATGCTCCTCAGCCTTCTTGCTTTGATTGTTTAACTTTAAGTCATTTCATATGTGTATCTGTATCTATTGTTTATTTGCTTCTTTGCCATTTCTACAACCCTTCCTACTCACATGACAAAACACGCTGTGTGCTTTATTTTTCCTTTAGTTCCTGTTTCCCTGAAGATGTACTTTACATTTCTTTACATAAAACTTCAGGGAACAGTGTACAAGTTTTACAACTCACATTTCATTGAGATTCATTTGGTTGAATTTTATTAACCCTGGATCTTAAAAATGGAAGTGAGATGAAACTGCATTTTAGAGGGGCTATGTCTCCTCATCCCTGAAACCCCTTACTCCCAGCAAATTTATGTATACCAGCACTAAGTCATACAAAAGTGAACTGATATGAAATGACTAAATGTAAGCCAGTAGGTGGTCAGGAATATACTTAAGTGCTATGATCATAATAATTATTCTAATCATGTCAAATTTCTTATTTGCTTTTGTAGAGCATTTTGTATTTATTTATTTGTAGGTCCTGCTTAGCCTTTTCTAATTCAGTAATTACAGTGAACCTATGTCAAGACCTTGTTTATCTTTGCTATTAGCATTTCTTATCTCCCTTTGGGTGCGGGGTCATTTTTTTTTTCAAAAACTTGCCTTATTAAATAAATCTTACAAATAACTGGATATATTAACGTATATATTAATATTGTGAGTGGAGGAATGAGTTGGTGGGTTATCCATTGCCTGACTGACTTCTTCTGAAGATTGTTGGAGATGTGACTTCCAATGCCAGGACACTAATGCATGAGTCTCTTTTACACTGTAACAGTTGCTTCAACTTTCATATGTATGTAATCTAATTAGCAAATGTATGCATAGTTGTTAATGTATATT